>NC_136261.1:363299741-363304741 GCF_964187855.1 Myxine glutinosa | reverse complement strand
CTGAATGACATTTTTCTAAAATGATTCTTAAACCTTTTGTCTTCGACACAAATATCTCTCACCTCTTCTTCTTCTAAATGAATTATTTCATGCCCTGATCTCTCTTTTTTCACATTGTTTATGTTAGAATTCTCTTTGTCTGACAATTGGTGTCCGCAAAAGAAATCCGGTCTGTCGAGAATGCCAGCTCACGACCATTACTTAATTCTTCCAGGTCCAGCACCTGATCCTCTTCTCCTGCTCCGACAACAGTGTGGTTGACAACTATCGGGGATGACTCTTCGTGGTGATTGTACCCCCCCCATCCCCCCAACGCAAGTCGGGGGGGCCAAATCTTCCACATTATTCCCTGCTGCCCGGATTCGCCAGGGCAACGTGGTCATGGTCAGAGTGCCGATCGACCCTTTCCTTCTACTCTCTCTCTCTAACTCTGTCGTCGCCCTGACTTCGTGAAGGTGGGTTGCACCATCCTGGATGTGGGGATCTCTGGGTCGCTCCTGGAAGATCGGTCGGCTGTCTCCGTGCTGCAGACTTGTTGGAGAGAACTGTCCGGGGCTATACAACAACAACAGTGTGGTTCAGCCAAATTCGAGGTCACTGTTGTAATATTCGCCGATTTCTCCATTCAGGTTACGACTGTAGCTCTGGACATTTTTTAACAGAGGGCAACTTTAGTTACTTCTTCAAGGCTCACAAGAAGCGTCTGCCCATGTGGGAGTCTGTCCACCTTTATCAAATCTGACAGGCAACACTTGATAGACAAAGGATTATTTATGTCGTACACACGGAGAGAAAAGTTTGTCTTCGGGCAAGCAGATCTCTAAATTCTACTCAAACTGCATCAAATATAAATATACAAATATTTTTACTACAAAGGAAGGCAAAATGGAAACTGGAGCATAAGATAAGAACAAAAGCTGATGTAACGGACCCTTGGCTTCACTTTGCACAAGATCAAACCACAGATAAAACATGTTTTTTCCAGCTCAGCACAGAGAAGCAGTTCTGCTCAGAAACTGTGAAATGGCTCTCAGCCAACTCTATGCAAACAAGCATATTTCCTTTTGGCCTGGCTCAACTATATCACATGATGCTTTTTCCCAACATGCTTTTTGGGCATGGCTGTCTCTGATTGGTCCAGAGATGACAATTATTCATTTTTACCCTGACACCCATCCTGAAGCGGGCCACAAAACATAATTTTGCAAGTCTCGGGTCGGAGGTGCGTCGTAAGCTTATGGCGGAGAGAGATGATACACTGCAACGTACTTTGGATGTATTTCACAGTGAGGAAGCCAACAGGAATGCTGATGATATGATGTCCGGAGGTCAGTATACCGAGCTCATCTCGAAAAACTCTGGTCGACCATTTTGTCGTCACAGTCGGTCGCGCTTCGGGACCACCAACCACGGAAATTGTGGGGGTGATGCCCACAACAACCCACAGTCCAACCTGTCTCATGACAAGAAGTGCCAGATGTGCATGGGTCACTTCGCTCGTGTGTGTCGAAAATCTAAAGTTGACAAGCCTGCGTGGAAGACTAGATGGCACAATGGACAAGCAACCTCCAGCTGTCCAGAGGGATGTCTTTGTCGCTGATGTGTTCCGTACATTGCAGAGGAAGTTCACCTCGGATATCGCGTAGACGTTGATGACTTTGAGGGTGATTCTATTGGTAGCCTGGAGGTGCTCCTGGACACTGGAGCTGAGACAACTATCATCGGTCCTGCACACCTATAACAACTTGGCCTGCATCCAGACAACTTGGATGATGGCGATGATCTACGAGTGGTCAACGCTGACGGTGTCGATGAAGTGGATGGGCACTCTTCACGTTTTCATCCATCATGACGAAAAAGCTGTCATGATTGAAAGGGGGAGTTATTCCCACACACATACACACTCGATCTCTCCATATTGAAAGGAGTAGTTATTTAAAAAATCATGTCGTTTGTTATTTAGATACAAATCGTTCATTATGGGGATTCTCGCTCACCTGCGCAACAAGGACGAGGGAGATGAGATTTTTAAAAAGAGGGGGTTAGAATTCGAAACAATGGAGAAGGTTGAGGCTGTGTTATTACCGACAAGATTGTTTAAATAACCACGTAGCAGACTATATGTGCCCAATGTGTAAGTTGTGCTCACAGATTTCGCAGGTAATCGGATTATTGTCCTGTTTACCAAAGTTCTCACGCATTATTTTATCCTTTCACAACTCAAAGATTTTTCTGACAATTGATAAATGGGAAAAAGGAGATTCAAACAATCAAACTCGGGAGGCGCACATAAGTGCATAAGGGCTGCTGCAGTTGCAGACACCTGGCATAAAGGTACGCACACTTGCCTCTTGAGTTTGAATCTCGACCGAGCTATAGTGCCTTCAGAAAGTATTCATACCTCTTGACTTTTTTCACATTTTGTTGTGTTACAGCCAGAATTTAAACAATACTTGAACAAAATACTACCCTTAAGTCACTACTCCATAGAAGCACCTTTGGCAGAGATTACAGATTCGAGTCTTCTTGGGTATGTCTGTATCAGCTTTGCACATCTGGATTTGGGGAGTTTCTCCCATTCTTCCTTGCAGATTTGCTCAGGCTCTGTCAAGTTGGATGGGGAGCGTCGGTGAACAGCAATCTTCAAGTCTTTCCACAGATTCTAAATGGGATTAAAGTCTGATCTGTGGCTGGGCCACTCAAGGACTTTCACGTTCTTGTTCAGAAGCCTTTCCAGTATTGCTTTGGCTGTATGCTTGGGTCGTTGTCCCGTTGGAACGTAAATCTTCACCACAGTCTAAGGTCATTTGCACTCTGAAGCAGGTTCTCCTCAAGGATTTGCCTGTATTTGGCTCCAATCATTGTTCCCTCTATCCATACAAGCCTACCAGTCCCTGCCGCTGAAAAGCATCCCCATAACATGATGCCGCCACCAACATGCTTCACGGTAGAGATGGTGTTAGATGGGTGATCAGCCGTGCTCGGTTTTTGCAAGACGTAGCGCTTTCCATTCAGGCCAAACAGTTCAATTTTCATCTCAAACCACAGAATCTTTTGCCTCATGCTCTCAGAGTCTTTCATGTACCTTTTCGCAAACTCCAGGTGTGCTGTGACGTGCCTTTTTCTCAGGAGTAGCTTTCGTGTGGCCACTCTCCCATAAAGCCTGGATTTGTCAAGTGCTGCAGAGACTGTGGCCTTTCTGGAAGGTTCTCCCATCTCAGCGAAGGAACTCTGTAGTTCTGGCAGAGTGGTCATTGGGTTATTGGTCACCCATCTGACCAAGGTCCTTCTTGCCCGAAAATTCAGTTTGGTCGGAAAGCCAGCTGGGGGTCTTCTTGGGTCTGGGTAGTTCCATATTCTTTCCATTTCCTAATGATGGAGCTCAATGTGCTCTTGGGAACTTTCAACACTCTAGAAATTGTTTTATACCCTTCCCCAGATCTATGTCTTCTCACAATTCTATCCCGGAGTTATACGGACAGTTTCTTGGACTTCATGGTAGTTTCTGCTCTAACATGCACTGTCACCTGTGGTACTTGTATAGAAAGGTGTGTTTCTTTCTAAATCATGTCCAATGCAATCCATTGAATTGCCCACAGGTGGACTTCCAATCCATCGAATTGACAACAGATGGACTCCAAGCAAGTTGTAGAGACATCTCAAGGATGATTAAAGGAAATTGGATGCACCTGAGCTCAATTTGGAGTGTCATAGCAAATGCTTATTGAATCGACATATTTCAGCTTTTCACTTTCAATTAATTTGTAAAAAAAAATCTTTTTAAAATTCCACTTTGACATTGTGGGGTATTATGTGTCGATCGGGGACAAAATATCTCAATTAAATGCATTTTTAAATTCAGGCTGTAATACAAAAAAAATTAAAAAATGTCAAGGGGTGTGAATACTTTCTGAAGGTTATGTATAAACTGTCATCCCAGTGTTTCACAGGCATGGTAATTCATCATCGGATGTCCCTCGGATGGACGTTAGACTGGCATTAGTTGGTGGACGTTAAAGATCCCACGGTGTCCTTCGCAAAGAGCACCCGGCGCCATGAACAAATTACAAATCCCTGCCATAACCAGCAGAGGGCACTGCATCAGCGGCACTTCCAGAAGATGATGCAACCAGCAGCCACAGGCTGTACATGAAATAATATTAATAAACCATTGAACCTCTAACGAAGTAATGAAGGAGGCTGAGTATGTTTTTGTGTTAACTTTGACTTCTTTCATCGAGCGGATGCATGAATGGACATCATGGGAACACCATTGATATGATCGTCTTTATTCCACAGGTGCTTGGGCAAACAGCTGCGTCCTTGGTCTTCACCAATGTGAAGATGAAAAGGGTGCTATCTGGAGATCTTTTCCTCCTTTTCAAGAAGGAAAGCGACCAGTTTGTTCTGCAACTGTACGATGCAAAGGTCAGAGAAGTGACGTCATCAATATTGAATAACACACACAGGAGACCCTCGTTCAAACTTGGAGTAATTTATCTTTGTGATTGATTTGTAATATCACAATTGATCAGATGATAATTTGAAACCCCCAGAGTGGAATAAATTACTGGTAATCGTCTATACTAAAAGGAGACGTGTTTGTGTGTGTGTGTGTGTGTGTGTGTGTGTGTGTGTGTGTGTGTGTGTGTGTGTGTGTGTGTGTTGCTTTTTTTTTTTTTTTTTTTTTTTTGCTGTTTGTGTAACCTTGAGGGGAAGGGGAGGCTGTGTGGGCAGAACAACACTCTTATCTTTTGAGTTAAACCTTGCGATGCATTTCTTGCCAGCACATTTTGCTTTGCATAAATACAGCTGCTGTAGAGCCATGTCTTTAGAAATCTGCAAGGGTGACGTACATACTATTTCTTACGTAGATGCTTATCTCTCCGTGTACACGAACTCCAATAAATTCCTCTGTAACAGTCTGAAGTTGTTGGTGATCCATTCCCGTACGTGTGACCTCCACATGGAACGAAGTAATGAAGTAACTTTGACTTCTC
>NC_136261.1:362989741-363294741 GCF_964187855.1 Myxine glutinosa | reverse complement strand
GGTCGGCGGCCTGGTCCGCCGCCATCTGGGCATAGTCGATGCCAAGGTGGACTGCGTGGGCGACGGCCCGGGAAAGGCAGTCGGCCACCGGGTTGTCCTTTCCCGCGACGTGTCGGATGTCCGTCGTGTACTCGGACACGGCCGCGAGGTGATGCTGTTGCCGGGCCGACCACGGCTCGGCGACCTTGCCCATCGCGAAAACCAGCGGCTTGTGGTCGACGAAGGCCGTGAACGCACGGCCCTCAAGCAGATGGCGGAAGTGCCTGACCGCCAGGTGAAGCCCAAACAACTCACGGTCGAAGGTACTGTAACGGCGTTCGGGCAGGCGAAGCTGCCGGCTGAAGAACGCCAGCGGTTGCCAAGCACCACGCACCCATTTCTCGTGCACCGCGCCCACCGCGTAGTCCGAGGCGTCGGTGGTGAGGGCGATCGGTGCATCGGGCGCCGGGTGCGCGAGCATGGTGGCGTTGGCCAAGGCGAGCTTCGCGCCCGAGAACGCCGCATCCATCTGCTCGGTCCAGGTAACGTCACCTTTGCCCGGCTTCCCTCGAAGGGCCTCGTGTAAGGGGCGCAGGAGCTGGGCGATGCAGGGCAGGAACCGATGGTAAAAGTTTACCATGCCAAGGAACTCCTGGAGCCCCTTGATCGTGCGGGGGCGCGGAAACCCCTTCACCGCCTCCACCTTGGCCGGTAGGGGGACGGCCCCATGCCTGGTGATGCGGTGCCCCAAAAAGTCGATTTCAGCGACACCGAACTGGCACTTGGCGGGGTTCACGATCAGGCCGTGCTGGCCCAGACGTTCGAAGAGCGTGCGGAGGTGACGAAGGTGCTCTTCGCGGGACGCGCTGGCGACGAGGATGTCGTCCAGGTAGACGTACAAAAAATCCAAGCCGCGCAAGACGCTGTCCATGAGGCGCTGGAACGCCTGAGCCGCATTTTTCAAACCGAAGGGCATCCGAAGAAATTCGAAAAGCCCGAATGGCGTGATGACAGCTGTCTTCGGGATGTCCTCCGGCCTGACAGGGACCTGATGGTAGCCGCGTACGAGGTCCACCTTTGAAAAGAAGGACATCCCCGCCAACCGGGCGGAGAAGTCCTGGATGTGGGGGACGGGGTAGCGGTCGGGGGTGGTGGCGTCGTTGAGGTGCCGGTAGTCCCCGCACGGTCGCCATCCCCCGCCGGGCTTGGGCACGATGTGGAGCGGGGACGCCCACGCGCTCTCGGAGCGCCGCACGATGCCGAGCCCCTCCAGCGTAGCGAACTCCGCTTTAGCTACGGCGAGCTTCGTCGGCTCGAGGCGGTGTGCCCGGGCGTAGACCGGTGGCCCGGCGGTGGGGATGTGATGTTCCACCCCGTGCTTGACGGTCCCCGCCGAGAAGGTGGGCCGCGTGAGGGCCGGTAAACCCGCGAGGAGGCGGGCGAATTCGGCCGCTGCCGGAAGCGTACAGATGAACCTGGCCGGAACGGAACCGCTCAGCAAGCCGTTCGGCGAACCGCTCGGGGGAGCCGCTCTGTGAGCTGCTCAACGAGGCGGGCAGCGCGCACGCGAGCGAGCTGAACGTCTCAGCCTGGACGTCTTCTGCGCTTTACATCGACCAGGAATCCATTTGCACATAAGAAGTCCGCGCCGAGCAGTGCCATGGGCACTTCGGCTGTAACGAACGACCAACGGAAAACCTGCCCTCCGAACCGCAGAGAGAGACAGCGTTTTCCGTACGTGCGTATAGACGTACCATTGGCCGCAAGCAGCGCGGGACCTCGGCCCGCGGTGTGCTTGTCGGACGTACCAGCAGGAACGACACTCACCTGCGCCCCCGTGTCGCACAGGTAACGGCGCCCAGACAAGGTGTCCGTTATGTACAGAAGGCTGTTTGAATTGCCGACACTCACCGTTGCCACCGAGCGCCGGCTCGCCCGTTTCCCGACCTGCCGAATGAGCACGGCGGGCGACACTGCCGAGCCTCGTGGCCGAACTTGGCGTGGAAGAAACACCAGGCGGGCAGCTGCGGCGTCGGAGGCCGCGGTTTTCTTCACGGCGGCGGCGGTGGTGGTGGGCGGGGCGTGGCGGCGGACACGAGGTGCGGTGCATCGGGGAAAGCCTCGGGAGCCTCGGGAGCCTCGGGAGCGGCAACCGCGCCAAGACTCGCCTGCGTGTCCAAAGCCACGTAGTATTTGTCGGCCTCGGCAGCTAGCGCACGGGGTTCCGTTAACGCGGAACCAGCCAAAGCGAGGCGGACTCGTGCTGGCAGCTGGCGTCGAAATAACGCCCGGAATAGAGCGTTCGGGGTTTCGTCGCCGATGAGCGCCAGCATATGGTCCATACGGACCGACGGTCACGTGTCCCCGATCTCGGGGAAGTCCAAGAGGCGATCGGCCCGTGCGTCCACCGTAAGGCCGAACGTGGCGAGGAGGAGACGCTTGACCGCCTCGTACTTGCCGTCGGCAGGTGGATCCCTTAGGACCAATACGACGCGGGTGGACATGCCGGGCCCGAGGGCGGCGACCACGTGGCAGTACATGGTCTTGTCCACCGTGATGCCTCGAAGTCGGAACTGGGCTTCTGCCTGCAGGAACCAAACTTCGGCTTGTGACTCCCAGAATTCGGGGAGCTTGATGGAGACCGCGTTGGTAGCCATTGTTGCGGCGGTTTTGGGTGGTCAGCGACGGCTGACTCGAATGTCGGAGGTCATCAATGAGGCACGCGGTGCTACGCGCACGACTTGCTATCAAGGAGGAAGCGGACAACGCGGTAAGTTTAATGTTCTTTATTCAAAGAGGTCACTGTAGCACTGGCGCGCTCCGGGCTGCGCGCCCGGTGTATATCCTGAGGCCACGCCTACCCCTCGGGCGTGGCCGCCGCCCACTTGGTGCGCGGAATGATGTCACCACGCCAGTGGGCTTTCGTGTCCGCCACACTGTACCTATTTTGTGGGATAACCCAAAAATAGGTATTTACGAGTGTTTTACATTCCGAGAAGGAAGTTCCGAGTGGTTACATACAGTCTGACTGTCTGATGGACACCGCGCGATCCGAAAACCCCACTTGAACATTCTTTGTTCCAGATGAGCTAAAAATGGTACTGTTCGAAGAAGTTGACAATTCCCACTGAAAGCAAAGTTGAATTGAAAGACGGGAAATGGTTCCACGAGGAATGACTCGATATGAAATTTTGAGTTTTTTTTTCTTCACATTTTGACCCCTGAGACCATAAGTCCACATCTCCTAGGACCCAAGGCATGAACCCGGGGGTCAAATCCCAGAAATCGTTACCTATTTCAAGCTTCCCCAAAAGTTGATTGCATTTACAAAGTTTCATTAAAAATGTTTAAAATGTGCCGTAATTTCATTTTTCGGGATTTGACCTTTTGACCCCGTTCCAGGGGGCGGGGCCAAAATGATACTGCTCTTGCACCTTCTTGCCATGTCGTGATCATAAGTACCAAGTTCGGTTGATTTCTGCCCAACTTTTTAGAAGGAGATAGCGTGACGGACAGACAAACAGACGGACTGATGGACAGATGGAACTTATTACAATATCACCCTGATGTTTTTCAAAAAGCATGGGGATAATAATCAATTTTCTTGTTTGGAAAACTAATGGTCAATTTACTTGGAACATAAATTCGTGTCCTTTTAAAAATCTTTTAAAATCATAAAGATGCCTGTTTTCAAAGCCTGTCTTACTATGATCGAAGAAGAAGAAGAAGCGGGAATGGGAGCCCAATGTAGCGGTTCCAATGGTAGCATTTATTATTCTACGACAGCAGGAACCCTTTGGAACGACACGGAAGGAGCACACAAAATAATATATAATAATATATATCAAAATACGTATAAGGAAAATATATAAAAGTGCACGCAAGGCACACACAAACAACAAAAATACATTTTAAAAATCATTTTACATCCTCGTTGAGATTCACAGAAAGACATGCAATATGTTTGTGAGGTACTACATGTTGTCTTTTAATTGAATCCATCAGTGAAGCGACGAGTAGGCACGCCGAGAGTAGCTAGGTATTCATCAATATCAAAGACTCAATAATATTCGAAGTCCGCGAAATACTTACACTTACACCATTTACCACATTGAAATTGCAGTTTGTGGTTTAATGTCTGACTACCTTCGTGCAAGGGCAATGCAGATCACATCGTCACACTTGATCGATTCTCAGTTATTGATGGATGATGCTGGCATCAGCTAGAGCTGGCAGCTATTGGTGGATGATGCTGGCATCAGCTAGAGCTGGCAGCTATTGATGGATGATGCTGGCATCAGCTAGAGGTGGCAACTATTGATGGATGATGCTGGCATCAGCTAGAGCTGGCAGCTATTGATGGATGATGCTGGCATCAGCTAGAGCTGGCAGCTATTGATGGATGATGCTGGCATCACCTGGAGCTGGCAGCTATTGATGGATGATGCTGGCATCAGCAAGAGCTGGCAGCTATTGATGGATGATGCTGGAATCAGTTAGACCTGGCAGGTATTGATGGATGATGCTGGAATCAGTTAGACCTGGCAGCTATTGATGGATGATGCTGGCATCAGCTGGAGCTGGCAGCTATTGATGGATGATGCTGGAATCAGCTAGAGCTGGCAGCTATTGATGGATGATGCTGGCATCAGCTAGAGCTGGCAGCTATTGATGGATGATGCTGGAATCAACTAGAGCTGGCAGCTATTGATGGATGATGCTGGAATCAGTTAGACCTGGCAGCTATTGATGGATGATGCTGGAATCAGTTAGACCTGGCAGCTATTGATGGATGATGCTGGAATCAGTTAGACCTGGCAGCTATTGATGGATGATGCTGGCATCAGCTGGAGCTGGCAGCTATTGGTGGATGATGCTAGCATCAGCTAGAGCTGGCAGCTATTGATGGTGATGCTGGCATCAGCTAGAGCTGGCAGCTATTGATGGATGATGCTGGCATCAGCTGGAGCTGGCATCTATTGATGGATGATGCTGGCATCAGCTAGAGCTGGCAGCTATTGATGGATGATGCTGGCATCAGCTAGAGCTGGCAGCTATTGATGGATGATGTTGGAATCAGTTAGACCTGGCAGCTATTGATGGATGATGCTGGCATCAGTTAGACCTGGCAGCTATTGATGGATGATGCTGGCATCAGCTAGAGCTGGCAGCTATTGATGGATGATGCTGGCATCAGCTGGAGCTGGCATCTATTGATGGATGATGCTGGCATCAGCTAGAGCTGGCAGCTATTGATGGATGATGCTGGCATCAGCTAGAGCTGGCAGCTATTGATGGATGATGTTGGAATCAGTTAGACCTGGCAGCTATTGATGGATGATGCTGGAATCAGTTAGACCTGGCAGCTATTGATGGATGATGCTGGAATCAGTTAGACCTGGCAGCTATTGATGGATGATGCTGGCATCAGCTGGAGCTGGCAGCTATTGATGGATGATGCTGGCATCAGCTGGAGCTGACAGCTATTGATGGATGATGCTGGAATCAGCTAGAGCTGGCAGCTATTGATGGATGATGCTGGCATCAGCTAGAGCTGGCAGCTATTGATGGATGATGCTGGCATCAGCTAGAGCTGACAGCTATTGATGGATGATGCTGGCATCAGCTGGAGCTGGCAGCTAATGATGGATGATGCTGGCATCAGCTAGAGCTGGCAGCTATTGATGGATGATGCTGGCATCAGTTAGAGCTGGCAGCTATTGATGGATGATGCTAGCATCAGCTAGAGCTGGCAGCTATTGATGGATGATGCTGGCATCAGCTAGAGCTGGCAGCTATTGATGGATGATGCTGGCATCAGCTAGAGCTGGCAGTTATTGATGTATGATGCTGGGATCAGCTAGAGCTGGCAGCTATTGATGGATGATGCTGGCATCATTTAGACCTGGCAGCTATTGTTGTATGATGCTGGCATCAGTTAGAGCTGGCAGCTATTGATGTATGATGCTGGCATCAGCTGGAGCTGGCAGCTATTGATGTATGATGCTGGCATCAGCTGGAGCTGGAAGCTATTGATGGATGATGCTGGCATCAGCTGGAGCTGGCAGCTATTGATGGATGATGCTGGCATCAGTTAGACCTGGCAGCTATTGGTGTATGATGCTGGCATCAGTTAGAGCTGGCAGCTATTGATGTATGATGCTGGCATCAGCTGGAGCTGGAAGCTATTGATGGATGATGCTGGCATCAGCTAGAGCTGGCAGCTATTGATGGATGATGCTGGCATCAGTTAGACCTGGCAGCTATTGGTGTATGATGCTGGCATCAGTTAGAGCTGGCAGCTATTGATGTATGATGCTGGCATCAGCTGGATCTGGAGGCTATTGATGGATGATGCTGGCATCAGCTGGAGCTGGCAGCTATTGATGGATGATGCTGGCATCAGTTAGACCTGGCAGCTATTGGTGTATGATGCTGGCATCAGTTAGAGCTGGCAGCTATTGATGTATGATGCTGGCATCAGCTGGAGCTGGAAGCTATTGATGGATGATGCTGGCATCAGCTGGAGCTGGCAGCTAATGATGGATGATGCTGGCATCAGCTAGAGCTGGCAGCTATTGATGGATGATGCTGGCATCAGCTAGAGCTGGCAGCTATTGATGGATGATGTTGGAATCAGTTAGACCTGGCAGCTATTGATGGACGATGCAGGGAATCATTTCGACCTGGCAGCTATTGATGGATGATGCTGGAATCAGCTAGAGCTGGCAGCTATTGATGGATGATGCTGGCATCAGCTAGAGCTGGCAGCTATTGATGGATGATGCTGGCATCAGCTGGAGCTGACAGCTATTGATGGATGATGCTGGCATCAGCTGGAGCTGGCAGCTAATGATGGATGATGCTGGCATCAGCTAGAGCTGGCAGCTATTGATGGATGATGCTGGCATCAGCTGGAGCTGGAAGCTATTGATGGATGATGCTGGCATCAGCTAGAGCTGGCAGCTATTGATGGATGATGCTGGCATCAGTTAGACCTGGCAGCTATTGGTGTATGATGCTGGCATCAGTTAGAGCTGGCAGCTATTGATGTATGATGCTGGCATCAGCTGGAGCTGGAAGCTATTGATGGATGATGCTGGCATCAGCTGGAGCTGGCAGCTATTGATGGATGATGCTGGCATCAGTTAGACCTGGCAGCTATTGGTGTATGATGCTGGCATCAGTTAGAGCTGGCAGCTATTGATGTATGATGCTGGCATCAGCTGGAGCTGGAAGCTATTGATGGATGATGCTGGCATCAGCTGGAGCTGGCAGCTATTGATGGATGATGCTGGCATCAGTTAGACCTGGCAGCTATTGGTGTATGATGCTGGCATCAGTTAGAGGTGGCAGCTATTGATGTATGATGCTGGCATCAGCTGGAGCTGGAAGCTATTGATGGATGATGCTGGCATCAGCTGGAGCTGGCAGATATTGATTCCACACGTACCACAACGTCTCTTTCGTTGTCATCCAAATACCAATTTCTCAGTTTATAACACTGAATTCCATTTTTGTTTCCACTTTCCATCAGTTCATGGTGCTCAAATGGTCCAGGAATTTGACCAAGGAGAACACGCCACACATGACCTACCCATGGTTTTACGAGTTTGAACTCCCTGATGGAGAGGCAAGTCCCCCCAATTTTGAATGGTAGAGATCCTCTGAAGTTGGAATTTGGATCTCACTATCCAGACTAGTTTTGTAATTCCACATGACATCAAATTGCTGCCCCAACAAGCGGGCACTGCATCGGCGGCACCTCCAGCTATGATGCAAGCAGCGGCCTCGGGCTGCATCTGAAATGAAAATGAATTTGAATTGATTGGTTTGTTCTTCCTCTTCCAGAAACACTTTAAAGAAGCTCTTGACTTCGGCCTTGGCGAACGTCCGGCGGAGTTCAACGAGGTGCTTCACAGCACCATTCTGAAGTTGAGTAAGTGAAATAAAGAAATGTTTCTTTCAATTCACTTTGCAATATCTTTTCCCATACAGTGGGTCAACATCTGAACTTGGGCGAGACAACTCAAAGGCAAGAGCGATACTCTTGCCCCATCCTATTGGGCACTTCACAAATAAACACATTTTTTGAAATCTGAACCTTTCCTAGAAACAGGGACCAGATGGGAACATCCAACCCACTTGAATCATCGTAGACTGAACACTGTATGTCATACTTGAGGCTGATTTTACCCTGATAGTGTTGCATACAACATGCTGTACTGTATATTATTGTTACCTATTATACAACGAATTGTGACATCCACTGGACTTCACAGAAGTATAAACCACCTTTAGAGGCCATTTTTCCCTGCAGGGCAGGGGTTGCCCTTTTTTGGGCACCGTGGTCCCATTTTTGAAGCAATGTTTTATGGCCGGATGCCCTTCCTGCCACCAACCATGTTAGTCACCTCCTGCGACACACACGGAATTACCAGCGAGCTGGTACTCAATTTGCCGACCTCGGAAGGATGACAGGCTGAGTCAACCCGCCTGGTGTTAATTCAGCGATCGACCGGGATTCAAACCCAGGATCCTAGGATCCCAAGCCGGTACCCTAACCGCTAAGCCAACACCAGGCTCTTCACAGAAGTATGGCTTTATAAATAACTCCAGGAAATAACTCCTTTATAAATTACTTTATAAATAACGCATACCTCCGCCAGGCTGAACAGTTTATGTTTTGTGTCCCACTGAAAGGCCGGATCTGGATTCGGACCTGAACCAAAATCTAATTGCTTGTTCTTCTCACCTCACCAACTCATCACCAAGTTTAGTCTGAATCCTTGCATAAATTATTGAGAGATTCAAATTTCAATCGTTTTGGCCCGATCTCACAATAGTGAAGAATCGTTTTTTAACCCTTGGATGCAGTGATCGGGCCTAAGAGGCCCACAAGGTTTTTTTTGGTTGCAAAAACTATGCTGTATAATAATTTTTTTTGGAATGAGCCTCATTTTCACCGACTTTCATGTTGTTACACAAAATTCAGTGACATAAATAAAGAAAAATTTCATTCAGGCTCGTGGGAAAATCTTCATTCTCCACTTATAACCTGAAAATCCGACACGAATGCAGGCCTGGGGACTTCGAGGCCCCACATAAATGTTGTTGTACTACTATGTCATATCATTATTTTCTTGATATGAGCCTCATTATATGCTCCTATAACTTGGTTACAAATAATTCAGTGACAAAAATATGAAAATTAAAAGACTTTACACGAATACATTAGTGGGGCCTCCGAGGCCCAATGGCTGCATAGGTGTAGGATTTTTGACAGTTGTGGACATATGCATTCTAAATAAAAGGATTAATGAATCATATTTTTTGGAACAAATACTCCTCCATGAGCCTCAACCTTTTAGAGAGAAAAAAAGTTGAAAAACAAAGAACAAAAATTTTTTTTGCAAAAAGAAAAAGAAAAAGATTCATTACTTGTATGGGATTCTTCCAACTAATAGGATCAATGATTCACATTTTCTGAGCAAATGCACATCCATGAGCATCGACTTGGATTGAAAAAAGACATGAAAGAATTTTTTTTATTAAAAACAAACAAACAAAAAAAAACATTACACGAATACATTCGTGGGGTCTTCGAGGTCCAATGGCTGCGTTTATGTAGGATTTTTGATGCCTGCAAAGAGTTAAAATCATAGTATCTGGATTTGGATCTTCACCAAAATCTAATCAATTCATCCTTGTCACACACCCAAACTGTCCATCAAATTTCGGCCGAATCAGTCTATAACTTTTGAGATATTCTGCTCACAGACAAACAAGCAATAAAGATGTGTAGAGCATGATACTTGTGGAATCTAAATAAACAATAGTTGCCATGGAAACAGCAATTTGGTAATTCGGAAAGCTTGACCTATCAAGTGTTTTACATGATGGAATGATGTGCGCAACTAATTTGGTGGATACATTTCATAATTGCCACCTCATAGGTGTTTTACATGTTTTTGATGGCATTGACTTTGACCATTGACTAATGTTGATCAGATGTTATACACATATACGACACGTGGTACAAATAAGCGGTGTGAGTTTCAATCTGATGTGTTGAAAAATTCCTGAGATTTGGCAATAATAAAATCACAAAAATATCTCATTTGATTAAAATGGGGGTGAAATTCTTGTTCTGGACACCGTTTTCCCTTTGCCACGTGGGACTTTTTCTATTCCATGTGGGACTTTTCCCTATGACACTAACCAAGATGAGCAGAACCTGAAAAAAAAGAAATAGAAAATTAATTAATTATATTTTGCACCCACTTAGCTTGGTACCATCTTGAGGTGGTTCACCAATGCTCAAATTTCAAGTCAATAGGATGAAAATTGAGGATTTTAGAAATTGCACCTAAGTTGTCGACCTTTGGTCTATGTTGACCTTTTGGCCTATGTTGACCTTTTGGCCTATGTTGACCTCAAAAATAATTGGTGGTTGACTCAATTGGCCTGACATGCAAATCTTCTTCAAATTTCAAGTCAATCAGATGAAAATTGACAATTTTAGAAATCTGGCCTATGTTGACCTTTTAGCCTATGTTGACCTCAAAAACAATTGGTGGTTGAATTCACTGACCTGATATGCAAATCCTCTTCAAATTTCAAGTCAATCGGATGCACGGATGCAATATGTCCATGGGCTGAATGCATCGTCGAGAGTAGCTTTAGTAGCGCGATAACTTGAGAACAGCTGAAAGGATCTTAGTAAAACTTGGTGCAGGTATGTATAATGAGATAAAGATGAACTGATTAGATTTTGAGGTCAAGAGGTCAAGAGGTAAAAGTCTGCAATATGTCGAAACTTGAGAACGGCTGAAGTGATCTAATTCAAACTTGTTTCTGCATATTTTATTTTATTTTTATTACTTCTATTTATTTATTTTTATTTTTGCATATTTTTATTTTTCTGCATCTGCGGCCATAGCTGGTAAGTTGGTGTCAGGTTTTCTGTAATCCATCAAGTACGTCTTGTGTGTGTGTGTCTACCGTAGATTCCCGATGGACTTGCATCTTGTGTGACTTGTGTTGCTTGTATTTATTAATTTTTTTGCAAAAAATGTCCATCATGATTTATCATTATCAATTAATCACAGCCATCGTTAAGTGGCTTAAAGTGGAATGAGGTTGCCATTTTGTTCCCTCATCGATGGTCTCAAGGCGTGAAGACCATCTTTCCATCAACATTTTTTAATTGGGTGAATTTGATTGCTCGGTGATTGGTGCAAATACATCAGGCCGATCATGGTCCACCCAAGACCCAGTCACGTTACAATATTCCAGTTTGGTGGCAATGATGCATGGACAATCTTTACGAAAACCAAGCCAACCAACATGGTGGTATACAAACTTGAATTACAGACTAGTTGTCACATCACAATATCCAGGTAGAATAGGTGCTCTCTAATGAGCATTTAAATAAAAATAAGGTTATTTTTGTCTAATTTCATCTATTGCAGGACAAGAGCCCATTACGCCTTCCTGTGCAACTCTGCCAAGGCCACGACAATCCTCTGCCCCAATAAGACCTCAGGTTCCTAAAAGGATTTTGCAACCTACAATCTCAGCACCTGTTATCTGCAGAGGTAAATCGTATTGTGATGAAGCAAATGTCTGGCGTGAAAGTTTGAGGAAAAGTTGAAAAACAAATCGAAGTGCTAACATTCTTTTGATGGTAAAAGCCTCAATCGTGTTGCATGCGATGCGGAATTGGGACAATCTCAGGGATTTTCCACAAAAATGAATGGTGGGTGGAATTATTTTGTTCTCATGAACTGACCCCAGAGAGCCCTACTAGTACAAAGGGAAAATGTGGTGCAGTTCGGCACTTCTGTTGCTTGTATTTATTCGGCGATTGATCCTCATTTTTATTCTGTTTATAATGAACTTCAGGTCATTTTTTTATCGGTTTCGCGAGCAAAGTCAATCAAGTTCTTGGTTTAAAGAACATTGGCGGATGCCTGGTTGAGATGTGTACATGGGACAATACCTGAAGCGGAAGCTGGAGTGTGAAAGTGACCTTGTGACAAATCCATTGTTTTGCAGCCCGGATGCAGTGACTTCAATCTCGCTCTTCTCTCAGCAATGCTTGGAGGCCCAGAATCTCAAGCAAGACTTATGGACCATCTCTGTAGACATATTTCGAGGATTTGACCTGGTCCGACATACTGCACTGTTTTCTCTTCTTTTTCTGAGCTCAATGCCTGTGGAATACAAGGTCGGCCTTCATGCTTGGATTTCTAACTTCCTTTACTCCTGCATTCAAAGCAACTCTCCAAGGGAGGATGGAGTGCCACAAGGCTGCGTCTTAGGCCCAATGTTGTTCCTTCCAGACACGAACATCTTATCTGATACTCTTGAAAACTTTATCTTCCTTCTTGTTGCTCCTTCTGCATTGTGCCAGAGAGTACTTCTTCCCACTGACTGGCAGACACCAACTACATCGCTCTGATGATCTGAAATTGATTAAATACCGGACTGACTATTGGAATATTTTTTTTATTCCTGGCAAATCTCGGTCTTCCACTGTCATTCCAGAAGGATCCTCAAATGAACTCGCATCTCAGTTTAACACAGTAAACCACGAGGAGAGTTTGAGCATCTCTATCCTCTCGTCTAGACCCCAGTAAACCACGAGGAGAGTTTGAGCATCTCTGTCCTCTTGTCTAGACCTCAGTAAACCACGAGGAGAGTTTGAGCATCTCTATCCTCTCGTCTAGACCTTACCATCAGTCACAACATCTGTGCTGACCATTTCAAACACTGGCTTTCAAAGACACCTGCAACTTGGCATCCTCCATTGTTTGAAGTTGTTTCTTCGAAAAAAAATCTGAATTACACAACCTATAAGGCCTTCGTCAATAGCTCATTTTGGATTTTGTGGAACCAGTAATACCCACTCCCCCCAAGAGCAAAATATGGTGGTAATACCTCCTCCGTCCAACAGGTGTCAGCGATTAGACCACTTGCACTATTCCCTGTGTGCAGACAATTGCAACTAGTCTCCCACCCTCAAAATATAACGGCTGCACGCAGCAAGTTGTCTAATGTAACCTTAACATTTTTATCCCTAATTTAACAGCAAGTATAATTTTGGTTTCTTAAAATATTGAGGTACATGGAAGAGCAAGGTGTCAGATACAATAAGCAAGGGAATGAACAAACAGGGAAAGAGGAGAGATGAGAGCGAAGGAAACACTGCAACGTGCAACGTTGCGGCTCTCCTGAGAGTGGACACGCTTGTTGTGGACTTTTGGGAATATGCTGAGATTGCCTTCGGTCGGATTAGCCTTCCAGAAAGAGAAGGCAAGTTGTTTCAGAGCGACTGCCTCACCACAGGATTGTGTACCATGTGCGGGAAGAAGCGTAGGATAAATGAAGACAAGACGGATGAATCTGTGCGAGAGAGAGACAGAGACAGAGAGAGACAGAGACAGAAACAGAAACAGAGACAGAAACAGAGACAGAAACAGAAACAGAGACAGAAACAGAGACAGAAACAGAGACAGAAACAGAGACAGAAACAGAGACAGAAACAGAAACAGAGACAGAAACAGAGACAGAAACAGAAACAGAGACAGAAACAGAGACAGAAACAGAAACAGAGACAGAAACAGAGACAGAAACAGAAACAGAGACAGACAGAGACAGAAACAGAGACAGAAACAGAGACACACAGAGAGAGAGAGAGAGAGAGAGAGAGAGAGAGAGAGAGAGAGACAGAGACAGAGACAGAGACAGAGAGAGAGAGAGAGAGAGAGAGAGAGAGAGAAGGTTTCTTTGGAAGAATTCCCAGGCTGAGTTAACATCAGGAGTGGTAGATGTGAGAGACCAGTCCTGAAGAGAGATGTCTGCTTGCAGACCATGCCAATCTACTCTAGCGAAATGTCAGACTCGCTGGCGTTGAGGCAGCTCTCTGAGAATAGCTAGAGAGATGTTGATTTTGATGTCACAAATTCTCTATGTAAATGGGTATCGTGTAGCGCTGCCTCCAGGTGGGAGATGGTATTACAAGTCCCCACTTTTTCCAGTCCACTGTGGTGTTTCAAATTATGAGCAGTAGGCATGTTCTTGCTTCATGCACGTAACACGGGTTTTTTTTTCTTTCCGGGAGCGATTGAGGGAGCTGTCAGTTGCCTATACACCGCCCAAATAAAGGTTTGTGTCAGAAGAACGTATTGCATGTTTAGAACTAGGTCGCCCGTAGGGCGGGTACTCTGCTAGTCTATATAGTGAGGCTTTGCATTACCAAGTGCTGTCTTGTTATTTTATGTAGCAGGGCACACAGCATGTGGATTATGGTCCCATATTTTCATGGTCACATATCTGTTCCGCATATCTTGTGGGATTGTGGGTTGGACAGGCGACCGTAACAGGCCATGATGTACTCATGGCTACATGTCTTTTCTACATATCTTGTGGGATTGTGAATTGGATAGACTAGCAACGGTACCCGCCCCATAGGCGGAGCTTCAATTGGGAGGCTCAAATGAAAAGGCAAAATATCAGAAATTGAAGGCTTTTTTTAGTTTAAACGATTCATAAAAACATCCGTTAAATCATATCACATGCAAATCAAAATCTAAACAGTATTTGTAGAATTTCAATAAAAGCCACATCACTGTTCATATCGGTAAATATTATTCCATCGTGTTTGGAAAAACTGGAAAATTGGAAAAAAAAATGTCAAAACGATATATAGCCTATTTTACTCCAGGGGTCCCAGGATTACCCACCCAAAATTTCGTTGCGATCGGTTCAGCCGTTTTTGCGGTACCCGGGAACAGACAGACAGACATTTGGTGAAGTATAGTAAGACTATTTTGGTCACCCGTGGGAATCCCACAGGTATGGACGTGTGTGACATTTCGACATTTTGATTTAGATGCTGCACATTAAATTTTACAAAATGGTTAAAATGGTGTAATGAACACAATTTATTTATTTCACATAATATGTGACCTCTCACTCCTCTCCACCCTCACGCCACTCCTCCTCACACTCCTCTCCAATACCTCCTCACACTCCTCTCCAATACCTCCTCACACTCCTCTCCGCTCCAATCGGCCCTCACTCTCTGCTCCAATCGCCCCTCACTCTCCGCTCCAATCGGCCCTCACTCTCCAACTCCTTGCTCCTCACGCTCCAACCCCTAGCTCCTCGCTCTCCAACCCCTCGCTCCTCGCTCTCCAACCCCTCGCTCCTCGCTCTCCAACCCCTCGCTCCTCGCTCTCCCCCTCGCTCCTCACTCTCCAACCCCTCGCTCCTCACTCTCCAACCCCTAGCACCTCGATCTCCAACGCCTCGCTCCTCTCCAACCCTCCTCATCGTTGTTGCAGCAGCATTCTGTGCGGTTCTCCCGTCTCGTGCAGTCTGTGCGGTTCTTGCTACATCCTGTTCAAGTCTGCATTGACGTTCGTCGACGGACTCGTTCGCCCGTCTCATTCGTTTTCTTGCTGCATCCTGTTCAAGTCTGCATTCTTCATCGACCGTCGCATTCATTTTGGAAATGGAAGTTTCCACGCAACGCATGAATTGTCACGATCCTCAAGAGGAAGTGTCTCGTAATTATCAAATGACAAATGGCAAGTAAATTACATTGTGAAAATTAAAGATTTCAAATAAACCTATTTAAAGTGTATGCGCACATAACTAATAAAAAAAAAACGAAGAAATATCTCTCGGTAATTTCCTGAAACATATTTTACTTCCGGATAATAATGTTGAATGAAATAAGAAAGAACAAAGATATATATGTCGTTTTTGTGCCGACTGTCATAAAACGTAAAAGTAATATATCTTAACGGAAAAGAAAAAGCGAATTTTTTAGATATGTCGACATTTTACCCGAATGTTATTTTAGGCGGTGTATTTTCGTGTATCATCGTGGCGCGATTTTTATAAATATATCTCGGCAATTTCCCGTGTGTGCGTGAATGTCCTCAATTATTTCTGACACCGAGTCTAAAACCATCGATAAAAATTAAATCAGATGGTGAATTCGAGATAAAATCATGAGGGTGACTCTCAATGAATGGGCTTCAGCTTACAGGCCTTTGAGAAATCATTTCGTTCTATAAACGGAAACTTTCATGGGATTCTCTTCCCGTTTTTTTTCAACCGAGTCTAACACTATGTTAGCGACTGTTAAAAATGAAATGATATATCGAATTAGAATTGAAATAAACCTGTGTGAGAGAGAAAGACAGCATGGGCCTAACTAAACAGGCCTCAAAGCCATTCGAGGTAATAAAATGGTGGATATTTGTTTACATGAAGCCTCTCCAAGAATGGGTGGAGCTACCCTGCAAACGGACTAAGCCACACCCCCGGACAGACAGACAGAATCACCTTCGCCTATTATAATATAGATGACCGTGATGGATGGGGAGGGGGTTTGAAGGCTTGGTGTGGGGAGGGAATTGAGGCCTTGGGGTTGGTGTGTTGAGGGGGAAAGGAGTTTAAGACTTGAAGTCCCATTTTACATTACATGGAATTTCCACGGGTGATGTACCAAATAATGTAAATAAATATACAGGAAACATAAGAGAATTGAAGAATGAGTGGATGCAAAATTGTTGAGTACCGGTTCACCATACCAAGCCTATACAGATAATGATGCAAATAACAGATCAGGAAACCCATCACTTAAAAAACCCAACAAATTCATACTCAGACTAATTTGTGTAGTGCAGCTGAAGTGCATTTGCATTAATTTTTGGCCCATGATGTTTTGCAGGTGTTGGTGCTTTCAAGAAAAAATAACTTGGAGCGAATGATGAATATTTGTCACTGGAAGATGATATTTTTTGCTCATTTACTTGCACTTGTTGATATGTTTTGCTGGTATGTGATTTTATATGAAGGAAACCTGTGATTATTACGATGATCATCATCATGTCATAAAATTATTTCGTGAATATTGTTATAGAAATGTAAGTGCCGTGAATTTTATTGGTAGCCATATTGAAATGGATATGTCAAATCAGCAAAGAGGTTACTCTATGATACTGTACTGGCTATCACAGGTGAGCTTATGGCCTCCCCTGGTGATTCATTGTTATGGGATGGAACCTCTTGCTTGTGAAAAATCAAAATTCCCAGTTGAAAATTTTCAGAATTTTATATTTTTTTATTTTTTTTATTTTTTTTATTTTGAATTTTTTGAATTTTGAATTTTTCTTTTCTGAATTTATTTTTCAAAATTTTGAGAATTCTCAGAATTTCAGAAAAATTTCCAGAATTCCCAGAAACCATGGTGACCGGGTACATATTCCATCGTTTTTGAATGAGTCGTTGGGCTGGATTTTGGAGGTTTAACCAGAAGAGCATTATGGGAAGAACATGAACATCTTGGAATTGTTTGGGGATGGTCAGAGTGCTGAGAGCAAAGGTAGCGATATCAGAAGAGAGGTGGTTAAAACAAACAAACAGAGGACACAACTTGTCTGTGATGTGACAGCACCTTTAGATCCCACAGAATCCAGGAGAGACGGAGGTGATGCTGAGGCAGCAGCCCATAAGGGACAGCAGTACTCCATTGAGGTATGGATGAAGGCCTTGCAGACTGGAAGTAGCTGTGATGTTACAAGAAAAGACTCGGATCGATGGAGGATTCCCAGTCTATAGCCTTTCTTAATACAAAGTCGAGGCTCATGGAGGAGCTATAACATAGAATGGATCAGGGAGTAACAGAACAGGTACAGTAGAAAGAGAGGGACACCAACAGCATGTTTGAGGGACAAAATAGAGGGAGGCTTGGAGAAATAAGGGATGTGGGGAAGAATGAGGGCGAGGAGATAACACATGGAGTGGAACAGATGAATACAGAAATATAAACTCTCAGGAAGATACAACTTGAAATTTGGAACGACAGGGCCCTGAGGAAGGTTAATGGGGGATGTTCTGAGATGGTGGCAACCAGCTGTCTTGAGAATGTTGGGAACAGTGAGGTTGAAGAGGCTGTGGACGTTGGTTCCACAGGCAGGAAAAAACGAGGAACGAATGAGTGGAAGTGAGCAGTGATCCAGGATTTAGGTAGTTTCATCACAAGGGTGTTGATGGTGGGTCTTCCCAGGATAAGTCATGGCTGATTTTGAGGCCTAGAAGTTCGAGACTGAACATCTTCCAGGAGATGACCATCTTCCAATAGATGACCATCTTCCAGTAGATGTAGAGCAGAGAGGGTGAGACTGTGATATACGCCAGGATTTGAGGACATGGTCCCAATTATCAGAGTAACATGTAATCAAGTCTAGATCAGCACGGTGACGCTGTTGTCTGTGGAATGGGTCCTCTAAGACACAACATGGAGTTGTCTGCATAAAAGTACAAAATTGTTTTCCAGACCATCAGTGAGGTCATTGCTGGGGTATGTAGATGCGAGGTGACTAATTCGGCCCTGGTCATAAATACAAGAACAAGACTGGGCCAACACAGTCTTGTGTACTCCAGTATCATAATTTAGTATATTTATTTTATTTTTTTACTTTGAATGTGTTCCCTAAAAACATTGCATATTGGGTCACGTGGTATATAATCAAGATCAACTTGACAAAATGGTTCGTTTATAAATCATAACCTGTGTTTTGTCAAAACTGAAGAAAAAATACTTTTATCTTTTAATCGCTCTGCTGTACATTTCATATTTTTGTAGTGTCGAACAAAAATGTATAAATATTTGTGAAGAACCTTTTATATAGTAAATACATTTCTGCACTTTAATTTTGTTGAAACTTTTTTTTCTGTACATTAAACTACCCGATAAATGTATGTGACACCAGCAGTAGTTAATAAAACTACCACAACTACGAAAAAAACTACAACTGGAACGGCACTCAGTAGGGAGCATACCTCCGCCAGGTGAACAGTTTACGTTTTGTATCCCAGAGTAGACCAGAAAATCACATTTAATCAAAATCATCCGTCCACAACTTTTTGAGATATACTGCTATGTATCGTTTTTGGCCCTATCTACCAATGGTGAAGAACCACTTAAAAAAGTTATACTAGCCAGATCCGAAACTGGATCTTCACCAAATTTAAATCGATTCTTCCTTGTGACACACCCAACCGGTCCACCAAGTTTCGTCCAAATCCGTCCACAACTTTTTGAGATATCCTGCTATGTATCGTTTTTGGCCCTATCTACCAATGGTGAAGAATCACTTAAAAAAGTTATACTAGCCGGATCCGGATCCAGATCTTCACCAAAATCAAATCGATTCTTCCTTGTGACACACCCAACCGGTCCACCAAGTTCCGTCCAAATCCGTCCACAACTTTTTGAGATATCCTGCTATGTATCGTTTTTGGTCCTATCTACCAATGGTGAAGAATCACTTTAAAAAGTTATACCAGCCGGATCCGGATCCAGATCTTCACCAAAATCAAATCGATTCTTCCTTGTGACACACCCAACCGGTCCACGAAGTTTCGTCCAAATACATCCATAACTTTTTGAGATATCCTGCTATGTATCGTTTTTGGCCCTATCTACCAATGGTGAAGAATCACTTTAAAAAGTTATACTAGCCGGATCCGGATCCAGATCTTCACCAAAATCAAATCGATTCTTCCTTGTGACACACCCAACCGGTCCACCAAGTTCCGTCCAAATCCGTCCACAACTTTTTGAGATATCCTGCTATGTATCGTTTTTGGCCCTCTCTACCAATGGTGAAGAATCACTTAAAAAAGTTATACTAGCCGGATCCGGATCCAGATCTTCACCAAAATCAAATCGATTCTTCCTTGTGACACACCCAACCGGTCCACGAAGTTTCGGCCAAATACATCCATAACTTTTTGAGATATCCTGCTATATGTCGGTAGCCCAATCACTCAATGGTGAAGAATCACATGAAAAATAAAAATAAATCCTAATATCCGAATCCATATTCAGATCTTCACCAAATTCGAATCGATTCTTCCTTGTCAGACACCCAACCGGTCCACCGAGTATTGTCCAAATCCGTCCACAAATTTTGGACATATTCTGCTGTATATCATTTTTGGTTCCATCTCCCAATGGTGAAGAATCACTTAAAAATTTCTAGTAGCCGGATCCGAATCCGGATCTTCACCAAAATCTAATAATTTCGTCCTTGTCACATACACTATCTCTGTGCCAAATTTCGTTCGAATCCGTCCACAACTTTTTGAGATATCGTGTTCACAAATGGACAAACGGACAGACAAATAGACAGATGAAAAATCGGTCAGAGACCGAGGACTTGCCGGAATGCCCTTTTTTATCGGTCATTTAGAACAAATATGGCGGCTGAACCACGTGATAGATGACGTCATCATTAACATATTATATTCCCCATGGAGAGTTCTTTACAATGAGCCATGTCTCAATTTTTTCTGTTCAGCACTTTTGGAGATATAGTGGTGCAAAGTTTTGCCATTTTTCCAAGATGGCGGCCGACCACGTGACATATGACATCATCATTAACATATTTTATTCCCCATGGAGAGTTCTTTACAAAGAGCCATGTCTCAACTTTTTCTATTCAGCACTTTTGGAGATATGGAGGTGCTACGTTTTTCGGTTTTTCCAAGATGGCGGCCGAACCACGTGACCTCTGATGTCATCATTAACATATTTTATTCCCCATGGAGAGTTCTTTACAATGAGCCATGTCTCAATTTTTTATATTCAGCACTTTCAGAGATATGGAGGTGCAAAATTTTTCGTTTTTTCCAAGATGGCGGCCGAACCACGTGACATATGACGTCATCATTAACATATTTTATTCCCCATGGAGAGTTCTTTACAATGAGCCATGTTTCAATTTTTTCTGTTCAGCACTTTTGGAGATATCGTGGTGCAAAGTTTTGCCGTTTTTCCAAGATGGCGGCCGACCACATGACATATGACGTCATCATTAACATATTTTATTCCCCATGGAGAGTTCTTTACAATGAGCCATGTCTCAATTTTTTCTGTTCAGCACTTTTGGAGATATCGTGGTGCAAAGTTTTGCCGTTTTTCCAAGATGGCGGCCGACCACGTGACTGATGACGTCATCATTAACATATTTTATTCCACATGGAGAGTTCTTTACAATGAGCCATGTCTCAATTTTTTCTGTTCAGCACTTTTGGAGATATAGTGGTGCAAATTTTTGCCGTTTTTACAAGATGGCGGCCGACCACGTGACATATGACGTCATCATTAACATATTTTATTCCCCATGGAGAGTTCTTTACAATGAGCCATGTCTCAATTTTTTCTGTTTAGCACTTTTGGAGATATAGTGGCGCAACGTTTTGCCGTTTTTCCAAGATGGCGCCCGAACCACGTGACTAATGACGTCATCATTTACATATTTTATTCCCCATGGAGAGTTCTTTACAATGAGCCATGTCTCAATTTTGTCTGTTCAGTACTTTCGGAGATATAGAGGTGCAAAGTTTTTCGGTTTTTCCAAGATGGCGGCCGAACCACGTCACCGATGACGTCATCAATTGGGCACAGTCTATTCCCGGGCAAGACCAATATGTGTGCAAAGTTTGGCGATTCTCCGTGCAACGGTGTAGACGCAGTGCTGCAAACAGACAGACAGACAAACAGACAGACAAACAGATGAAAAATCGGTCAGAGACCGAGGACTTGCCGGAATTTACTTTTTTATTGGCCATTTAGGACAAATATGGCGGCTGAACCACCTGACCGATGACATCATCATTAACATATTTTATTCCCCCTGGAGAGTTCTTTCCAATGAGCCATGTCTCAATTTTTTCTGTTCAGCACTTTTGGAGATAGAGGTGCAACGTTTTTCGGATTTTCCAAGATGGCGGCCGAACCACGTGACCGATGACGTCATCATTAACATATTTTATTCCCCCTGGAGAGTTCTTTCCAATGAGCCATGTCTCAATTTTTTCTATTCAGCACTTTCGGAGATATGGAGGTGATTTTTTTTCCCGTTTTTCCAAGATGGCGGCCGCACCACGTGACCGATGACGTCATCATTAACATATTTTATTCCACATGGAGAGTTCTTGACAATGAGCCATGTCTCAATTTTTTCTATTCAGCACTTTCGGAGATATGGAGGTGCTAGGTTTTTCGGTTTTTCCAAGATGGCGGCCGACCACGTGACTGATGACGTCATCATTAACATATTTTATTCCCCATGGAGCGTTCTTTACAATGAGCCATGTCTCAATTTTTTCTGTTCAGCACTTTTGGAGATATCGTGGTGCAAAGTTTTGCCGTTTTTCCAAGATGGCGGCCGACCACGTGACTGATGACGTCATCATTAACATATTTTATTCCCCATGGAGAGTTCTTTACAATGAGCCATGTCTCAATTTTTTCTGTTCAGCACTTTTGGAGATATAGTGGTGCAAATTTTTGCCGTTTTTCCAAGATGGCGGCCGACCACGTGACATATGACGTCATCGTTAACATATTTTATTCCCCATGGAGAGTTCTTTACAATGAGCCATGTCTCCATTTTTTCTGTTCAGTACTTTCGGAGATATAGAGGTGCAAAGTTTTTCGGTTTTTCCAAGATGGCGGCCGAACCACGTCACCGATGACGTCATCAATTGGGCAGAGTCTATTCCAGGGCAAGACCAATATGTGTGCAAAGATTGGCGATTCTCCGTGCAACGGTGTAGACGCAGTGCTGCAAACAGACAGACAAACAGACAAACAGACAGACAGACAAACAGACAAACAAACGAACAGATCAACATACTTGCCGGAATCTTTTCCGGCAAGTAACAAACGAACAGATCAACATACTTGCTGGAAAATTTTTTCCGGCAAGTAACAAGTGAAAACACAACATCCATCCACCTTTGGTGGCTGAGGCAACTACTGATGAAACTACCACAACTACTGATAAAACTACCACAACTACTGATAAAATTACTACAACTACGAATAAAACTACCACAACTACTAATACAACGGGCACAACTACTAATAAAACTACAACTACTAATAAAACTACAACTACTAATACAACAAGGCAGAACTACCAATACAACTAGCACAACTACTAATAAAACCACAACTACTAATAAAACTACCACAACTACTGATAAAACTAGCCCAACTACTACTGAAACTACCACTACTACTAATACAACGGCACAACTACTAATAAAACTACAACAACTACTAATAAAACTACCACAACTACTAATACAACGAGCACAATGACTAATACAACTACCACAACTACTAATAAAACTACCACAACTACAAATAAACCATAACAACTGCTGATAAACTACCACAACTACTAATACAACGACCACAACTACTAATACAACTACCACAACTACTAATAAAACTACCACAACTACTGATAAAACTACCACAACTATTTATTTAAAGGTTTCAATTATTTCCACACCCTTGTGGGATTGATTAAAAGCATGTGTGAAGTTCACGATAAAAAAACGTCATTGCATCAGAGCAGTGATCACGTAACAACGATCATCACGTGAATCATCGTGATCACGTGGTCACGTATGAATATAATCTTGTATCGTCTTCTTCTATCTTCTATCTTCGATATCTTATTATAATAGAGCAAACGTATATGGTTATGTATGTCGCTATGTATGTTTATATGCGACTAAAACGTCTTCTTCTTCTTCTTCAAATAAAATTTCCACCCTCTTAATTAACTCTCTTAATTGTGTTAAGACTGCTGAGATCCCTCAGACCTTTGATGACCCTTTAATTCCCCCAAGACCCTTCAGACCACCAAGACCCCTGAAGACCCAAAATACCCTGAAGACCCAAAACACCCCGAAGACCCAAAAAGACCCCGAATACCCAAAAGACCCCGAAGACCAAAAAGACCCAGAAGACCCAAAAGACCCCGAAGACCCAAAAGACCCCAAAGACCCAAAAATACCCAAAAATACCCAAAGACCCTTCAAGACAAAGAAGAACCAAAAGAACCTTAAGACCCAAAAGCCCCTGAAGACCCAAAAGCCTCTGAACACACCAAAGACCCAAAAGATCCTGAAGACCCAAAACACCTCAAAGACCCAAAATACCCTTACAGGCCCAGAGGATCCAAAAGACCCTGAAGACCCAAATGGCCCTGAAGACCCAAAACACCATGAAACCCAAAAGACACAAAAATGGTCAAAGATGCCTACCCCTCTGAAACGACGTGTGGTATGAAACGCGTGCGGAGGAAACCTCTGAAACAAAAAATGTCGGGACGGGTCCCGGGAAGGCTATAGGCTAGGTGGCAAGGCCGGTCGAGGCCGCCGAGGCCGGGCTGGGCCTATTTCGCAATAAATCTTCTTCTTCTTTCAAAATCTCTTGAAGTACAATTTATGCACTCAATGGGAATATCTGACCGATTGCAACACATCTTTCAAAATTCTCTCTCGCGGGGCCCGACAGAAGAAAGAACAAGGAATCGTTGAGGGCTAACTGATACTGGGCTTGCGTCAGACTTATGTACAGATTAAATTCATTCAAAAAGAACCCGGGCAACGCCGGGTGCATTCAGCGAGTGTCTAGATACTGTTTTAGAGAGATGTTGGTCTGTGTGTGTGTGTCGCCATTTTTCTCAGACCTGGCTGAACAGATCTTCATCAAACTTTCAGAGGTTCATCAGTGAGTGCCTGGGAGTGTTTTAGGCAAAGGAAAAAAAAATTGAAAAAAAAAGTTCGTTTTATTGGAGTTAAAAAACAAACAAATCTCTCGATAGTGCCGAAGCCTTTTAAAATGAATGACAGTTATATACAAGTACACATTCGCATAAATAAAAACAAAACAATCACCAGACATTTGAATACAAATAAATCAAACAATTCAGGAAGTGTACGAAGGTGGTAGTAGGGCTTCCTCTTCTTCCTGATCGGCATCACACGTAACATAACAAACGTGATGAACGGCACATTCACCAGCAGGTATTCAACGAAAAGGTGATGAATCCCCTTCCACACCCCCACACTCCCAAACACCGGGTACTCCTGCTAGTATATAAATATATATATTTCTATTAATATATATATATATCAATTCAATTGGATGAAAATATATACCGTATATACACAAATTAATTAAATATTAACAAATTAATTATTTTATGATTATTTTTTTTATATTTATTTTAATTACGCAATGAATCAATCAATTTATTGTACACCACTCCCTCCCAATACCGTCTCCATGTGCGCTGGAGGACATGTTATTTATTTGATGTGGGGCGGTGTACTTTGAATGTATCTCTACTTGTTATGTTATTTTTCTGTCCTTGGCCCTGCCATTGGTGTTTCCCGCTCTCTTTCTTGACTTTGTATGTAAAAAGTAATTTGACAAGTTTGTCGGACTGTGACTTAGGTTGGTTGGTCAAGCTAGTCAAACCTGTAGCCTGGCAGCATTCCTAAAACCACATGCTGTGTGGGCACACACTCAGGACAAGGGGGGATAACTTTGACAAAAATGAAGTTTTGGTCAAATCAGATGCAAAAATGTTACTCTTCATTAGACAACTTTGTGGAACTATGCTGCAGGCCCCTGGGTGCACTATATTGAAGTAGGGCACCTGGGTGCACTGTATTGAAGTAGGGCACCTGGGTGCACTGTATTGAAAAAGGGCACCTGGGTGCACTATATTGAAGTAGGGCACCTGGGTGCACTATATTGAAAAAGGGCACCTGGGTGCACTGTATTGAAAAAGGGCACCTGGGTGCACTGTATTGTGAAGTAGGAACCCTGGGTGTGCTATATTGAACTAGGATGCCCGGGGACACCACACTGAAGTTAGTAGACAGACAGCCACAAAGACAGACACGCAACAGTACCCTCACCTGTCCATCTGGAACAGGTGAGGCTAATTACTTGTCCTTTAATGAAAGTCTCGGCGTTATTAAAGAGGAGGAAGAATTCCATTCTTGTTGGTTGTTGGGAGTGAAGAGATTGGGTTCAAATTGATTTCAGATAAAGAAGTAAAATCAACAATGAACTTATTTGTTTTATAAACTTTTAATCACACCATTATCAGCAATCACATCATCATGCGATATTAAATTACTGCATTGATTTGAACACAAAATAACTTTCACTCTCGTGAAACCAGAAAGCATCTGAAAATGCAAAGCCCATCCGCTTCCGTTTGTATTCAGACGTCATCTTTTTCTTCATTAAGCTCAAAATAATGAAAACCATTTAGAAATAAAATACAGAATGAAAATTGATGATTTTACACAGCCTTGACCTTTGAGCTTTAGATCTGAAAAAAAAACGATCAGCTCCTATCATTTGATTGGTGAACCAATTCAGTGACCCAATATGCAAATTCTTAAAATTTCAGGTCAACTGGGTGAAAATTAGTGATTTTACGCAACCTTGACCTTTGACCTTTTGATCTAAAAAAAAAAACAATCAGCTCCTAGCTTTTGATTGGTGAACCAATTCAGTGACCCAATATGCAAATTCTTTAAATTTCAGGTCAATTGGATGAAAATTGACAATTTTATGTGACGCTGACTTTTTGAAAAAATTATTAATTTATCTTCTCCATATTCTCATAATAAAGCTTTGTTGAAAATTTGATAAACTCAAATGGTACATTAAAATTTCAGGTCAATTGGATGAAAATTGATGATTTTACATGACGCTGACCTTTGACCTTTTGACGAAATTATTAATTTGCCTTCTTCATATTCTCATAATGAAGCTTTGTTGAAAATTTGATAAAACTCAAATGGTACATTAAAATTTCAGGTCAATTGGATGAAAATTGATGATTTTACATGACGCTGACCTTTGACCTTTTGACGAAATTATTAATTTGCCTTCTCCATATTATCATAATAAAGCTTTGTCGAAAATTTGATAACAAAACTCAAATGGTAAATTGAAATTTCAGGTCAATTGGACGAAAATTGATTATTTTACATGACGCTGACCTTTGACCTTTTGACGAAATTATTAATTTGCCTTCTTCATATTCTCATAATAAAGCTTTGTTGAAAATTTGATAAAACTCGAATGGTACATTTAAATTTCAGGTCAATTGGATGAAGATTGATGATTTTACCTGATGCTGACCTTTGACCTTTTGACCAAATTATTAATTTGCTTTCTCCATATTCTCATAATAAAGCTTTATTGAAAATTTGATAACAAAACTCAAATGGTAAATTGAAATTTCAGGTCAATTGGACGAACCACCTGTTCAACACTGCATTTAACATTTAACCCACAGCATTTAACCCCTGACTATCTCTTCTCCTTCTCCTTCCTTTTGCTTTGATTATTTACCTATTGATTTTTGTCTTTTTGCACTTGTTTTTTGTACTCTGTCAAAGCGTCTTTGGGCTTCTTGAAAAGCGCTTTATAAAATAAATGTATTATTATTATTATTAAAATTGATTATTTTACATGACGCTGACCTTTGACCTTTTGACAAAATTATTAATTTGCCTTCTCCATGTTCTCATAATAAAGCTTTGTTGAAAATTTGATAAAACTCGAATGGTACATTTAAATTTCAGGTCAATTGGATGAAGATTGATGATTTTACATGATGCTGACCTTTGACCTTTTGACGAAATTATTAATTTGCCTTCTCCATATTCTCATAATAAAGCTTTTTTGAAAATTTGATAAAACTCGAATGGTAAATTGAAATTTCAGGTCAATTGGATGAAGATTCTCATCCTCCTCAACATTCTCATCCTCCTCGACCTCAGCGCCGCCTTTGACACCATCAATCACACCATCCTCCTCACCCGACTTGAAACCACCTTTAACATTACCGGCACTGCCCTCTCTTGGATTAAATCATACCTCTCTGACAGACGCCAGTTCATCTCCATCAATAACTGCAAATCCCCCACTGCTCCGCTCCCCCAAGGTGTCCCCCAAGGTTCAGTTATTGGCCTCCTCCTCTTCATCCTTTACCTGTCCCCCCTCGGTCACTTAATCCACCGTCATGGTCTCCAATTCCACTGCTTCGCCGATGACATCCAGCTTTTCATCTCCACCAAGTCCATCTCCACCGCCACCCACTCTATCCTGACAAACTGCATCACTGAAATAAAATCCTGGCTTCAGATCAACTTCCTCAAACTTAACTATGATAAATCTGAAATAATCATCATTGGCCCAAAAACGCTCACAAAATCCACCCATAACTTTGCCCTCAACATCGACGGTTTCCCAGTATCCACCTCCCCTCACATCCGGAATCTTGGCATCATCTTTGACCAAACCCTCTCCTTCGACAAATACACGAAACAGATCACAAAGACAGCCTTCTTTCACCTGAAAAACATCGCCCGTCTCCGTCCATCCCTATCCTCCGTGGCTGCAGAAACCCTCATCCACGCCTTCATCACTTCCCGTCTGGTCTACTGCAATAGCCTCCTTTATGGTTCACCCTCAATAATCACCAATAAACTCCAATACATTCAGAACTCCGCTGCCCGTCTACTCACCCATTCCCGGACCCGTGACCACATCACCCCCGTCCTTTACAAGCTTCACTGGCTCCCCATCTCCCAGAGAATCCAGTACAAAATCCTCCTCTTGACCTACAAAGCCCTCCATAACCTGGCCCCATCCTATCTGGCTGACCTCCTCTCCAGACACACTCCCACCCGCAACCTCCGCTCTGCTGGTACCAACCTCCTGACCCCCCCCCCATCCGGACCAAATTCAGATCCTGGGGGGACAGCGCCTTCTCCATCGCTGCTCCCACCCTCTGGAACTCACTACCTCACACCATCAGAGACTCCTCCTCACTCACCACATTCAAAACATCACTCAAGACCAACCTGTTCAACACTGCATTCAACATTTAACCCACAGCATCTAACCCCTGACTATCTCCTCTCCTTCTCCCTCCTTTGTGCTTTGAATATTTCCCTATTGATTCTTCTTTTTTGCAATTGTTTTTATGTTTTGCTATGCATTATGTTTTGCACTCTGTCAAAGCGTCTTTGGGCTTCCTGAAAAGCGCTATATAAAATAAATGCATTATTATTATTATTATTAAGATTGATGATTTTACATGATGCTGACCTTTGACCTTTTGACCAAGTTATTAATTTGCCTTCTCCATATTCTCATAATAAAGCTTTGTTGAAAATTTGATAACAAAACTCAAATGGTAAATTGAAATTTCAGGTCAATTGGATGAAAATTGATTATTTTACATGACGCTGACCTTTGACCTTTTGCGAAATTATTAATTTGCCTTCTCCATATTCTCATAGTAAAGCTTTGTTGAAAATTTGATAAAACTCAAATGGTAAATTGAAATTTCAGGTCAATTGGACGAAAATTGATTATTTTACATGACGCTGACCTTTGACCTTTTGACGAAATTATTAATTTGCCTTCTCCATATTCTCATAATAAAGCTTTGTTGAAAATTTGATAAAACTCAAATGGTAAATTGAAATTTCAGGTCAATTGGATGAAAATTGATGATTTTACATGACGCTGACCTTTGACCTTTTGACGAAATTATTAATTTGCCTTCTCCATATTCTCATAATAAAGCTTTGTTGAAAATTTGATAAAACTCAAATGGTAAATTGAAATTTCAGGTCAATTGGATGAAAATTGATGATTTTACATGACGCTGACCTTTGACCTTTTGACGAAATTATTAATTTGCCTTCTCCATATTCTCATAGTAAAGCTTTGTTGAAAATTTGATAAAACTCGAATGGTACATTTAAATTTCAGGTCAATTGGATGAAGATTGATGATTTTACATGATGCTGACCTTTGACCTTTTGACGAAATTAATAATTTGCCTTCTCCATATTCTCATAATAAAGCTTTGTTGAAAATTTGATAAAACTCAAATGGTAAATTGAAATTTCAGGTCAATTGGATGAAGATTGATGATTTTACATGACGCTGACCTTTGACCTTTTGACGAAATTATTAATTTGCCTTCTCCATATTCTCATAATAAAGCTTTGTTGAAAATTTGATAAAACTCGAATGGTACATTTAAATTTCAGGTCAATTGGATGAAGATTGATGATTTTACATGATGCTGACCTTTGACCTTTTGACGAAATTAATAATTTGCCTTCTCCATATTCTCATAATAAAGCTTTGTTGAAAATTTGATAAAACTCGAATGGTACATTAAAATTTCAGGTCAATTGGATGAAGATTGATGATTTTACATGATGCTGACCTTTGACCTTTTGACCAAGTTATTAATTTGCCTTCTCCATATTCTCATAGTAAAGCTTTGTTGAAAATTTGATAAAACACAAATGGTAAATTGAAATTTCAGGTCAATTGGATGAAGATTGATGATTTTACATGACGCTGACCTTTGACCTTTTGTCGAAATTATTAATTTGCCTTCTCCATATTCTCATAATAAAGCTTTGTTGAAAATTTGATAAAACTCGAATGGTACATTAAAATTTCAGGTCAATTGGATGAAGATTGATGATTTTACATGATGCTGACCTTTGACCTTTTGACCAAGTTATTAATTTGCCTTCTCCATATTCTCATAGTAAAGCTTTGTTGAAAATTTGATAAAACACAAATGGTAAATTGAAATTTCAGGTCAATTGGATGAAGATTGATGATTTTACATGACGCTGACCTTTGACCTTTTGACGAAATTATTAATTTGCCTTCTCCATATTCTCATAATAAAGCTTTGTTGAAAATTTGATAAAACTCGAATGGTACATTAAAATTTCATGTCAATTGGATGAAGATTGATGATTTTACATGATGCTGACCTTTGACCTTTTGACGAAATTATTAATTTTATACCTCTCCCACCCCCCCCCCCCCCCCACCCTTCCCATGCCTTCTCCCTCCAAGCCCTCTCCCTCCCACAGATCTCCCGATGTCCCTGTTCTCTGCCGTTGTGTTTGTATGCTTCCCGCTCTCTCCCCATCTTGTCTCCCGCTCCCTTTATTGTATGTTTTGTGTGTCCGTTTATTTTTATTTATATATTTTTAAATCTTTTTGTGATTAATGTTAGCTCTTACACGAGTCTCGATCTTGTATACATTTTTTTTTTTTTGCCTTCTCCATATTCTCATAATAAAGCTGTTGAAAATTTGATAAAACTCAAATGGTAAATTGAAATTTCAGGTCAATTGGATGAAAATTGATGATTTTACATGACGCTGACCTTTGACCTTTTGACCAAATTATTAATTTGCATTCTCTGTATTATCATAATAAAGCTTTGGTGAAAATTGGATGACAATATCTCAAATGGTTAAAAAGTTGCGGCCCAGACAGACAGACAGACAGACAGACACAAACACACACACAGACACACAGACACACAGGAGTGATTGAAAAACCCTGTCTCTTGCTGTGCAGGGGACGAGCCGATGAACTTTCATCACAAACAAACGCAATGAACAAAATCATCACAATGAGCAGAAGCGCACAGAACCAGAACCAACACTCCAAAAACCAGAACATAAATATTTACCAGAACCAATCCCGATGGCGGGTTTAACGGAGTCCGTGAATTTCCCGATGAACACGTGCAGGAGTTGCGACTCCACGAAACATCTCAGCTCTCCCACCTCGCAATCCAAGAAGAACCCGAACCGTTCAGGATCGCCCGACACAGATAGGGGGGTTTCATGTTCGTTGTGACATGCTGTGTATTTATCATTAAATTTTCGTACACACCATGACCTGATATTCCTTCCCAACCCACTCTCCCTACCTCCCCCTTTCCGCCCCATTGAGTTTAAAGCGACTCCGATTCTGAACCAACGACTCAAACTCACGTCGACCTCCCAGTAGTGACAGCCCGAGGAGAAACCCTCAGAGGAAAGAACTTGATCCCAAGAATCAAACCGATCAGGGTGTTTTGAGTACGGATGTACATTCGGGGTTTGAGTTGCCGTCCTGAGGTCCTGGGTTATTGATATGCGTGGATGTGCAGAGTTTGGATCCAGACTTGGCGATCGTCCATCTGCAAACACAGACGGCACGTGCTCAACAAAAACCAATGGGTCAAGACAGACCTGAGGCCTGTGTTCCATTACCAACAAGAAAGAGCAACCAGAGATTGCAGACCCTCGCCAGGATGTATTTTCAGTGGTTTTTAAGGCTTTTGTGTTAAAAACAAATGTGGCGGCCGAACCACGTGACCGATGACATCTTCATCATTATTTTTTTCTCCACCAATTTATCCCGAGATGATGCTCAAGAAATTTCATCTTCATCGGATGAAGTTTTGTACTTGTGGAATTACGTCATAATGGAGATGACATAATGGAGATGGAGATGACACTGAGACACATAATGACACATACGGAGACACAGATGGAGATGACATACACATAACACATTAACACGTAGATGACACATAATGGAGATGACACTATGACATCATCATTAACATATTTTATTCCCCATGGAGAGTGCTTTACAATGAGCCATGTCTCAATTGTTTCTATGCAGCGCTTTTGGAGATATAGAGGTGGAAAGTTTTTCCGTTTTTCCAAGATGGCGCCCATACCACGTGACCTATGACATCATAATTATCATAAAAAAATTATACAGGTGGAGTTGCACCTATGGTGGAAATTTCCTGTCAATCGGACAAACGGTTGCCGAGAAAATCATATTTATTCTGTGCGGACAAATAGACAAACAAACAGACAGACAAACAGATGAAAAATCGGTCAGAGACCGAGGACTTGCCGGAATGTACTTTTTTATCGGCCATTTAGGACAAATATGGCGGCCGAACCACGTGACCGATGACGTCATCATTAACATATTTTATTCCCCATGGAGAGTTCTTTACAATGAGCCATACCTCAATTTTTTCTATTCAGGACTTTTGGAGATGTGGAGGTGCAGAGTTTTTCGGTTTTTCCAAGATGGCGGCCGACCACGTGACTGATGACGTCATCAATCACATATTTTATTCCCCATGGAGAGTTCTTTACAATGAGCCATGTCTCAATTTTTTCTATTCAGTACTTTCAGAGATATGGAGGTGCAAAGTTTTGCCGTTTTTCCAAGATGGCGGCCGACCACGTGACTGATGACGTCATCATTAACACATTTTATTCCCCATGGAGAGTTCTTCACAATGAGCCATGTCTCAATTTTTTCTGTTCAGTACTTTCGGAGATATAGCGGTGCAAATTATTTCGGTTTTTCCAAGATGGCCGCCGAAACACGTGACCGATGACGTCATAAATTGGGCACAGTCTATTCCAGGGCAAGACGAATATGTGTGCAAAGTTTGGCGATTTTCCGTGCAACGGTGTAGACGCAGTGCTGCAAACAGACAAACAGACAAACAGACAGACAGACAGACAGACAGATGAAAAATCGGTCAGAGACCGAGGACTTGCCGGAATGTACTTTTTTATCCGCCATTTAGGACAAATATGGCGGCCGAACCACGTGACCGATGACGTCATCATTAACATATTTTATTCCCCATGGAGAGTTCTTTACAATGAGCCATGCCTCAATTTTTTCTATTCAGGACTTTTGGAGATGTGGAGGTGCAGAGTTTTTCGGTTTTTCCAAGATGGCGGCCGAACCACGTGACTGATGACGTCATCATTAACATATTTTATTCCCCATGGAGAGTTCTTTACAATGAGCCATGTCTCAATTTTTTCTGTTCAGGACTTTTGGAGATTTCGTGGTGCAAAGTTTTGCCGTTTTTCCACGATGGCGGCCGACCACGTGACTGATGACGTCATCATTAACATATTTTATTCCCCATGGAGAGTTCTTTACAATGAGCCATGTCTCAATTTTTTCTGTTCAGCACTTTTGGAGATATAGTGGTGCAAAGTTTTGCCGTTTTTCCAAGATGGCGGCCGACCACGTGACACATGACGTCATCATTAACATATTTTATTCCCCATGGAGAGTTCTTTACAATGAGCCATGTCTCAATTTTTTCTGTTCAGCACTTTTGGAGATATAGTGGCGCAACGTTTTGCCGTTTTTCCAAGATGGCGACCGAACCACGTGACTGATGACGTCATCATTTACATATTTTATTCCCCATGGAGAGTTCTTTACAATGAGCCATGTCTCAATTTTTTCTGTTCAGTACTTTCGGAGATATAGAGGTGCAAAGTTTTTCGGTTTTTCCAAGATGGCGGCCGAACCACGTCACCGATGACGTCATCAATTGGGCACAGTCTATTCCAGGGCAAGACCAATATGTGTGCAAAGTTTGGCGATTCTACGTGCAACGGTGTAGACGCAGTGCTGCAAACAGACAGACAGACAGACAGACAGACAGACAGACAGAAACAGACAGACAAACAAACGAACAGATCAACATACTTGCCGGAAAATTTTTCCGGCAAGTAACAAACGAACAGATCAACATACTTGCCGGAAAAAATTTTCCGGCAAGTAACAAACGGATTCAAATGCAATACCCTCTCCTCCTGCGAGGGTAATAAGCTTGAAATGAGCTAATGAGGGGCAGTACAATCGAACAATTTAAGTGTGGAGGATAAGATGATGGACACAGCAAGACAACCATACTAAAATATGCGATTTGGTGTCTGTCTGTCTGTCTGACCCCAATACATTCGGTCGTTACTTATCCAATCTCAACCAAACTTGACAAGAGGATTAAGGGTCACATGTTGAAGGTTGTAGTTACTTCATTTCCCCCTGTCACAAGGGGCTCTTCTACCATGGACGAAATCTGTGTTAAGGTGTATAGATAGCTTATCATGGCATTTTTCCAAGACCGCTTCTAATAACATGGACCTCTGGTCGCTCGTACCTGTTACTGTATTTGAGCCTGGTGAGTAACTGCTGAAATGTATCCATCTGGGTTCTTCCTGACATCTTTGCTCTTTGTTCCTTTCACACTTCTTTCTACTTTTTTCACATTTCTCTTTATTCATTAAAATTATTTTTCTTTATTTCTTTTTATCTATCTGTCTAAGAAGAGGTGAATTCTTGCGGAAAGTTTTCTATAAGTTTCACATTGGCTGCACCTGGATGGGTTTGAGAGTCATGGAGTAGCGGCTGAAACCCCAATCCTGTCCAGGTTCCTCCTGATGACTCCATCTTTGCTTATTCGGGTTCCTTCTGATGATTCCAATGCAGTATTTGGTCATCCATTTGAAAATGTAACTAGAGTTAATTGAACACGATACCCCATGCAGTGTTATTTCAATTTGAATAAAATAATGATTTTAATATGTATATTTTTTGTATACAAGATCGAGACTCGTGTAAGAGCTAACATTGATCACACAAAAGACAAACTGACACATAAAACATAAAACATATGATAAAGGGAGCGGGAGACAAGATGGAGAGCAGGGACATCGGGAGATCTGTGGGAGGGAAAGGGCTTGGGGGAAGGAGGCATGGGAAGGGGTGGGGGAGCTAAAAATTATTTGGAAACATGGACACTGCTAGAACTTCCAGGAAAGAAGTCGGTATTTCAGAAAAGTGCATCTGGGGTGAATTAACGGAGGTAGAAAAGATCAAGGTTTTGGATGGGGGAAGATAAGAAGAGATGGTGGATTTAAAAATAGTTTTTAAAATCCGAAAGTTTAGTGCCATTGAAGTAGTCCAGTAGCAGTCCTCATACCACTCTTTCACAATGTACCCCATTAATTTAAAACTTTATTAAAATTGAAGTCCTGCAAAACTGGAGATTTTTGGAAGTATCATTGCAGGCGATTTGTATACAATCTATCTATAATTCCAGTAATCTCTGTGTGTATGTTTGTTTGTACGTTTGTTTGTTTGTTTGTATGTCTGTGACTGCTGTTTCTCGACAACTACCGGTCCGATATACTTGAAACTTGCCAGGTATATTGCTGGGGACCCGAGGATGTGCCTTTTCAAGGTTTCATATTAATCGGACAATTACTTACCGAGCTATGTCCAAAAAACGATTCAACCAATCAGAGAGCAGCGAGCTATCGCGTGTGCCGAACGTGGCGGACACACTCTGCCTCGGATGGCACATTTGAGAGCGTATTCATTTATTTCACGTTTGCAAACTATGTTGCCGTTAAACTATGTTTTAAAACTAATAAAAACTAATTTGCGATTCATCGTAACTGCGATATACGACCTTCCGGACAGTGAGGACTGCACTTCCGGCATCCAATCACAGAACGCGTTATTGCGTAGGCGTGGCCGATGTGAGAGCGAGCTGATGCTGAGCCCAGCGCGTGCGCCATTACGGTACGTAATTCGATTTCTTCCGGAGAAAATAATAATTTCTCGATTTCTTATGCGCATTATTTCTCCCAATTCAGTCAGAGCGAAGGGCGGAAGCGAAGAGCGTTGTTTTTTTTGTTTACGGGCGTACGGGCGGGGTAGAGCGTACGGGTAGCGTTTTTTTTTTTTTTTGGCACATTTGAGAGCGTATTCATTTATTTCACGTTGGCAAACTATGTTGCCGCTATGTTGGCGTTAAACTATGTTTTACAACTAATTAAAACTAATTTGCGATTCTTTCGCTTTCCTGCGCATTTGTGCACGCTATGGCGATTTCTTTACCAAACTCCGCTAGCCGTTAGCTTTGGACCAAACCATTTCATGTAAATAGAGGGGGGGGGATTGTCACCGTACTCGCAAGCCGTTAGCTTTGGACCAAACCATTGCATGTAAATAGAGGGGGGGGGGGGGGGGATATACTTTTAGATATATATATAGTACGGGCATGCCCTAGTAGTGATAAAGTATTGAATTAAATTTAAATAAAATAAAGATTGTAAAAGTCGTATAAATAAATTAATTGTTTGAGAGTCATATCGGATAGATCAGAGTCGAGGAAAGACAAAAAGCAATAAACTTCATAAGAAAGCAAATTGAGGTGGAAAGGAAATAAGCAAAAGAGTGAAACAATATAAGAGGGAAATAGAAAATAAAAATTGAAAAGGCAAAAAAAACAAAAAAAACAAAAACGTTAAAAATGTAAGTGAAGGGTTCGTAAGTGAAGTGAAGGGTTTGTAAGTGAAGGGTTCGAATAATATTAAAACATCTTTAAAAAATGGAGAAAATAACCATCCAAGAACATTATGATCGAATTTTTATGATAATCATGTTTCCTCTGAATTTCCCTTCACTTACAAAGAATCTGCATGCTGTTGTGATCCAGAGTAGCCAATTCTCGCTGCTCCACTGGCTCTCCTGTGGAAATGCGAAAAGAAGAACAAAAATTACAAGCCGTCCCAAAAATTACTTCCTCTGTTGGTCACATTTTGTCTTCCGTTAATATTTTCTTCATAAAAGTTATTGTAAATGTGTCACTCACTCTCTATCTTTTTCAGTAAGTTCTTATTGAACTCGATGATTAAGTCCAGGTTCTTCTCCTCCTTCGAGAAATCCAGCACTGTGGGTGTCGCTCTCTTTATGACTTTAAAGTCTGATATGGACATGACCCTTGGAATGAAAAAGAAAAGCAACACATCAAGAAGGGCAGCAGTTTGGGAAGGAGAGAATGATGGTAAAATAATACTTTTTCCCATATCAAATACAAGTTTTCTGTTAAAGAGTGGTAAATATGGAAAATGTATCGAATTTATTATCCTGCGCTCGCGAAGCAAAAAGCGGGGTTAAGGGATTGGTTACGTGAGTACGTACGTACGTGTCTGCATTTTCAAAATTCATTTTCTCGTCAAAGTTGGTCCGATTGACACGAAAATTTGCACCATAGGAGCGCCTCCTCCTGTAGATTTTTTTAGTAATAATTATGATGTCATTGGTCATGTGGTATGGACGCCATCTTGGAAAAATGTTGCACCTCTATATCTCCGAAACTGCAGCATGGAAAAAAATTGACACATGGCTCATTGTAAAGGACTCCGCAAGGGGAATAAGGGTTGTTAACGATGACGTCATTGGTGCTTTGATTATGATGTCATAATTCAACAAGTGCACCGCTTAGTCCCATCAGTTTGAAATTTATTGAGTGTGATCTATGCAACAATTATATTGGAGAATGTAAACTTATGATATCATCGGTTACGTGATCTGGCAGCCATATTGTATCACTCACACCAAGTTGACTGCGCAGGGTAAGTATTGTTACGTTTGTAGGGGGTAGGGATACCTTAGTCCAGGAAGATTGCATAGGCAGTGTGCTCTGACTGTCATGAAGAAGAAGAAACCTCGATGTATCATAAGTAGGGAATTTGTGTAGACCGGATGTCGGCCGTCGGGTTAAGCTTGTATCTTCGTCCCCATCAGAGGGGTGGGGCTTGTTAATTTGCGAGGGATTATGGGTAATTAATTCCCTGTTTGTAATTGCTCTTTTTAAATCTTTTCCTTTGTTGTTATGACACCGCACGAACAGACTAGCCAGAAATCGGCCATTAACCACACTAATTAAAAACCAACCAGAAAGCAGGCATCAAGCACTTCGGCTGATAACACCGACTTGGTGAGCGCAGAGGCACAAAAGCTCCGTGTAGACACGCCCGAAGAGCAGTGGTTGGACAGGGATTTGATTGGCACAGAGGACTGGTAAGAAGGGACTATGGGATTGGTGAAGCAGGCACGGATGACGTCAGAGCCGCGTGTACAAAAGAGGTGGAACGGAAGACATTTTGTTTTCTCGCTTCTTCTGATTCTGGATCCGATAGCGAACGGTTGCATTTTGGTGTCTCTCGGCATCGACATTTTATCTCTCTCAGCATCGACGTCCTTTTGGTTCTTCTTGTTTTGGGATCTGGCGGTGAATGGTCGCATTTTGCATTCTTGCGCAAAGAGGATACATCGCGTATGGCCATGTTCCGAGATCTTGCTGGTGGTCGTGAGGAGGACATCTTGCTAGTGGTTGTGAGGAGGAAGAGCCGTGACCGAGGGCTGCGGTGTCCCGCGCGAGGACGACGAAATAAGCGAGGCTGGAAGAGCGAACTGTGCATGGAGGCCTGGTTTTTTTTCCCGCCCAGGAGCTGCGTGGCAGAGGTGCGGTTCCCGCCAAGGCCTCAGACGATCTTTGACGATTCCTGACGAGATACACCAGCCGATTTGAGCTAAGTGCCCACTAAATAACACGTATTTATTTTCAGTTATTTTATCCCATTGTTTGTATTCGAGTCTGTATGTGGGAGCGCTCCAATTAGGAATTTAGTTTATCATGCATTTTCTTTGTTACCGGCATTTCTTTCATTAAACCTGTTTATTTGTACATTTTAATTCCGTTTCGGTTTGAGTTGATTTATTGCAGGTTTAAGACTGCAGGTGGGATCCATGAAGCTCTTCGGCTTCTCCCCCGCTTGCTGCCTCACCCCCCCCCCCCCCACACGCATATTCTCTGCTATATAGCTATATATTTTGAACGCCTCGGAGTGTTAAGCTCCTTTGGTCATCTGTGGCACCCTGCGGTGTTCACCACACAGGGGAGTCACACGACAGTGTTCTATGAATACCATATAGTTTTATTTCTGCATCAATCTGCATTTGGAAGTCTTGAGTTTGTGGAGAAGCTTAAAGGTTTTACAGGCTGACAGTGGTAAAATAGGAGCAGGCAGACAAACATTTGAACATGAGAGGAACAAGTAGTTGAGTGGCATGAAAGGAATGCAATGAAAAACAACAACGAGAAAGCATCTGAAAATGCAAAGCTGATCCACGTCCGATTTGTACTCCAATGAAACTTGATGAAAACAACAACAACAACAAAAAAAAAACCTCCTATAATTCCATGAGTGTGGCTCTCCCATCCCATTATTTTGTACCTAATTAACGTTTTATGCTTCTTCTTCTTAAAGCACTCCCTTATCTGACTACACAACCACTCTGGCCTATTTATGCCTCTAGTTGTTGTTGTTGTTGTTGTTGTTGTTGTTGTTGTATAGCCCCAGACAGTTCTCTCGAACAAGCCCGTGACACGGAGGCAGCCTGCTCCCAGCAGCAATCCAGAGATCCCCCACATCTAGGATGGTGTACGTGCCTGTACGTACTCGAGGCCTTCACAAAGTCAGGGCCATGACAGAGTTAGAGAGAGGAGAGGAGAGAGGAGAAGAGAGGAGAGGAGTGAGGAGAAGAAGAGAGGAGGAGAAGAGAGTAGAAGAGAGGAGGAGAAGAGAGGAGGGGAAGAGAAGAAGAGAAGAGGAGAAGAGCAGAGGAGAAAGAAGAGGGGAAGAGGGGAAGAGGAGGAGAAGAGGAGAAGAGAAGAGAAGAGGAGAAGATGAGGAGAGGAGAGGGGAGAAAAGAGAAAAGAGAGAAAGGGCCTGTCCATGGGGACCGATCGGTAATCTGACCGTGACCGCACTGCCCTGACAAATCCGGGCAGCAGGGAAGAATGGGGAAGATTTGGCCCCCGACTTGCATTGGGGGTACAAACACCATGTAGAGACGTCCCCAATAGTTGTGGGGGATTTAGTTTAGGGGATCCGTCACTGGAAGTTGAAGGACACAAAGGTTATTTTAATCTAGCTGTCTTAGTACACTCGTGCAATTGGAACAAAAAACATCGAGAACTAAGTGAGACATTCTTGTGAATTTCATTTTTGTGAAGGGGAAAACTCGTAAAAGATAGCAATTTAAAATATCCTAAATTCTTAAAAGATAAGGCCAAGATATCACAGTGTGCCTAAAAATGTTTCACACCAAATGAGTCAAACCTTTTTTGTAGATCACTGCATCCCTGAAAAGGCAGAAAACAAAGGATTAGCATAAGATTTCTGAATGCATGAATTTTTAATTCTTAATTTGAATAAATCAAGTCTTTGTAAATTTACTAAGTGAAGAGTAAAGTAAATATTCACCTTGCAAGCTATACAGAACATTCCCATTAGGCAAAAAAACATCTTGAGCAGTATTCAAACGCACTGCATTGGCTCATTCAGGAGCAGTGTATATCTGCAATGTGGAACTTTCAAAATGACGCAATGCACCAAAAAATCCTCTGTGTATGCGCGGAAAGCACAGGAAGCTGCAGAATTTGGGGCAAAATTAAATATATTGTGGGTCCAGGATAAGGATTGTTACCTGAAATCGCTCACAAAGCTTCTGAAAGAAGTCGAACACACTTGAAAAAGTACCTGAGAGAAAGGGCTAGCTATGCCTCTGCAGTCTGCACAACGTAATATTTGGAAAACGTCCTCAGCTCGTCGAATGGGCACCTGCTCATACTGCAAACTACTGACCATGTGGGTCGGTGGAAGACCCGAGTGGAGGGACGTGTGTGTTACACAACCCCCCCTCCCCACCCCCAACAGGTCGCTACCAGTGAATGGACTGTGCATTTGGATTAGATGCTTCTGAACACCAATGCAAAGGACATAACTGGGGCTTGTGAATGCACAGGGTAAGTGTTTAAAATTATGACATTTACTATTCATCATGTTGGGAGTTGGGAGCAATGGGAGCTGTGAGGGCTGTTTTCAATATATTTTGTTTGGTTCTGGGGCCACAATAGAAATTATACTAGATTTTTGCATCTATTGGTAAAAGTTGAAACATCGGTGTGTGTGCGCTAGTGTGCATTTTATCTACAGCCGACGATCGAATGTACTTAGTAGGAGGAAATGTAGGAAATGTAGTAATCCAGCTAGTAGGAAATGTTATAATCCCGACACCTCTAATCTTCGGATATTTCTCGTATTCCTATATTTCCATGAATCCGATTTGCATTCCGGAACAGAACAATCATGGATAACCATTCTGAAATTGCCACTCTTTCGTTTAAATACTCAAAATTATGTTTAAAACTCGATTTGAACCACAGATTTTGCGCTAGTAACGGCAGGTTAAAAGCATCTGGCGAGCATAACCGAATGTGTTTAAACGCACACAGCACTTGCCCAAAAAGCCTCATTTATCATTCATATGTTATTTGGAAAGTCGTGTATTAGCTAAATTGCTTGCATGTTAAGATTCTACCACCTCACACTACTCACAATAAAAAAAAAAGAATCAAATGTATAGCATAAGGAAATGTGAAACTTATCCCAAAAATTCATAAACTCCAGGTTCTGCAGACCTTAGATGAAGCGAAGAACATATGTTTGGGACACGAGTATAAGAGACCATCATGAACAAAACCTGACGACTTTTGTAATATATTTACAATAAACAACACCTGAAGAAAAGAAATGCCTTCCAACTTCTGGATTGCTGTTTTCAGAGTTGATTGTGCTTGAAGTAGAGACTTCATCTGCTGCTCCAGTTTCTCTCTCTGCCTCGCAAGCAGAGAAAGCTTCTCATTTTGCTTTTTGTTGATGTGACTCTTCATCACATCCACAGATTCATTCACAAGGTGGCACCACTCTCTTCTCTTCCCCTCCAGCATGTCGTTCACAACACTATCTGAGAGCTGGGAGGAACGATCGATTTAATTATTCAAAAGAATAAACACTCAGAGAAAATATGAAAACGAAGAAAGAGTACAATTTACTGGATATCCGTGATCACAAAGCGATCGCCCGCCACCTACCCCTGGCACATGATCCAATGATGGCTATATTTTTTCTGACCACCATATGACCTTGACCTTCAACATTTAGGGATAGAGAGTAAATAAAGAAAATGTGGCCCCATCTACAAATCTATCCATAAAACTTAACATCATAAAAATCCGAGGACAATTATTCAAGTTATGATCAAAAATGTTTGTTTGTTAATTAGGTCACAATCCGTAAAAAGTAGGTCAAGCACATGAATCAAATGTCAGGTGCACAACTTCAGTGCAGGCCTACTACTATGATGCAAGAACATTTTGGAATGCCAAGCGCTCTGAGATTCCACTTTGGGAAAATTGAACGATGACATAAATAAATTTCAGAGTGCCATTTGACCTTGACCTTTAACCCGGTGGAGCATGCTGTAAATTCAGCAAATACGCACCTTGCTCGAGGCTATCTAGAGAGGGCAATATCCTTCTGATCAGACAAACCTTGGTCGAGGTTTGGTGAAAAATGTAAAAATGCCTACAATAGGGTCATGGCCCTAAAATTAGGTCAAGGGCAAAAAATGGTGTCAACCATGCATACTTTTTATTTCCATCAATTATTGATGCAAAATATCATTCCAAAAGTCCCAGCCGGCTCTGACATACAGCTGAAATTGGCAGTAAAAAAAAAGAGAAAAACCCCAATGGTAGTTTCAAAATTGAGGCTTTGATGGAAGAGCAAGGTGACAGATTGGAAAAGGCAAACAGGAAGAGAGAAGAGGAAAATAAACCCAAAATATGGGATTGGTAGGGTTCATTGACAAAGAAAAGTTCATGGGTAGCGATGGGGGATTACGTGAGATGGTGCTACCAGCTTGAAGCCCCGGAGAGAGTGAGATTCAAAGACAGTACAAAATATAGAGGAACATCACAGTGGAGGATAAGCAGTTAAGCCTGGATTTTTGAGAGTTTAAGTAGGAGGAGGTTACAGAAAAAAGCTTGCTTAATTTAGAGGCGCTGGAGAGGCTCGGGGGACTGATAGAACAAAGTAAGGAAGTATAAAAGAGGTAGATAGAAAAAATAGAGAGGCTATACCCCCCCCCCCCCCCTGTTTGTGAAGCGAAAGCAACCTTGTGATTCGGCCTCATCGGCGGAGATGCCAATGATGTTGAGAGCTTTAAATCATACAATTTGATAATAGAATGTATATAACAGTGTCTTCAGAAAGTATTCACACCCCTTGACTTTTTTCACATTTTCTTGTGACACAGCCTGAATTTAAAATGGATTAAACTGACATTTTTTGTCACTCCTCTACACAAAATACCCCATAATGACAAAGTGGAATTTTTACAAAATAATTAAAGATCAAAAACCATTCATGCAATAAAATGACCCTGTGTTAGCAGTTGGCGGTGAGTGTGAGAATATGGATAGACGTGACTTAAGATGCTCAAGAGATGTAGAATTTGTTTAACATACTAGCACAAGGCAGAACATTCTCCTTTTAACAAACAAATCCTCTACTCATTTAATCCTTCTTTCTCTCACCTGTAGAACAAACCTTCTCAGTTTGTTCGATCCCATCCTTACATCAAAGGCTGTTCACTTCCTCATCAGGCTAACCACTCCGCCCCACCTCATCCCATCCATACTTGTGATCTTTTCTACCCTCATTAACCCTCCTCGAGCCCACCGCTTCCCTTTTCAGGTTATTGTGTTTTCAACCCCCACCCCCTCTCTCTACTCATTATTTTTATTCCATTGCTATATCATCCACAGTTTTTCCTTCACATTTGTTCAGCCCGTTACTTGTTTGACATTGTATCAAACCAGTTCACTCCGCTCATTCCTCACTCTCCCTCTTTACTCTCGCATTCTACAACTGTCGGGGACGCCTCTTCGTGGTGGTTGTACCCCCTAACGCAATCTGGGGGCCAAATCTTCCCCATTATTCCCGGTTGCCCGGATTCGTCAGGGCAGCGCGGTCACAGTCGGAGAGCCGATCGGACCGGCCCTTTCTCTCCCTCTCTATCTCTACCTCAGTTGTGGCCCTGACTTTGTGAAGGCGGGGGTACACCATCCTGGATGTGGGAGATCTCTGGGCCGCCCTTGCGAGATCGATCGGCTGTCTCCGTGCCGAGGGCTTGCTCAAGAGAACTGTCCGGGGCAAAACAACAACAACAGCTCTCTCAATTATTTTCCTTAACCATTGATTCCACCAAATATCTTCCTGTTGTGTCTGTCTACCCTGCTGTGGGTGTGTTTCCCCACTTTTCACTGCTAGTCGCTCTTCTGTTCTAGGCTTGAGCTCTATCAGGGGCTTCAAACCTGAATACAAAAAAGCCAATTTCCTTTCTTTGTAATAACTTTTTCTTGATGCTTCCTACCTGTGACTGCTCTTCCTCCTGCTGAATCTGCTGTAGTTGCGACTCAAGGCTTTGTATAGTCATCGATATTTGCGGAAGCTTTTCAGCCAAAATGCCCTGCACGGAACAAAGAAGCAAGAGACGTGTGTGAAGTATTGTGCAACTCTGTGCTGACATGACAAGGAAGACATTGCATACATTTATAAGTTATAACAACATATATTTCATTATTTGTGAGAATGAGCACAGTGAGGTTCCTGTGGGAATTTATCATTTCAAATTTGAAAAACATCTCTTTTTATTTCATTCGACAGCTATACCAGAAAAGGCCCATAGGTGTTGCTCCCAAGAAAACACCACGATAAGCTATTTATAGACGTTGTTAACATGGCGTTTGTTCAAGAAGGAAATTCCTCTTGGGGAGAGGGGATATTATTAGTATTAATATTGTTTTGTAATAACATTAATATTATGCTATTATCATTAGCATTGTTATTCCTTTTGTTCTTAGAAGCGGCTTTGGAAAAACGCCACGATAAAGCTATCTTAACACAGATATACACCTCAACATGCAACCCCCTTGGTGGGGAAAACCCCCTTGTGGAGGGGTTGAGGGGGGGAGTTAAATCGCTACAACCTCCATCGTGTGACCCTCAGTCTCTTTGTCAAGTTTGGTTGAGATTGGATAAGTAACGACCGAATGGCATCACGGTCAGCCAGACTGAATCCAAATTGAGCATTTTGGGATGACAGATGCTGGAAATGCCTGGTTTTTGTACTGGAAAAACTCATCCAGGTCTACTTGGCGAGTTTGAAATGAAATGAACAAGTTTGAGAACAAGTTGCAAACTTGTTTCAACGTGTTCTCTTTGCTCTTCTGTTTGACTTTGCTCGTCTCAAACAAGGTAAAGTTGTTTCTTTTCATAGGGGATCAGAAGTTCTGCATATGCTCTCTGAAATTTTCAAATTGACGAATGCCTCTCGTGAGGTCATTGTTCAGCATGTCTGTAACTTTTTCCTCCATGACATCTTTCGTGTCAAATATTAGCAGGTCAGTCTTGGACTCTTCCAAAAATGGATTGCCCATTTCCTTTGTTTTGGGAACAGACTCCCAGATCCACGATAGATGACAGCAACTACACAGAAGTAGCCCACAGCGACCTCAGCCACGTATCAGCATGCGGAGCCTGCCATCAAAACCGTTTACATTATTGTTTCAGACAAAACTTAATTATTATAGAAATATCTAGAACAGTAGAGTAGCTCACCAACTGCAACCAAAACTTGAATCTCGCTGTATAAGGGAGAAGAGGGCGGGGGGCAGGGGAAGGGACAATCAGGGAGGAGAGGCCAGGGAGGGGGAGAATAATGGACGAGGGGAGGGGGTAACAATGAAGGTGAGAAGAGAGCAAGATGAATAGTGAGAAGAATAGGGAGAAGGGGAAATAAGGGGAGAGAGAAGAGTGGGTGACAGGTAAGGACCTAGTAGACTACGAGTAGTTCTTGTTTCGAAAGGAAACGATAGATGGATAGAGGATCCCCAGTTTATGGCTGGCTTTGGAGACCAGCTATGAGCGACCCAGAAGAGGTCCTTTCTGATGGCTAGACCTTGAAGTTCAAGGTATTGAACCTCTTGCAGTGGTTGCTCATGGAAATAGACACGTAGGTGTTTAGTTTGGCGATCCTTTTCAGAGTGACAGGCACAGACAGAGATTTTCTAGAATCCACCGCCGCCATGACGTAGGAAGAAAATCAGAAATAGAGAATTGCTAATCAGGAAGTAAACAAATTCAGACCAATCTACAAGCCCACTGCCGTACATATAAAATATTATCAATACAACACATACCTTTAGCTCAGCTTGAGCAGACTCCACATTAACAACCTTGTGATTGTCATGTTGCCCAAGTTGTTGTATTATACAGATTGGGCACATCAATCTCCAATCATCCATGCAATATAACTCCATTGGCTTCCTGTGGTCAGTACAAATGAGCTCCTCCACTTCTATTCCCAGCTCCACCAGTTTGTGCCATTTCTGTCGATGGGATTTTAGGTGTTGCTCACAGCATAGGATCTCACAGGCTGCGCACAGCTTGGCTGCTTCTTGGTCACACATCTCACAGCATATATGGGTGCTTCCTGAAATGGGAAATCAGACAGAAAAGTTGAATGATTCATGAATAGCTACAGGTAGTAATTACACATTCATAAGTCGACTTGCATTTCACTTGCTTTCTAAAATGTGATACGTCATCAGTCTAAAAAGGGTAAATCTTATAATATTAGCATATGCTCAATATGTCAACAAGAAAGGTCAGAAGTGAGAATGAGAAAGAAAGTCCTCTCACTAATGGTAAAAGTCTCTAATAAACATATATATATATATATATATATATATATATATTGTTACGGATCCGGGGGACGGCACTCCCGTTAGCAAGGGGGGGTTAATCCCCTTGTCTTGTTAAGCTGGCCGTCTCCACCGGTCCTGGAGCTATCACATCACTTCCGGTCAGCGCTGAATATGGTAGTAGGCCAATTATTCCGATGACCTAATTACCAGCGCCTTCCGGTAAGCGAGGAAATGAGCCCCGCCCGAGCCGCGGATAAGATGGAAGATTGCCGAGCGGTTTAGCAATCCGCAGCTCAAGCCATTAGCAAAGGACTAAACCCGACTCCGAACGTCGGCCCAATCGTGCCACAGGTACTCAATGGGGAAAAGACTAAAGCGACCGGATGAGAGGAAGCCAAAGAACCAAAAAGGGTAAAGGAAGAACACAGGTTTATTTAGTATCTACAAGAAATGAAGAAGAAACGAAAGGTGAGACTGTACAGGAAGAGGAAGAAGCAGATACACAGGGCAAGCCTTAAAACGGTCTTATATTATACCCCAGGACAAAACAAACAGACTCACACGACAGGGAATGGCAGGAATGAATGGCTGGAGGGAGGAGAAGGGTCCTGGCAGATGGTAGGCATCGAGGTCCGGGCCGGTGCGCAGCGTCGAGGTTGGCTCCAGTCCACGCTCTGGGCTCGAGGCGAAAACCTGGCGGCAGCTGCACGTATATTTCCACGTGGTAGGGGCTTTCCGAAGCAGCTCGTCAAAGAGCTCCGCGCAGCTTCGTCTCTCTCAGCCAGACCCCACCAAGCGCCGTCTCCAACCCAAGTCGACTCTCTCAAAAGGCTCGTGCTGGCGCTTATATTACGCGCTTCCAGATCAATGCGCGCTTCATAGAGCCACGCCCATGATGGTATTTCGTCAGCCCTGGTTGGCTGGTAAGGGCTCGCTGGCTCCACCTCTGATGGTGCGTCGACGTGCCACACCTTGTTCTTGTGGTCCCACCCCCTTCTTCCTCGGCTTGAGACCGCATGTTTAATGGCGGTTTGGGGCCAACAACCGAATCAAGGCAAGGAGCAGCGAACGCTGTCCTACTGTTACTTTGAAGAGCGGGTGAGACGATTGGGGAAATTGAAAGGGGCCTATCTTATTTGATTAATGCAACGCAGATTCAACTATTGGGAACAGATCCTTAACTGAAACACACAATAATGAAATAACTACAGAGAGGTCCTATGGTTCGCTACGTGTTGTACATGGACTAACTAGGGTGCGATCTTTAACAAAGCCAATTGATGGGGATATTTACAGGGGATCATTTATAAGGGAAACATTTACTAAAATTTACTGGTGAAGGTTCTAAAAATCGTAACAATATATATATACAGTCGTGGCAAAAAAATATTGGCACCCTTGCACCTTTTTCAAATAATGGTGCATTTCTTCCAGAAAATTGTTGAAATAAAAAAATCGTTTGGTATCCACATATGTATTTATTTGGTTTGCATTCTGCTGTTTTGTGTCAGTGTGTACCGTGCAATGAGCATGGAGAAAAGAAAGAAAACCAGACAATTGTCTGAGGAATTCAGACACAAGATTGTGGCCAAGCATGGACAATCTCAATGCTACAAGTCCATCTCCAGAGACCTTGATGTTCCTGTGTCCACCGTACGCGATGTTATCAGGAAGTTCATGGCCCATGGCACTGTAGCCAACCTCCCAAGACGTGGCTGCAAGAGAAAACTTGATCGAAGATTGCAGCGAAGGATTGTTTGAATGGTGGAGAAATCACCTTTATCAAATGCCAAACAGATTCAAGCTGACCTTCAGACACAAGGTACGACAGTTTCAACTCGCACCATCCGTCGCCAACTCAATGAAAGGGGGTTCTATGGTGGGAGACCCAGGAGGATCCCACTGCTAACTAAGCCTGACTGCAGTTTTCCAAAACACACCTTAACAAGCCAAAATGCTTCTGGGAGAATGTCCTGTTGTCCTGTGTACAGATTAGACCAAATTAGAGCTTTTTGGTAAACCGCATCATCTCTATGTTTACAGAAAACAAAATTAAGCCTTCAAAGGTAAGAACACCTTCCCTACAGTCAAACATGGAGGAGGTTCAGTGATGTTTTGTGGATGCTGTGCTGCCTCTGGCACTGGGTGCCTTGAATGTGTGCATGTCATCATGAAATCAGGAGATTACCAAGCCATTTTGGAGTGCAATGTTCAACACAGTGTCAGAAAGCAGGGTCTCCGTTGAAGGTCATGGGTCTTGCAGCAGGACAATGACTCCAAACACACTTCAAAAAACACCCAGGAATAGTTCAAGACAAAACTCTGGACTTTTTTTTTTTTTTTTGTGTATACTGAATCGAGGTTCGTGAAAGAGCTAACATTTACTTCACAAACAAATCAACCAGACAAACAAAATATATAAAAAGAGGGAGCGCAAGACAAGATGGGGAGACAAGGGGAAGCACACAAACACAATATTTGAGAGCAGGGAGATGTGTGGGAGGGAGAGGGCTTGGGGGGAGGAGGCGTGGGGGGGGGGGGGGGGTGGGAGAAGTATAAAACACAAGGACACCAAGGACTTCCAGGACAGAATTTGGTATTTCAAAAAAGTGGAATTGGGGTGTGGAACTGGAACTGTTCTGAAATGGCCAATAATGAGTCCAGATCTAAATCCCATTGAACACCTGTGGGGAGATCTGAAAACAGCAGTTGGGAGAAGGCACCCTTTAAATCTGGGAGAACTAGAGCAGTTTGCACAATAAGAGTGGCCCAAACTGCCAGTAGAGAGGTGTAGGAAGCGCTTGACTGCAGTTATTTTGTCCAAAGGCTGTGCTACCAAATATAAAGTCTAGGGTGTCAATAATTTTGTCAATGGCATTCATTTTTATTTTATGATTTAAAAGGATATATTAAGTTCTGAATCAAAAACAAAGATTCTGTATTAACATTAATATTAAAAGTGAAATTAAGAATTGTGGAGACCAAATATTTTTGTCAATTTCAACTTATTTTTGGAGAAAATTGTGAGTTTTTTAAAATACGTGCAAGGGTGCCAATATTTTTGACCACGACTGTATATACACACGTACAATCGTACATACATACATATGTACATAAATATAACCATACATACATACATACATACGAGCATAAATACAACTATACATACATACATACATATGTGGGGAATTTCATCAAAGCCCTATCCTGACGAGGGCAGCTGTGTTCCAGGCTGAAAGACACTGTGACCTATTTTCCCTGGCGGCTGGTTGTCTGGCTTTGAGAAACTGTTGACAATATCCCATGTTTGGCCTTGGTGAAGCATTCTTTCAGATTGAGGCTTATCCTGCCTTGTCAACTTTGTACAAGGTTTTCTTCGGGGCAGCAGTCTGTGTCTTTGGGAAGGGATGATCATACGATGTTGTTTTGAGTTCCCTGATCCTAGAGGAAAGTATATTAAGCCGATAACGGGTTGTGGCTCGCTGAGATGTTGGGGGCCGGCTGTGGAGGACCATAATGTCACTGTGATGTTACATGTGGGGTTACTGGCCTATACGTCATGCCAACTTCTTCCATGCATGTATTATTATCTATAATAAATCTCTTGTAGACGGTCCGAGTTCGACAAGGTGCTGATTCTGCGGGAAGGTATTGGAAACCCGTGACACATACATATGAGCATAAATACATACATACATATATACATACATACATGCAGACTTTCCCTATATTATATATAAATGTAGAATCTATTTGTGTATGGTTCATATATTTGGAAATATTGTGCAAAATTGTCCAAAAAAAGAGAAAAGAACCTGCGAGTACTGTATTTACAAAAAACAACAACTAGAAAGGTATACTTATTGGTATTTGGGTGAAAAGTGAAGGACCTCAACAGCCAAGGAATCTGTAAAATATTATTATGAATGGAGTAGAAAGCAAACAGAAGTAGCATCACAAAAGTAGAACTAGATGGTATTCATAGAATACGTACCCTGCGCAGTCAACTTGTTGCGAGCCAACTCTTCTGTTTTTGAACATTTTTTTTCTTTGATCCAATATGGCTGCCAGACCACGTGAGCGATTACATCATAAATTTATATTCTCTAATATAATTGTTGCATAGATCACGCTCAATATATTTCAAACTGATCAGACTAAGCGTTGTCCCAGTCGAATTATGACGTCATAACGAAGGCACCGATGACATCATCATTAACATATCTTATTCCCCATGGGGAGTAGTTGACAATGAGCCGGGTGTCAATTTTTTCCATTGAGTAGTTTCAGAGATATAGAGGTGCAAAGTTTTTCCAAGATGGAGCCTGTAGCACGTGACCTATGACGTCATAATAATCATTAAAATATTCTAAAGAGGGAGGCCCTCCTAACATGAAAATTTCATGTCAATTGGACCAACGGTTGCCGAGAAAATGAATTTTTAAAATGCAGACACGGCACACACACTTGAATGCTTAACCCCGCTTTTTGCTTCGCGAGCGCAGGGTAATAATAAGGGGGGTTCTAGACCACTAACGAAAATGTGTTGACATGGCTGGTAAAACAAACCTAAAATACTGAACCACCTGAGCCCATGAGTTTTTAGCAGGAAGTTGAGAAACCTTTTATATATATTAATTGTTAACAATTTTTATTTTTCCTCACTTTCCTTCTTCTGGTAGAAGGAGAAGCTGAGGTTCCAGGTGTTAACCCTTCAGTGGAGCAAAAGAGGAAATGCCAATGCCCAAAATTTCATCTTTTTCTTGTTTCCCACGGCTCTTAGCATACTTTGATGACCACGCTGTTGTTTCTCTACATTGTTCTATCTGTCCACCAATGCAGAATGATACTCGCCTTCATGATCAAGGCTCATTTTCAATTTATCATCTGGTGTTACCTTTTTCCAAATGAGACATCATATGCACCTTGAATTCAGGTTTCTCATAATTGATTTGTTTATTCATACTCTAATTTGGTAAATGTTAATTTTATACAAGAGTCGACGCTCATGTATAAATTGACGAACAAAGGGCAGCAGGTTCATAAACTACTAAAGGGTATTGCGGAAATTGGACATACACAAAAAGGAAAAGAGGAATAACACAAAACGAGTGACAATGGCCTGGAGAACAGCATAGGAATGAATCAATATGTGAGAAGAGTTCTCGGATGTGCATGATCGAGTGCATGAAGCAATGGTGGGCAGCACATTTGAAAGACCAAAGGAAGGAGGATGAGACAACAGACACAGGGAGACAATTCTACAATCCATAGAATAAGGGGTAGAAGTTTGAAGGTTTTCTTATTTTGAGGAATAGACTGTTATTCTACTCGTTTGCAATAAGTTGAACAGGCACCGATGACATCATCATTAACATATTTTATTCCCCATGGAGAGTTCTTTACAATGAGCCATGTCTCATTTTTTTCCATGGAGCGGTTTCAGAGATATCGAGGTGCAAAGTTTTTCGGTTTTTCCAAGATGGCGCCCGTACCACGTGATATATGACGTCATGATTATCATTAAAACTTTCTACAGGAGGAGGCGCTCCTACAGCGAACATGTATTGGCAATCAGGCCAATAATTGCTGAGAAAAGCACACACGTTCTGTGCGGACAAACTGTGACCGTGAAACTGGACTGAACTGTGCAATCTTTGTGTCTTCCCCACCACTGCCAAACTATGGAACTCTTTACCTACTCATGTTTTTCCAAACACTTATGACCTTCCCCTTTTCAAAAAGCAGATTTTTTACTTCCTCAAAACTCTTAGACCTTCCTCTTTCTTCACTTTTCTATCAATGCAGCTCTTCTATTTAAGGCCTGGCCTCAATGAGGACTATATAGCCTGTGACTGGAGCCTTCAAAAAAAAATAAGCAAACAAAAAAAACATTGACAGACAAACAAACAAACAAACAAATGGACCCCAATGCAATACTTTCTCCTCTGGCGAGGGCAATAACAGGACCTATTTGATGCCTCAGCTCGGTAAATCTCATACAGCTGCTTCTATTTCAAAACACTACTGCAAAAGCTTTTCCCTTGTTGTAAGTGCCGCATAATTTAATGTAACTGTCTTTAATGTTTAACAAAATAACAAAACAAAAAATACAAACAAATAACAAAACAATATTAATACGAATAATATCCCTCCTTCCCAAGGAGTTTTTCCTCCTCGGACGCTGTGTTAATGTGAACAAATAGCTTTTCATGCCATTTTGTGGGAGCAAGCCTACCAGAAGTAAAAAAAATAATTATAAACCACAACCACATATGATTGCCTTTTTAAACAGTTGCTACTGCTGATTAACTCTAAACTGAAAGAAATCTGGAGGAATTCCAACATCCGTGAAGCAATCTATGCATATTGTGTCGATGAACGGACATGAGGGTAGATCTACTGTATTCTATATATCCACAGAGGTTAATAACACGATCCTCCCTGCCACTTCCGTGGTGAGTGGGTATACTAGTCAACAATCATAAATCAACAAATATACAAACAAACAAACAAATACATATATATACACCATACAAATTTACGAAATAGTTTTTGGTTATAATAATTTTTATGCCTCCGCCGACAAAGTTGCCGGAGGCATTATGTTTTCAGGGTGTCCGTCCGTCCGTCCGTACATCCATCTGTCTGTCTGTCCATCTGGGCTAAACCTCGTTTTTCTCAGCAACCAAATGTCCGATTGAGACGAAACTTTCAGAGTAGGAGTGACACCAATGCAGAATGTTGGTTCACGAGTTATCAAACAGTGACCACTATATTCGTCATGGGTGTGTGTGTGTGTGTCTGTCTGTCCGCAGCATAACTACCAGATGATATCATCCGATCTTGATGAAACTTGGGTGGGAGGTTGATATCATGATCTTGTTGTGTCCTGCCTAGAGTGGGCGTATTGCGCCCATTGTGGGCGGAGCCACGCCCGAAAAAGATGTATTTTTAGGGGGTAATCGAGTTCAAGCTACATCTTCTCCGAGGGAGTTGGTGGAATCTGACAGGGGCTTCGGTATTTGGTTAGGCCAATGTCATGTGTCTAGCCCCACGGGGCGCGATTTTTCATTTTCGCCCCAAGGTCACGGTCACAAGGTCACGAAATTTAGAAAAGTCAATTTTTGATGGTTTTATTACATTATTCGCTTCCTGATAGGTTGAAATGTCGTACATGATCTTATATTATCACATACATCACGAAATACAAGTTTTCCAACAAATTTCAGAATCTTCGACATTTGACCTTTGAAGGTCACAAAGGTCAAATTTTCAAAGTTGTCGGAATCGAACCGAATTTTCGGTATTGTGTAGCTAACTAACCTCATAACGCAGCGCATTGGGGCCCTTTGTAAATAGGCATGTACACCGCATGTCGGGGGGCGACACCTGCCACGTGGGCCCCCGAACCCCCAGTCCGGGCCTGTTTCGGTTATAGTCCGTCCTTTGTCATTGAATACCGCTCGCTCATGAACCATCGTCGTCTCCTGACTCGTTTTTATTGTAATTGTGACGTCATAGGTCACGTGGTATGGCAGCCATCTTGGATTAAAAGCAAATAATAATATAAAAAAATTCTCGGAAACCGATGAATGGAAAAATCTGAAACTCGGCACATTGTCAAGTACTCCCAATGGGGAACAAAAGCATGATAATGATGACATCATAGGTGAAGTGGTATACCAGCCAAAATGTTTTAATCGAATTCCTTATCCTAAAAATCTGAAATTGCATGCACATGATCTATGACCCATTTGTATTGAAATATTAAATTTATGACATCAGAGGTCACATGGTTTGGCAGCCATTTTAGATAGAAAAACGAACCTTCTCCGATCAACACAAAACTTCACAAACGTGATCCACTTCCCATACATATGCACAGTTATGGCATCTACCCGTTGTGGGACTATGCGGAGGCATATTGGCGACACAGTCGCATTATTCTAGTTACTTCCTGCAAGTGTGCCCCACACTTACGACATGTAACACAACACAGGTAGTAAGTGTGGGGCACACACAGTTAATTATACACCGTAGCATGGAGTTGGCCCAAGACAGAAAACCCCCCTTGGGGAAGGGGGGGGGGCAAATGAAGTCGCTACACCCTCCACCGTATGACCTTTAGTCCTGCTGTCAAGTTTGGTTGAGATTGGATAAGTAACGACCGAATGTATCATGGACAGACAGACAGACAGACACCATATTTTAGTATGATAAAATTGATTTAAAAATAGAGATCCAAAGATAAAGTTCAATTTATTGGTTCACGAGTTATCAAACAGAGTGACCACTATATTCGTCATGGGTGTGTGTCTGCGTGTCCGTCTGTCCGCAGCATAACTACCCGATGATATCATCCGATCTTGATGAAACTTGGGTGGGAGGTTGATATCATGATCTAGTTGTGTCCTGCCTAGAGTGGGCGTATTGCACCCATTGTGGGCGGAGCCACGCCCAAAAGATGTCTTTTTAGGGGGTAATCGAGTTCAAGCGACATCTTCTCCGAGGGAGTTGGTGGAATCTGACAGGGGTTTCGGTATTTGGTTCGGCCAATGTCATGTGTCTAGCCCCACGGAGCTCGATTTTTCATTTTCGCCCCAAGGTCAAGGTCACAAGGTCACGAAATTTAGAAAAGTCGATTTTTGATGGTTTTATTACATTGTTCGCTTCCTGATAGGGTGAAATGTCGTACATGATCTTATATTATCACATACATCATGAAATACAAGTTTTCCAACAAATTTCAGAATCTTTGACCTTTGAAGGTCACAAAGGTCAAATTTTCAAAGTTGTTGGAATCGAACCGAATTTTCGGTATTGTGTAGCTAATTAACCTCATAACATTGCTCATTGAGCATTGTCATTGAATACCGCTCGCTCCTGAACCATCGTCGTCTCCTGACTTGTCTATTGTAAATTTGGAAATGATCAACACTCTTTTTACACAAGATAATCGAAAAAGATGTACAAGAAGGAATATTTCTTCGCATGTTTTATAATATTTTTAATGCGGTCTTTAATACAATTAGAACTTTCAAGGAGTCCTTCAATCTTCCTTAAACTTATTTAGGCTTGAAATGAACCATAAAAGTTTATCTACATTGATATTTTTTGTTGTGACTACCTTTTCAAATAAGGAATTGTTCAACTTTTCTCGTTTTAAAGTCAGTTCTTCCAAAAGACTTACTTTGATCATAATATATCTCCTTGAAAACTCTTGATCCAATTTGTAAAGTATAACAGCACTCTGTAGAGCACATACCTCCGCGAGGTTGAACAGTTTACGTTTTGCAGCCCACTGATAGGCCGGATCTGCATACATACCTTAACCAAAATTTTATCGGCTTGTTCTTGTCACCTACCCAATTCATACAACAAATTTCGTCCACAAGGTTTTGAAAGAAAGTGCGACATGTTGTTTTCGGCCCTATATCTAAGTGGTGAAGAATCACTTAAAATGAATAAACCATTGTATCCGGATCTGGATCTTCACCAAAATCAAATCAATTTGTCCTTGTTACAAACCCAACCTGTCCAGCAAGTTTCGTCCGAATCAGTCCATAACCTTTTGAGTTATCCTGCTCACAGACAGACAGACAGACAGGGGTGAAAAGATAACATCTTCATTCCACCTTCAGTGGCGGAGGTAACAACGGACAAATAGACAAATATTGGCGCCTTATGAGCCCCATTTGCAAATCCAACATGCCATCTCCATTGACAACATTATCCACAACAACTATCGGGGACGTCTCTTCATGATGGTTGTACCTCCCCCACCCTCCCCCCCCCCCCCCCACCCAACCTAAGTCAGGGACCAAATCTTTCCCATTCTTCCGTGCTGCTTTGATTCATCAGTGATCGGTCCCGGTCAGAGAGCCGATCGATCCCCATTGATTGGCCCTTTCCCTTTTGTGTCTTCTCTTTCTTACTCTTTCTAACCCTGTCGTGACCCTGACTTTGTGAAGGCGGGGGTTCACCATCCTTGATATGGGGGATTTTGATTATGCTCTGAAGGCTCCATCCTTGATATGGGGGATCTCTGGGTCCATCGTTGATATGGGGGATCTCTGGGTCCATCGTTGATATGGGGGATCTCTGGGTCCATCGTTGATATGGGGGATCTCTGGGTCCATCCTTGATATGGCGGATCTCTGGGTCCATCCTTGATATGGGGGATCTCTGGGTCCATCCTTGATATGGGGGATCTCTGGGTCCATCGTTGATATGGGGGATCTCTGGGTCCATCCTTGATATGGGGGATCTCTGGGTCCATCCTTGATATGGGGGATCTCTGGGTCCATCCTTGATATGGGGGATCTCTGGGTCCATCCTTGATATGGGGGATCTCTGGGTCCATCCTTGATATGGGGGATCTCTGGGTCCATCGTTGATATGGGGGATCTCTGGGTCCATCGTTGATATGGGGGATCTCTGGGTCCATCGTTGATATGGGGGATCTCTGGGTCCATCCTTGATATGGGGGATCTCTGGGTCCATCCTTGATATGGGGGATCTCTGGGTCCATCCTTGATATGGGGGATCTCTGGGTCCATCCTTGATATGGGGGATCTCTGGGTCCATCCATGATATGGGGGATATCTGGGTCCATCGTTGATATGGGGGATCTCTGTGTCCATCCTTGATATGGGGGATCTCTGGGTCCATCCTTGATATAGGGGATCTCTGGGTCCATCCTTGATATGGGGGATCTCTGGGTCCATCCTTGATATGGGGGATCTCTGGGTCCATCCTTGATATGGGGGATCTCTGGGTCCATCCTCGATATGGGGGATCTCTGGGTCCATCCATGATATGGGGGATCTCTGGGTCCATCCTTGATATGGGGGATCTCTGGGTCGCTCCTGGGAGATCGATCGGCTGTCTCCGTGTCACGGGCTTGTTGGAGAGAACTGTCCAGGGCTATACAACACCAACAACAACATTATCCACATAACATTGATGTTCATTCTCCCCTCTTTCTCTTCACCCCATTAAGAGGTGAATCAATAGCACAGCATGCTGCTTGTGCAATTCCTTGAGAAAAGCAACTCCTTTGACGAAACGTCAGGCCTGTAGCTTCAATGAGAAATTTCATTTGAATGTACTTTTGCATAATTATGGACACAGCCATTGCTAATTACTTTCTGAAATTCTGCTGCTTACCTGAAATGAACACGACGTCCGTCCATGATTGAAGGCGTGGGTATGTACGTTTAACTTTCAGCTTGTGAAGAATCTCCACAAAGACTCTTGAGTGATGCTCACCTTTTCCTTCTATGACTTTCAAACATGCTCTGATTTTATCTGCATTGGATTCTTTGCTTGTGATCCGGTCCAAATCTTCCCTGTCCAATATATCTCTCCGTCGTGCTTCGTCAAATGCCTTTTCAGGACCGTGCAGTAAAGCATCAATAATGTTTGGTCCGTTTCGTGACAGAATAGTCACAAAACCATTTTCTTCCTTACTTGACATGTTTGGAAGGAAACTTGATGGAGAATATCTGCTCTAAAACCTAAAAAAAAGAAGAGATTTTAAACAAATATCCTTTTGCAATAGAGTAACATGTATTATGTAACAAGAAATAATCATATTGAGTAACAAGAAAACATCTATTATGTCAACATACAAAAATTAAGCAAAATGGTTTTGTTTAGGGTTCTCATGTTGTATCATTTTCATCAAAACCAAACAACTTGTTTGTTGTACACCGCTCCTTTCCTATTCCATCTCCAGGCGCTGCATGACGTCATCGCCGGGCACCGAAGGGGGCCCGGCGATGACGCGCGCTGAAAGGGAGTACTCAGTTTTCACTCCGGTTGTTTGTTTGCCCATCATCATCTGTGATTGCCATGACACAACGACAAAAGTGCAAAGAATGTGAACCATCACATCCACCACTGAATTGCCCAGCATACAATGACTATTGTATAAGTATTGTGGTGAACTCGGCTACTGTACCCATTGTTGTGCAGGCGCACATGGATATCAAAAAGACAAAGTCTGACACACTAATGAGTTTACTGGCTGAACATCTATCGGGACATTGAGAAAGTCGTCAGAACGTGTAATGCATGTCGGAAGAACTGATCTGAAGAAAGGTGCAAGACGAGGATAGCTCACGAGATATGAGCGGCACCACCGATGATATGTGAGCTGCATGGTCACTGCTCAGCCCTACCTCATAGTGACAGACCATGACACCAAGTACACATTCGTGAAGCGAATGGAATACACGACCAGCAGTGCAGTGGCTAAGGTCACCTCTGAGTGTTTCAGTATGTTCAGTCCACCTCTTTCTTTTTTTCTTCTTCTTTTTTTTTGTATACTGAATCGAGGCTCGTGAAAGAGCTAACATTTATTTCACAAACAAATCAACCAGACAAACAAAATATACAAAAAGAGGGAGCGGAAGACAAGATGGGGAGAGAAGGGGAAGCACACAACCACAACATTTGAGAGCAGGGAGAAGTGTGGGAGGGAGAGGGCTTGGGGGGAGGATGCGTGGGAAGGGGGGGGGGGGGGAGGGAGAGGTATAAAACACAAGGGGACCGAAATTAGCGGGGGTAGAAAAGATCAAGGTTTTGGATGGGGGAGGATAAGAGATGGTGGTGAACAGCTGTTTTAAAGACCTGGAGGGTGGAGTGGGATTGAAGAGAGTGAGGGAGTTTGTTCTAGAGGCGGGAGAAAAGAGGAATGAAGGAGTGAAGGTGAGCAGAAAGTCTTGATTTTGGCAGTTTAACTATAAGAGGGTTGCAGGCAGATCTTGTGCGACCTGTAGGAATATTTGCGGGACAGAGCCCAGAGAGAGCTGGGGGGGGGGCAAGGCCAGAGATGAGTCGGTAGAAGACGGAAAGACCACCAACCTGCCTGCGGTGAGTGAGTGAAAGGCCCTTCGAGTTAGCTTCATCGCGGGAGATTCCAATGATTCTGAACGCTTTGGTTTCAACAGCGTGAAGACGAGCTAGGTGTGAGGCAGGAGCACCGGCCCAGAGGGGAGAGCAGTATTCCATAGAGCTGCGGATGAAAGCCTTGTATGTGGTGAGGAGCTCAGGTGTGCCAAGGAAGGACTTCGCACGACGGAGGATGCCCAGTCGGCGACTGGCTTCTGGAGATCACGTCGGGTAATAGACCCCGGTGTGTGGTTAAGCCGCACCATGATATGTGTACCAAGTGGAACGTAAAACAGACGACAACATCGCAGGGATATCCACACAGTAACGGTTTGATCGAAAGACAAGTTCAGACAGAGAAGAACATGATCAAAAGGTGTATTAAACCACGGAAATGACGTGGATATTGTGCTGCAGCACCTGAGGTGCACAGACTGTGCTCATGTTGCGATGTCGAAGGCATCTAGAGCACGCTCGGAAGTGACGGTACTTCCCCCAAGCTCAGTGGCTGTGTTTGTCTCATCGAACAGTCCTGTGATGTGTCTCGTGTGTGTGTGTGTGTGTGTGTGTGTGTGTGTGTGTGTGTGTGTGTGTGTGTGTGTGTGTGTGTGTGTGTGTGTGTGTGCGGCAGCTCCACGACGAGCCTTAGATCCTGTAAAAACAACAAAACTTTTTTGAGGAAATGTTAATATAAAATAATTGATATTCGTACTTCCATTTTTCATATTCGCACTCGCTCAAATTACAAAGTTCCACACTGGCAACTATGTACAACTATATACAAAAGATAAAGAGCACGTATGTGGATACGAAGCAAGTCCTTCCTGTCCACTTACTGCCAAGATTTCAATGTTGCAGGCTTCAGTCACAGACGATGTGGTCCTCATCGAGCCCAGGCCTTAAATAAAATAAACTGCATAAAGAGAAATAAAAGAGAGAGATTGTAAATGTGAGGAGTGAAAATGGGTAAGAAAAGTGTATGATGAAAAGTGTATGATGAAAAGTGTATGATGAAAAGTGTATGATGAAAAGTGTATGATGAAAAGTGTATGATGAAAAGTGTATGATGAAAAGTGTATGATGAAAAGTGTATGATGAAAAGAGTATGATGAAAAGTGTATGATGAAAAGTGTATAATGAAAAGAGTATGATGAAAAGTGTGTAATGAAAAGAGTATGATGAAAAGTGTGTAATGAAAAGAGTATGATGAAAAGTGTGTAATGAAAAGAGTATGATGAAAAGTGTATAATGAAAAGAGTATGATGAAAAGTGTATAATGAAAAGTGTATGATGAAAAGTGTATAATGAAAAGAGTATGATGAAAAGTGTGTAATGTAAAGTGTATGATGAAAAGTGTATGATGAAAAGTGTATAATGAAAAGAGTATGATGAAAAGTGTATAATGAAAAGTGTATGATGAAAAGTGTATAATGAAAAGAGTATGATGAAAAGTGTATAATGAAAAGTGTATGATGAAAAGTGTATAATGAAAAGAGTATGATGAAAAGTGTGTAATGTAAAGTGTATGATGAAAAGTGTATAATGAAAAGAGTATGATGAAAAGTGTATAATGAAAAGTGTATGATGAAAAGTGTATAATGAAAAGAGTATGATGAAAAGTGTGTAATGAAAAGTGTATGATGAAAAGTGTATAATGAAAAGAGTATGATGAAAAGTGTGTAATGAAAAGTGTATGATGAAAAGTGTATGATGAAAAGTGTATAATGAAAAGAGTATGATGAAAAGTGTGTAATGAAAAGAGTATGATGAAAAGTGTATGATGAAAAGAGTATGATGAAAAGTGTGTAATGAAAAGAGTATGATGAAAAGTGTATAATGAAAAGAGTATGATGAAAAGTGTGTAATGAAAAGAGTATGATGAAAAGTGTGTAATGAAAAGAGTATGATGAAAAGTGTATGATGAAAAGTGTGTAATGAAAAGAGTATGATGAAAAGTGTATGATGAAAAGTGTATAATGAAAAGTGTATGATGAAAAGTGTGTGATGAAAAGTGTATGATGAAAAGTGTATGATGAAAAGTGTGATGTAAAGTTTATGATGAAAAGTTTATGATGAAAAGTATATGATGAAAAGTGTATAATGAAAAGTGTATGATGAAAAGTGTATAATGAAAAGAGTATGATGAAAAGTGTATAATGAAAAGAGTATGATGAAAAGTGTGTAATGTAAAGTGTATGATGAAAAGTGTATAATGAAAAGAGTATGATGAAAAGTGTATAATGAAAAGTGTATGATGAAAAGTGTATAATGAAAAGAGTATGATGAAAAGTGTGTAATGAAAAGTGTATGATGAAAAGTGTATAATGAAAAGAGTATGATGAAAAGTGTGTAATGAAAAGTGTATGATGAAAAGTGTATGATGAAAAGTGTATAATGAAAAGAGTATGATGAAAAGTGTGTAATGAAAAGAGTATGATGAAAAGTGTATGATGAAAAGAGTATGATGAAAAGTGTGTAATGAAAAGAGTATGATGAAAAGTGTATAATGAAAAGAGTATGATGAAAAGTGTGTAATGAAAAGAGTATGATGAAAAGTGTGTAATGAAAAGAGTATGATGAAAAGTGTATGATGAAAAGTGTGTAATGAAAAGAGTATGATGAAAAGTGTATGATGAAAAGTGTATAATGAAAAGTGTATGATGAAAAGTGTGTGATGAAAAGTGTATGATGAAAAGTGTATGATGAAAAGTGTGATGTAAAGTTTATGATGAAAAGTTTATGATGAAAAGTATATGATGAAAAGTGTATGATGAAAAGTGTATAATGAAAAGTTTATGATGAAAAGTGTATGAAGAAAAGTGTATGATGAAAAGTGTTCGATGAAAAGTGTACGATGAAAAGTGTACGATGAAAAGTGTGTGATCAAAAGTTTATGATGAAAAGTTTATGATGAAAAGTGTATGATGAAAAGTGTATGATGAAAAGTGTATGATGAAAACTTTATGATGAAAAGTGTATGATGAAAAGTTTATGATCTAAAGTGTACGATGAAAAGTGTATGATGAAAAGTGTGTGATCAAAAGTGTATGATGAAAAGTTTATGATGAAAAGTTTATGATGAAAAGTGCATGATGAAAAGTGTGCGATGAAAAGTGTACGATGAAAAGTGGACGATGACAAGTGTACGACGAAAAGTGTGTGATAAAAAGTGTATGATGAAAAGTGTATGATGAAAAGTGTATGATGAAAAGTGTACGATGAAAAGTGTACGATGAAAAGTGTACGATGAAAAGTCTGTGATGAAAAGTGTATGATGAAAAGTGTATGATGAAAAGTGTACGATGAAAAGTGTATGATGAAAAGTGTATGATGAAAAGTGTATGATGAAAAGTGCATGATGAAAAGTGTACGATGAAAAGTGTACGATGAAAAGTGTATGATGAAAAGTGTACGATGAAAAGTCTGTGATGAAAAGTGGATGATGAAAAGTGTATGATGAAAAGTGTATGATGAAAACTTTATGATGAAAAGTGTATGATGAAAAGTTTATGATCTAAAGTGTACGATGAAAAGTGTATGATGAAAAGTGTGTGATCAAAAGTGTATGATGAAAAGTGTACGATGAAAAGTGTATGATGAAAAGTGCATGATGAAAAGTGTACAATGAAAAGTGTATGATGAAAAGTGTATGACGAAAAGTGTATGACAAAAAGTGTATGATGAAAAGTGTATGATGAAACGTGTCCGATGAAAAGTGCACGATGAAAAGTGTACGATGAAAAGTGTATGATGAAAAGTGTACGATGAAAAGTGTACGATGAAAAGTGTATGATGAAAAGTGTGTGATGAAAGGTGTATGACGAAAAGTGTATGATGAAATGTGCACGATGAAAAGTGTACGATGAAAAGTGTACGATGAAAAGTGTATGATGAACAGTGTGTTATGAAAAGTGTATGATGAAAAGTGTATGATGAAAAGTGTATGATGAAAAGTGTATGATGAAAAATGTGTGATGAAAAGTGTATGATGAAAAGTGTATGAAGAAAAGTGTATGATGAAAAGTGTATGATGAAAAGTGTATGATGAAAAGTGAATGATGTAAAGTGTATGATTAAAAGTGTATTATGAAAAGTGTATGATGAAAAGTGTACGATGAAAAGTGTACGATGAAAAGTGTATGATGAAAAGTGTATGATGAAAAGTTTTGATGAAAAGTGTATGATGAAAATTCTATGAAGAAAAGTGCATGATGAAAAGTGTATGATGAAAAGTGTATGATGAAAAGTGTACGATGAAAAGTGTATGATGAAAAGTGAATGATGAAAAGTGTATGACGAAAAGTGTATGACAAAAAATGAATGATGAAAAGTGTATGATGAAAATTGTGTGATGAAAAGTGTATGATGAAAAGTGTATGATGAAAAGTGTATGATGAAAAGTGTACGATGAAAAGTGTACAATGAAAAGTGTACGATGAAAAGTGTATGATGAAAATTGTATGATGAAAAGTGTATGATGAAAAGTGTATGATTAAAAGTGTATGATGAAAAGTGCACGATGAAAAGTGTACGATGAAAAGTGTACGATGAAAAGTGTATGATGAAAAGTGTATTATGAAAAGTGTATGATGAAAAGTGTATGATGAAAAGTGAACGATGAAAAGTGTATGATGAAAAGTGTACGATGAAAAGTGTACGATGAAAAGTGTATGATGAAAAGTTTTTGATGAAAAGTGTATTATGAAAAGTGTATGATGAAAATTCTATGAAGAAAAGTGCATGATGAAAAGTGTATGATGAAACGTGTATGATGAAAAGTGTGTGCAGAAAAGTGTATGATGAAAAGTGGATGATGAAAAGTGTATGATGAAAAGTGTATGATGAAAACTGTACGATGAAAAGTGTACGATTAAAAGTGTACGATGAAAAGTGTACGATGAAAAGTGTGTGATCAAAAGTGTACGATGAAAAGTGTACGATGAAAAGTGTGTGATCAAAAGTGTATGATGAAAAGTGTATGATGAAAAGTGTACGATGAAAAGTGTACGATGAAAAGTGTACGATGAAAAGTGTATGATGAAAAGTCTGAAAAGTGTATGATGAGAAGTGTATGATGAAAAGTGTGTGATGAAAAGTGTATGATGAAAAGTGTATGATGAAAAGTGTGATGTAAAGTTTATGATGAAAAGTTTATGATGAAAAGTATATGATGAAAAGTGTATGATGAAAAGTGTATAATGAAAAGTTTATGATGAAAAGTGTATGAAGAAAAGTGTATGATGAAAAGTGTTCGATGAAAAGTGTATGATGAAAAGTGTATGATGAAAAGTGTGTGACCAAAAGTTTGATGAAAAGTTTATGATGAAAAGTGTATGATGAAAAGTGTATGATGAAAAGTGTATGATGAAAAGTGTATGATGAAGAGTGTAAGATGAAAAGTGTATGATGAAAAGTGTATGAAGAAAAGTGTATGATGAAAAGTGTATGATGAAAAGTGTATGATGAAAAGTGTATGATGAAAAGTGTATGATGAAAAGTGTATGATGAAAAGTGTATGATGAAAAGTGTATGATGAAAAGTGTATGATGAAAAGTGTATGATGAAAACTTTATGATGAAAAGTGTATGATGAAAAGTTTATGATCTAAAGTGTACGATGAAAAGTGTACGATGAAAAGTGTATGATGAAAAGTGTGTGATCAAAAGTGTATGATGAAAAGTTTATGATGAAAAGTTTATGATGAAAAGTGCATGATGAAAAGTGTACGATGAAAAGTGTACGATGAAAAGTGTACGACGAAAAGTGTGTGATAAAAAGTGTATGATGAAAAGTGTATGATGAAAAGTGTATGATGAAAAGTGTACGATGAAAAGTGTACGATGAAAAGTGTACGATGAAAAGTCTGTGATGAAAAGTGTATGATGAAAAGTGTATGATGAAAAGTGTACGATGAAAAGTGTATGATGAAAAGTGTATGATGAAAAGTGTATGATGAAAAGTGTATGATGAAAAGTGTACGATGAAAAGTGTACGATGAAAAGTGTATGATGAAAAGTGTACGATGAAAAGTCTGTGATGAAAAGTGGATGATGAAAAGTGTACGATGAAAAGTGTATGGTGAAAAGTGCATGATGAAAAGTGTACGATGAAAAGTGTATGATGAAAAGTGTATGACGAAAAGTGTATGACAAAAAGTGTATGATGAAAAGTGTATGATGAAAAGTGTATGATGAAAATTGTGTGATGAAAAGTGTATGATGAAAAGTGTATGATGAAAAGTGCATGATGAAAAGTGTCCGATGAAAAGTGTACGATGAAAAGTGTACGATGAAAAGTGTACGATGAAAAGTGTACGATGAAAAGTGTACGATGAAAAGTGTATGATGAAAAGTGTGTGATGAAAGGTGTATGACGAAAAGTGTATGACGAAATGTGCACGATGAAAAGTGTACGATGAAAAGTGTACGATGAAAAGTGTATGATGAACAGTGTGTTATGAAAAGTGTATGATGAAAAGTGTATGATGAAAGGTGTATGATGAAAAGTGTATGATGAAAAGTGTGTGATGAAAAATGTGTGATGAAAAGTGTATGATGAAAAGTGTACGATGAAAAGTGTATGATGAAAAGTGCATGATGAAAAGTGTACGATGAAAAGTGTACGATGAAAAGTGTATGATGAAAAGTGTACGATGAAAAGTCTGTGATGAAAAGTGGATGATGAAAAGTGTATGATGAAAAGTGGATGATGAAAAGTGTATGATGAAAAGTGTATGATGAAAACTTTATGATGAAAAGTGTATGATGAAAAGTTTATGATCTAAAGTGTACGATGAAAAGTGGATGATGAAAAGTGTGTGATCAAAAGTGTATGATGAAAAGTGTACGATGAAAAGTGTATGATGAAAAGTGCATGATGAAAAGTGTACAATGAAAAGTGTATGATGAAAAGTGTATGACGAAAAGTGTATGACAAAAAGTGTATGATGAAAAGTGTATGATGAAAAGTGTCCGATGAAAAGTGTACGATGAAAAGTGTACGATGAAAAGTGTACGATGAAAAGTGTACGATGAAAAGTGTATGATGAACAGTGTGTTATGAAAAGTGTATGATGAAAAGTGTATGATGAAAAGTGTATGATGAAAAGTGTATGATGAAAAATGTGTGATGAAAAGTGTATCATGAAAAGTGTATGAAGAAAAGTGAATGATGTAAAGTGTATGATTAAAAGTGTATTATGAAAAGTGTATGATGAAAAGTGTACGATGAAAAGTGTACGATGAAAAGTGTATGATGAAAAGTGTATGATGAAAAGTTTTGATGAAAAGTGTATGATGAAAATTCTATGAAGAAAAGTGCATGATGAAAAGTGTATGATGAAAAGTGAATGATGAAAAGTGTACGATGAAAAGTGTATGATGAAAAGTGTATGATGAAAAGTGTATGACGAAAAGTGTATGACAAAAAATGAATGATGAAAAGTGTATGATGAAAATTGTGTGATGAAAAGTGTATGATGAAAAGTGTATGATGAAAAGTGTATGATGAAAAGTGTACGATGAAAAGTGTACAATGAAAAGTGTACGATGAAAAGTGTATGATGAAAATTGTATGATGAAAATTGTATGATGAAAAGTGTATGATGAAAAGTGTATGATGAAAAGTGCACGATGAAAAGTGTACGATGAAAAGTGTACGATGAAAAGTGTATGATGAAAAGTGTATTATGAAAAGTGTATGATGAAAAGTGTATGATGAAAAGTGTACGATGAAAAGTGTATGATGAAAAGTGTACGATGAAAAGTGTACGATGAAAAGTGTATGATGAAAAGTTTTTGATGAAAAGTGTATTATGAAAAGTGTATGATGAAAATTCTATGAAGAAAAGTGCATGATGAAAAGTGTATGATGAAACGTGTATGATGAAAAGTGTGTGCAGAAAAGTGTATGATGAAAAGTGGATGATGAAAAGTGTATGATGAAAAGTGTATGATGAAAACTGTACGATGAAAAGTGTACGATTAAAAGTGAACGATGAAAAGTGTACGATGAAAAGTGTGTGATCAAAAGTGTACGATGAAAAGTGTACGATGAAAAGTGTGTGATCAAAAGTGTATGATGAAAAGTGTATGATGAAAAGTGTACGATGAAAAGTGTACGATGAAAAGTGTACGATGAAAAGTGTATGATGAAAAGTCTGAAAAGTGTATGATGAGAAGTGTATGATGAAAAGTGTGTGATGAAAAGTGTATGATGAAAAGTGTATGATGAAAAGTGTGATGTAAAGTTTATGATGAAAAGTTTATGATGAAAAGTATATGATGAAAAGTGTATAATGAAAAGTTTATGATGAAAAGTGTATGAAGAATAGTGTATGATGAAAAGTGTTCGATGAAAAGTGTATGATGAAAAGTGTACGATGAAAAGTGTGTGACCAAAAGTTTGATGAAAAGTTTATGATGAAAAGTGAATGATGAAAAGTGTATGATGAAAAGTGTATGATGAAAAGTGTATGATGAAGAGTGTATGATGAAAAGTGTATGATGAAAAGTGTATGAAGAAAAGTGTATGATGAAAAGTGTATGATGAAAAGTGTATGATGAAAAGTGTATGATGAAAAGTGTATGATGAAAAGTGTATGATGAAAAGTGTATGATGAAAAGTGTATGATGAAAACTTTATGATGAAAAGTGTATGATGAAAAGTTTATGATCTAAAGTGTACGATGAAAAGTGTACGATGAAAAGTGTATGATGAAAAGTGTGTGATCAAAAGTGTATGATGAAAAGTTGATGATGAAAAGTTTATGATGAAAAGTGCATGATGAAAAGTGTACGATGAAAAGTGTACGATGAAAAGTGTACGACGAAAAGTGTGTGATAAAAAGTGTATGATGAAAAGTGTATGATGAAAAGTGTATGATGAAAAGTGTACGATGAAAAGTGTACGATGAAAAGTCTGTGATGAAAAGTGTATGATGAAAAGTGTATGATGAAAAGTGTACGATGAAAAGTGTATGATGAAAAGTGTATGATGAAAAGTGTATGATGAAAAGTGTATGATGAAAAGTGTACGATGAAAAGTGTACGATGAAAAGTGTATGATGAAAAGTGTACGATGAAAAGTCTGTGATGAAAAGTGGATGATGAAAAGTGTACGATGAAAAGTGTATGGTGAAAAGTGTATGATGAAAAGCGTATGATGAAAAGTGTATGATGAAAAGTGTACGATGAAAAGTGTACGATGAAAAGTGTATGATGAAAAGTGTACGATGAAAAGTCTGTGATGAAAAGTGTATGATGAAAAGTGTATGACGAAAAGTGTATGACAAAAAGTGTATGATGAAAAGCGTATGATGAAAAGTGTATGATGAAAATTGTGTGATGAAAAGTGTATGATGAAAAGTGTATGATGAAAAGTGTATGATGAAAAGTGTCCGATGAAAAGTGTACGATGAAAAGTGTACGATGAAAAGTGTACGATGAAAAGTGTACGATGAAAAGTGTACGATGAAAAGTGTATGATGAAAAGTGTGTGATGAAAGGTGTATGACGAAAAGTGTATGATGAAATGTGCACGATGAAAAGTGTACGATGAAAAGTGTACGATGAAAAGTGTATGATGAACAGTGTGTTATGAAAAGTGTATGATGAAAAGTGTATGATGAAAAGTGTATGATGAAAAGTGTATGATGAAAAGTGTGTGATGAAAAATGTGTGATGAAAAGTGTATGATGAAAAGTGTATGAAGAAAAGTGTATGATGAAAAGTGTATGATGAAAAGTGTATGATGAAAAGTGAATGATGAAAAGTGTATGATTAAAAGTGTATTATGAAAAGTGTATGATGAAAAGTGTATGATGAAAAGTGTACGATGAAAAGACTGTGATGAAAAGTGTATGATGAAAATTGTGTGATGAAAAGTGTATGATGAAAAGTGTATGATGAAAAGTGTATGATGAAAAGTGTACGATGAAAAGTGTACAATGAAAAGTGTACGATGAGAAGTGTATGATGAAAAGTATACGATGAAATGTCTGTGATGAAAAGTGTTTGATGAAAAGTGTATGATGAAAAGTGTGTGATGAAAAGTGTATGATGAAAATTGTATGATGAAAAGTGTATGATGAAAAGTGTATGATGAAAAGTGTATGATGAAAAATTCACGATGAAAAGTGTGCGATGAAAAGTGTACGATGAAAAGTTTATGATGAAAAGTGTGTTATGAAAAGTGTATGATGAAAAGTGTATGATGAAAAGTGTATGATGAAAAGTGTATGAAGAAAAGTGTATGATGAAATGTGTATGATGAAAAGTGTATGATGAAAAGTGAATGATGAAAAGTGTATGATGAAAAGTGTACGATGAAAAGTGTATGATGAAAATTGTACGATGAAAAGTTTATGATGAAAAGTGTACGATGAAAAGTGTACGATGAAAAGTTTATGATGAAAAGTGTGTGATGAAAAGTGTCTGATGAAAAGTGTGTGATGAAAAGTTTATGATGAAAAGTGTATGATGAAAAGTGTATGATGAAAAGTGTATGATGAAAAGTGTATGATGAAAAGTGTATGATGAAAAGTGTGTGATGAAAAGTTTATGATGAAAAGTGTACGATGAAAAGTTTATGATGAAAAGTATATAATGAAAAGTGTATGATGAAAAGTGTATGATGAAAAGTGCATGATGAAAAGTGTATGATGAAAAGTTTATGATGAAAAGTGTATGATGAAAAGTTTATGATGAAAAGTGTATGATGAAAAGTTTATGATGAAAAGTTTATGATGAAAAGTGTATGATGAAAAGTGTCTGATGAAAAGTGTATGATGAAAAGTGTGTGATGAAAAGTGTATGATGAAAAGTGTATGATAAAAAGTGTATGATGAAAAGTGTGTGATGAAAAGTTTATGATGAAAAGTGTATCATGAAAAGTGTATGATGGAAAGTGTATGATGAAAAGTGCATGATGAAAAAGTGTTTAATGAAAAGTGTGTGATGAAATGTTTATGCTGTTTGTTTGCAAGAAAGAGATTAAAGCTGGTCCGGTAGCTATAGTTTGAGTGAGACAGAAAGTAAGTCCAGCAATGCTGACACGGAGAGTGTAAGATGGTTCCGGGTACCACTTTAACACTCGTAAGTCTGAACGATAGTACTACCATGAGCGGTTGCTGTCTAAAACCTACTACCTAAAAACTGGTGAAACCGGATGGAAGACTGATGCTATTGCTTGTAGTGGTGAATATGGTTATATACAACTTATATAAAGATTCAAGAAGTTAAAACATTTCTTGGGTAATAAATTGTGTGACTTAATATTCCGACGTAACGCTACTTGTTCTTCTTTTCCTCCCCATGACCTCATAAACCACATACCTCCTAGTTATCCTGCCGGTCCATCCAGTGCCAGATTAAGCCTTGCCATAATTGGGTCGATCCTTCATAATAGCTACATAAAATACAGAACAAAACATCACCAATGTGGGCTGGATCAAAACATGCAGCCCACATGCAGGAGGTTCTCCATGCTTACTGTACACCTTCAAGCCTACTGTGTGAATAGTTTTTCCAATTTTGACCTCTGAGTTTTTAACCCCCTTTCGGCTGCAACTCCTCCTCTTGCCCTCGACTTGATGCATCCATCGTTTCTTATTAAGATCAGTAATCGTGGTTAGACCCCGAAGAACCAAAAGACCCAAAAGACCCAATAGACCCTTAAATACCCAGAATACCAAAAAGACCCAAAAGACCCTGACCACCCAAAAGACCTCAAAGACCCGAAACACCCAAAAGACCCTGAATGCCCAAAAGACCCCGAAAACCCAATAGATCCATAAATACCCAGAATACCAAAAAGACCTAAAAGACCTTAAAGACCCAAAACACCCAAAATACCCCAAAGACCCAAAAGACCTGGAGGACCCAAGAGATCTTTAAAGACCCAAAAGACTCTGAAGAAACGAAACACCCTGAACACCCAAAAGACCCCAAATAACCTTTAGATCATGAAGATCTTTGAGATCCATAAGACCATGAGCAACTTCTACGAGCTCCGGCCCTTATGATGTCAAAGGAAATTCCTGTCAAAAACCCAAAACATTTCACACTCTATTGCAAACGAATCCCCTTGCAACAGCCCGGTGGAACCGGCTTATCTGCTCGTGTATATGTACAGTGCATTCAGAAAGTATTCAGACCCCTTCACTTTTTTCACATTTTGTTATGTTGCAGCCTTATGCTGAAATCGTTTAAATTCATTTTTCCCCTCATCAATCTACACTCAATACCCCATAATGACAAAGAGAAAACAGGATTTTAGAAAGTTTTGCAAATTTATTAAAAAGAAAAAACTGAAATATCACATTGACATAAGTATTCAGACCCTTTGATATGACACTTGAAATTTAGCTCAGGTGCCTCCTATTTTTGTTGATCATCTTTGAGATGTTTCTACACCTTGATTGGAGTCCACCTGTGGTAAATTCAATTGAATGGACATGATTTGGAAAGGCACACACCTGTCTATATAAGGTCTCACAGCTGACAATGCATATCAGAGCAAAAACCAAGCCATGAGGTCGAAGGAACTGCCTGCAGAGCTCAGAGACAGGATTGTGTCGAGGCACAGATCTGGAGAAGCCTACAAAAAAAATTCTGTTGCATCGTAGGTTCCCAAGAGCACAGTGGCCTCCATAATTCTTAAATGGAAGAAGTTTGGAACAACCAGGACTCTTCCTAGAGCCGGCCACCCGGCCAAACTGAGCAATCGGGGGAGTAGGGCCTTGGTAAGAGAGGTGACCAAGAACCCGATGGTCACTCTGGCTGAGCTCCAGAGATCCTGTGTGGAGATGGGAGAAACTTCCAGAAGGACAACCATCACTGCAACACTCCACCGATCTGCGCTTTATGGCAGAGTGGCTAGACGGAAGCCAAACAGTTCAATCTTGGTTTCATCAGACCACAGAATCTTGTTTCTCACAGTCTGAGAGTCCTTTAGGTGCTTTTTTGCAAACTCCAAGCGGGCTTTCATGTGTCTTTCACTGAGGAGAGGCTTGTGGGCTTCCCCAGATCTGTGCCTCGACACAATCCTGTCTCTGAGCTCTGCGGGCAGTTCCTTCGACCTCATGGCTTGGTTTTTGCTCTGATATGCATTGTCAGCTGTGAGACCTTATATAGACAGGTGTGTGCCTTTCCAAATCATGTCCAATCAATTGAATTTACCACAGGTGGACTCCAATCAAGGTGTAGAAACATCTCAAAGATGATCAAGAGAAATGGGAGGCACCTGAGCTAATTTTCCAAGTGTCATAGCAAAGGGTCTGAATACTTATGTCAATGTGATATTTCAGTTTTTTCTTTTTAATAAATTTGCAAAATTTTCGAAAATCCTGTTTTCTCTTTGTCATTATGGGGTATTGAGTGTAGATTGAGGGAAAAAATGAATTTAAACGATTTCAGCATAAGGCTGCAACATAACAAAATGTGAAAAAAGTGAAGGGGTCTGAATACTTTCTGAATGCACTGTATGTATGTATGTATATATATATATATATATATATATATATATATATATATATATATATATATATATACATATATATATATATATAAATATATATATACATACATACATACACTACCAGTCAAAAGTTTTAGAACACCTCAATTTTTCCAGTTTTTATTCAAATTTACGCAGTTTAATGTCTCAATGTACTCTAAAATTAAGCATAGAACAAATAAACAATTGGAGATAAAAAAGAAATCAGAATCATTTTGTTTAACAAAATTTTATTTTAAATTTTTGACTCAGCAAAGTCGCCACCTTTTGCAGATATAACCGCCGAACACACTCGTGGCATTCTTTCTGCAATGGAAATCAAATATTGTTCGGGAAGTTCTTCCCAACACTGTTGCAGAAGTTCCCACAAATGTGTTGCACCTGTAGGTTGCTTTGCTTTCACCCTTCTGTTAAGTTCATCCCAAACCAGCTCGATGGGGTTTAAGTCTGGAGACAGTGCTGATCATTCCATGATTTGAAGCCGACCGTCTTGTTCTTTTCCTCGAAGGTAGTTTTGACATAGCCTGGAGGTGTGTTTAGGGTCATTATCTTGCTGTAGGATTAACCCCTGACCAACCAGGCGCATACCAGAGAGTATTCCATTGTGCTGCAAAATGTTGTGGTAGCCCTTTTGGTTCAGGGTGCCAGTCACTCTGTGCAATTCGCCGACTCTGGATCCAGCAAAAGAGCCTCAGACCACCACGCTTCCTCCTCCATGTTTGACATTTGGTGTCACACACTGAGGAACCATCCTTTCGCTTCCTCGACGGCGTACAAAATCCCTGCGTGATGAACGAAAGATTTCAAATTTTGATCAATCAGTCCAAAAGACCTTCTTTCTTCTTCAATAGTCTACTGGCAGTGCTTCACGGCCCAGGCAAGCCTCTTTTTCTTATTTTGCCATCTTAGCAATGGCTTTGTTACTGCCACTCGACCTGTCAAACCTGCAGCTCAAAGTTTTCTCTTCACAGTTGAAACTGACACTTGCTTACTTCAACCAGTGTTAAGCTGTGCTTGAAGCTGTTGTCCTGTGAGCCGCCTATCACACAAGCTATTGACTCTCAGAAACTTGTCTTCTGATTCTGTTGTGGCTTTGGGTCTGCCAGACCTCTTCCTGTCAGAGTTTCCTCCAGTTTCCAAGTGCCTTTTGATGGTGTAGGAGACTGTACTCACCGACACCTTGGTTTTCTTTGCAATTTCTCTAAAGGAAATACCTACACTTTTAAGGGTTATAATGGACTGTCTGACTTACTGCTTACCTTTGTACCATTTCAGGTTATTCACTGGACTTGAATTGCTTAAATTTCAATAAAAACTGGAAAAATTGAGGTGTTCTAAAACTTTTGACCAGTGGTGTACATACATACATACATACATACATACATACATACATACATACATACATACATACATACATACATACGGTCCTCGGTTAACATCGTAGTTATGTTTTTCAAAACATGACATTAAGTGAACCAACGCTAAATGGATCAATCTATCTCATAAAAATTTATGTAAATAGCGGGAGGGGGAGGGGGTGGGGGGAGTGATGTTCTTTCACCCACTTTAAATGCATCACATATAAGTAAATTCACACACTTTTTCATTGTTTATATATTCTGTATTGTACATTGTAATACAGTACTGTAAATAAATGTAAAATAAGCTACAAACTAGAACAAGTACAGATACATTCAAAGTACACCGCCCCCATGCCAAATAATTAAATATCCTACAGCGCGGCATTGCCGGGGCACCTCCGGCGCCCGGCAATACCGCAGTGCAGCTCATAGAGCCTGCATTGGGAGGGAGAGGTGTACACTAATTGATTGATTAATTGTATAATTAAAATCAATAAAAGATTATCACAAAATATTTTCTTAATCAATTGGCTAATAGCATAACTAAACCACTAGTGCTTCATCCGAAGATGTATCTTTTAGAAATTTAATTAAATAAGTCAGTAATAAAAAATTAAAAAATTAATTGATTAATCAATAAATAATTAATTGATTAATCAATAAATAATTAATCGATGAAATGATTAATCAATAAATCAAAAATATCCTTGATAGCCACATCACTTGGTCACTGTCATGTCCAAATATTAGCTTGCCAGCTCAAAAGGTGCCTGAGATATTGGCCAAATGAGAAAGAAAATAAATAAATGATTAATAATGAAAATAAATAATAATCATTAAAAAATTAAATTATTAATCAATTCGGTCACAGAACACATAAACCACCACCATTTCATCAGCATCTGTAACTGTTTTTTTTTTTTTTTTAGTGATTAATCGAATAATTAATCGCTTAATTGATTAATTGATTAATTAATAAATCAAAAATAGCCTTTGCAGCCAAATCACCTGGTCATTGTCATGTCCAAATATCAGCTTCCTAACAAAAGGTGCCTGAGTTAATGGTCAGAAGAGAAAGGAAATTTAATTAATTAAATAAGTACTTAATTAATCGCTAATAATTAAATAACTCCTCAATTAATTGATTAATCAAAAAACAAAAAATACTGTTTTTGACAAAGGACTTGCTCACTATTGTGCCGAAATTTCAGCTTCCTAGCTCAAAGGATGGCTGAGATATCGCCCGGACAAACAAACAAACAAGAAAACAAACAAGTACAGATACATACAAAGGACACCGCCCCCATGCCAAATAATTATATATCCTACAGCGCGGCATTGCCGGGGCGTCTCCGGCGCCCAGCAATACCGCAGTGCAGCTCATTGACGCTGCATTGGGAGGGAGAGGTGCACACTAATCGATTGATTAATCATATAATTAAAATCAATAAAAGATTATCACAAAATATTTTCTTAATCAATTGGCTAATAGCACAACTAAACCACTAGTGCTTCATCCGAAGATGTATCTTTTAGAAATTTAATTAAATAAGTCATTAATAAAAAATTAAATAATTAATTGATTAATCAATAAATAATTAATCGATTAATCAATAAATAATTAATCGATTAAATGATTAATCAATAAATCAAAAATATCCTTGATAGCCACATCACTTGGTCACTGTCATGTCCAAATATTAGCTTCCCAGCTCAAAACGTGCCTGAGATAATGGCCAAATGAGAAAGAAAATAAATAAATTATTAATAATGAAAAAAAAAAAAAATCATTAAAAAATTAAATTATTAATCAATTCGGTCACAGAACACATAAACGACAACCATTTCATCAGAATCTGTAACTGATTATTATTATTATTTTTTGAGTAATTAATCGAATAATTAAATAATTAATCGATTAATTAATAAATCAAAAATATCCTTTGCAGCCAAATCACCTGGTCATTGGCATGTCCAAATATCAGCTTCCTAACTCAAAAGGTGCCTGAGTTAATGGTCAGAAGAGAAAGTAAATGTATAAGTACTTAATTAATCGCTAATAATTAAATAACTCCTCAATTAATTGATTAATCAAAAAACAAAAAATACTGTTTTTGACAAAGGACTTGCTCACTATTGTGCCGAAATTTCAGCTTCCTCGCTCAAAGGATGGCTGAGATATCGCCCGGCCAAACAAGCAAGAAAGAAAACAAACAAACAAGAAAACAAGAAAACAAGAAAACAATCAGAGTGAAAACTGAGTACTCCCTTTCAGCGTGCGTCATTGCCAAGCCCCCTTCGGTGCCCGGCAATGACGATTTGCAATGCCTGGAGATGGCATAGGAAAGGTGCGGTGTACAACAAACAAGAAAGAAAGAAAGAAAGAAAACAACCAGAGTGAAAACTGAGTATTCCCTTTCAGCGTGCGTCATTGCCGAGCCACCTTCGGTGCCCGGCAATGACGTTTTGCAATGCCTGGAGATGGCATAGGAAAGGAGCAGTGTACAACAATGTGACTGTTTCGCCAATATGCCTCCGCATAGTCCCACTACGGGTAGATGCCATAACTATGCATATGTATGGGTAGGGGATCACGTTTGTGAAGTTTCGTGTTGATCAGATAAGGTTTGTTTTTCTATCCAAGATGGCTGCCAAACCACGTGACCTATGACATCATAATTTTCAATCTATATGCAACAGTGCTGTTAGATGATCTCTGTAAAATTTCGCATCGATAGGGTGAGCAGTTTCAGAGATATAATTATTTAATATTTTCCTGCAATCCAATATGGCTGCCAAACCATGTGACCTATGATATCATAAATTTAATATTTTAATACAAATGGGTCATAGATCATGTGCATGCAATTTCAGATTTTTAGGATAAGGAATTCGATTAAAACATTTTTGGCTGGTATACCACTTCACCTATGATGTCCACATTATCATGCTTTTGTTCCCCATTGGCAGTACTTGACAGTGCCAAGTTTCAAATTTTTCCATTCAGCGGTTTCCGATAATTTTTTTAAAATTATTTGCTCTTAATCCGAGATGGCTGCCATACCACATGACCTATGATGTCACAATTATCATAAAAACATTATGCATGGGTGTCACTCCTACCCTGAAAGTTTCGTCTCAATTGGACATGTGGTTGCTGAGAAAAACGAGGTTTAGCCCGTACGGACGGATGGACCTATGTATGTACTGACGGAGGGACGGACGACCCGAAAACATAATGCCTCCGGCGACTTTGTCGGCGGAGGCATAACAATCACCCTTTCGTACAATAGAACTATCTACTGGTGGATGGTGGAGAATGGGATGGTGGTGAGTCACTGAGACCCACAGGATTCTCCCCACTTGCTGTGACGTGAAGGCTTCTGCTGCCTATTGAAATGACCGTCTTCCTCCCTCCAGAAAAACAAATCATCATTGGTTGGTCGATTACTTGCTGCTCTGCCTCTTCTTTTCTTTATAAACGTAGTAGTAGTACCGAAAACGTTCCATGACATTTATATGTCATGACAACGTAATACTTAGTTGTAGGTAAATAATCACGACGTTCTGTGAAACCTTGGTACCTAATTAGTATCAACGTAATGACGAAACAATGTTAACTGGGACGACGTTAAGCGGGGACACCCTGATGTATACCTTGAAACCTGCGAGGGCTCCGTTTCACATTCTGAAACCCACATGTGGATATAACATCCAATGACACGCAATGTGCTCATCTTGTTCAGAGAACATTGCACACAGCGAATCCATATTTACTCCACGAACGTATCGAAACTCCAACTGATTCGCATTCCCTTTTGTCACTTCCCCTTCACCCCACGGCATAAAAAGAGATTTTACTTGGCAGCAAACGATCAACATTTTGGCTTTTGTGCTAGTTTGCATTATGTTTTACAGTAAACTTATACAAAAAGCTTCAAAATATTGCCCTAATACACCTAATAAACCCAAAAACCAGATTTTTCATGAAGCCAAAATGTTGTGCAAATGTTCTTTATAATCGATAGCAACATCCATTTACGGAATCACAAATACACAGACAATTGTCGAACATGAAACCATAGAAGAAAAAAGAACAGCTTTTAGAGACCAGTTTTCCCCGCAGAGCAGGGGTTGGCCTTTTTCGGGCACCGTGGTCCCCTTTTTGAAGCGATGTTTTAGGGGCGGATGAACTTCCTGCCGCCAACCCTGTTAGTCGCCTCTTGCGACACACAGAGAATTACCAGTGAACTGGTACTCAATTTGCCGACCTCGGAAGGATGAACAGGCTGAGTCAACCCGCTTGGTTTGTTAATTCAGCGATCGACCGGGATTCGGAACCCAGGATCCTAGGATCCCAAGCCGGCACCCTAACCGCTAAGCCAACACCAGGCTCCGAACATGAAACAATGCTGAGAAATATAAAAGTACCTCTCCTGAAGTAGTTTCCAAGATGCACCAATATCAGGCCAAGCAGGGCTGCCTTCAGTTACCGAGCAGTATTGAGTGCTTGCTTAAGTGCTTATGCCACTTGTCGAGCGCTCTACAAAGAAACTTGGTGACTGAACTTCCCATGCTCAGTAATGCAATGACATCATCGTTCAGCGAGCACTTCCTTCTCCACTAGTTATGACGTCTGCATGGGCTTGGGAGGAAGTAAATGTTGAAAATGGACAGGAGTTGAAGGCTTGAAGAGGAAGGCGGAAGGAAGAATCAGATGGGGAGGAAGTATATTAAACCTTATGCCTGTTAGCACACAGATTATGAGGACTTTTTTTTTTTTTTTTGGATACAAGATCGAGGCTCGTGGAAGAGCTAACATTAATCACATAAAAACAAACTGACACAAAACATAAGATAAAGGGAGCGGGAGACAAGATGAGGAGAGAGAGGGAAGAATACAAGTACAACATTTAAGAGCAGGGACATCGGGAGATCTGTGGGAGGGAGAGGGCTTGGGGGTATGGGGCATGGGAAGGGGGGGGGGGGGTGGGAGAGGTCGAAAACACATGGACACTGCTAGGACTTCCAGGAAAGAAGTCGGTATTTCAAAAAAGTGGATCTGGGGTGAATTAACGGGGGTGGAAAAGATCAAGGTTTTGGATGGAGGAAGATAAGAGATGGTGAACAGCTGTTTTAAATACCTGTTTGTTTTAAAGGGAGGAGTGGGATTGAAGAGAGTGAGGGAGTTTGTTCCAGAGGGGGGAGAAAAGAGGAATGAAAGAGTGAAAGACTGTTTATTTGTTTCAAAGATAAGATTTGTTCATGTAATTACAGATTTTCTCGATCGTTTACACACATTTCCTGAAACTGTACCTCATTTCTCAAAACCATAAACGCAAAACAAGTCACCGTTTCTCAAAACTTCAGAAACCTCTGTTTAAATGTAACACTGTGATCAAAACTATGCGTTTTCCCCTCAAAATGACATGTTGCATCCAAATCACCCACACAAGACAGCAAATGAATCGACCTCCATGAATACCAATCGCACACTGTTGTGATAAATGAAAGACACCATCATGAAAATCTTTAGTTGTCAGTATGCTTTTGCCTTTTTTTTGTTTCTTTTTTTTTTAGCTCAACTGTAACGAAGTTCAGGGGAGCTTATGGGATGGTGTGTCGTTCGTCCGTCAGTCCGTCCATCAGTCCGTCCGTCCGTCCATCCATCAGTCCGTCAGTCTGTCCGTCAGTCCGTCCATCAGTCCGTCCATCCATCCATCAGTCCGTCCGTCAGTCCATCCGTCAGTCCGTCCGTCTGTCCATCAGTCCGTCCGTCCATAAGTCAGTCCGTCCGTCCGTCCATCAGTCCGTCCGTCAGTCCATCCGTAAGTCCGTAAACACTTGAAACTTCTTCTCCGAAACCGCTGATAGGATTGCGACCAAATTTGGCACAAATGATATTTGTTGTGTTGTGACTAAAGTTTGCTCACGGCATTACAAATAATCTGGGTCTAAGGGGGTCTACCGGGGGTCAAAGTGGATCCAGGTTTGACCCCCCAAAATAGGAATTTGCTTTTTCCTCTGAAACTACACAAACTATTTCGATGAAACTTGAGCACAACCTTCACCACCCGTGATGTACCAAAGTTTGCTCATGGCATTAAAAAAAAAATTGGGCCCTATTGGGGTCTACGGGGGAGGGTGGGGGTGGAGGTAGAAGGGGAGGGGGATTGCCTCCCAAAATAGGTATTTGCTTTCTTCTAAGAATCTGCACATACAATTCTTATGAAACTTGACCACAACGTTCCGTTCATCAGCCGTAATGTACCAACGTTTGTTGCCGGCATTTACAAAAATCGGGGTCCACAGGGGGGAGGTCATGTTGCCCCCTTCCAAAGTAGGTATTTGCTCTTTTCTCTGAAACTACATACACAATCTTAATCACCTGTGATTTAACAATGATTGTTCAAAGCATGATAAAAATCGGGGTCTGAGGATGTATACGGGGTGGGGGGGGGGGGGGAGGGGGGGAGTTGCCCCCCAAAATAGGTATTGTTTTGTTTGTTTGTATAAAGTCGTATGATTATGTTAGTATGATTCTACATGCTGCCCTGTCTTCGAGAAACCATTGATATTGGTTTAAAATACCTTTAGTCAGTGTGGTATACCGTTTATTCCACCAGGTGAGCGCCAGGGGTATTGCCTCTGCATGTTTTATGCCTCCGCTCCCAAAGGTGGAGGCATTATGTTTTCGTGTTGTCTGTCCGCACGGGTTAAACCTCATATTTCTCAGCAACCACATGCCCAATTGAGACTAAACTTTCAGGGTAGGAGCAATACCCATGCAGAATGTTTTTTTTATGAGACTTGTGACATCATATGTCACGTGGTATGGCAGCCATCTTGGATTAAAAGCAAATAATAATAAAAAATTCTCAGAAACCGCTGAATGGAAAAAATTTGAAACTTGGCACATTGTCAAGTACTCCCAATAATGGGGAACAAAAGCATGATGATGACGACATCATTGGTGAAGTGGTATACCAGCTATAAATGTTTTAATCGAATAACTTGGCGTCATCTTTGACCAAACCCTCTCCTTCGACAAATACACTAAACAGATCACAAAGTCAGCCTTCTTTCACCTGAAAAACATTGCCCGTCTCCGCTCATCCCTCTCCTCCACGGCTGCAGAAACCCTCATCCACGCCTTCATCACCTCCCGTCTGGACTACTGCAACAGCCTCCTCTATGGTTCACCCTCAAAAATCACCAATAAACTCCAATACATTCAGAACTCCGCTGCCCGTCTACTCACCCATTCCCGGACCCGTGACCACATCACCCCCGTCCTTTACAAGCTTCACTGGCTCCCCGTCCCCCAGAGAATCCAGTACAAAATCCTCCTCTTGACATACAAAGCCCTCCATAACCTGGCCCCATCCTACCTGGCTGACCTCCTCTCCAGACACACTCCCACCCGCAACCTCCGCTCTGCTGGTACCAACCTCCTGACCCCCCCCATCCGGACCAAATTCAGATCCTGGGGGGACAGGGCCTTCTTCATCGCTGCTCCCACCCTCTGGAACTCACTACCTCACACCATCAGAGACTCCTCCTCACTCACCACATTCAAAACATCACTAAAGACCCACCTGTTCAACACTGCATTCATCATTCAACCCACAGCATTTAACCCCTGACTATCTCTTCTCCTTCTCCCTCCTTTTGCTTTAAATATTTCCCTATTGATTCTTGTCTTTTTGCAATTGTTGTTTTCATGTATTGTTATGCATTATGTTTTCCACTCTGTCAAAGCACCTTTGGGCTTCTTGAAAAGCGCTATACAAAATAAATGAATTATTATTATTATTATTACTAGGGCATTGCCCGTACTATATCTATATCTAAAATTATATCCCCCCCCTCTATTTACATGAAATGGTTTGGTCCAAAGCGAACGGCTTGCGAGTACGGTGACAATCCCCCCCCTCTATTTACATGCAATGGTTTGGTCCAAAGCGAACGGCTTCCGGAGTTTGGTAAAGAAATCGCCATCGCGTGCACAAACGCGCAGGAAAGCGAATGAATCGCAAATTCGGTTTTATTAGTTTTAAAACATAGTTTAACGCCAACATAGTTTGCAAACGTGAAATAAATGAATACGCTCTCAAATGTGCCATCCGAGGCAGAGTGTGTCCTCCACGTTCGGCACACGCGATCGTTCGCTGCTCTCTGATTGGTTGAATCGTTTTTTGGACATAGCTCGGTAAGTAATTGTCCGATTAATATGAAACCTTGAAAAGGCACATCCTCGGGTCCCCAGCAATATACCTGGCAAGTTAAAAGTATATCGGACCCGTGGTTGTCGAGAAACAGCGGTCACAGACAAACAAACAGACGTACAAACGTACAGACGTACAGAGATTACTGGAATTATAGATAGATTATTATAACTTATCCTAAAAATATGAAATTGCATGTACATGATCTGTGACCCATTTGCATTGAAATATTATATTTATGACATTGTAGGTTTATTAATGATATTTATGACATTGTTTGGCAGCCATATTGGATTTAACCTAAAACCTTAAAAAACACCTCCTCCCAAACCACCGAAGCGATCGACTCAAAACTTTACAGATGTCATTGACTCAACATGTTGATTAAAAGTTGATCGAGAAAAACAAAAAAATTGGATTGAAGGAAAATATTAAATAATTATATCTCAGAAACCGCTTACCCTATCGATGAGAAACATTACAAATGTCACCTGACACGATTGCTGCATATAGTTTGAAAATGTCATACAGTCGTGGCCAAAAATATTAGAACCCTTGCACATTTTTCAAATAACTCAATTTTCTCTCAAAATAAGTTAAAACTGAAATCAGGAAATCAGAGCTGTCTCCCTCGACATATCACGTGCCTTCGATACGGTCTGGCACCCAGCTCTGCTCACCAAACTCTACTCCTATGGTATCCATGGAAATCTCCATGCATGGCTTGCGGACTTCCTCTCTGGTCGTAGTCAACGTGTGGCCCTGAATGGATTTCTCTCATCTCCCCTTCCTGTTCAGGCTGGAGTTCCCCAAGGCAGTGTGCTGGGCCCTGTGCTTTTTCTGGTCTTTATCAATGATCTCTCCGACTCTCTGGAAAATCCTCTCTATCTCTTTGCTGATGACTCCACTCTCTGCCGCTCCATTCCTCTTCCCTCAGATCGGCAGTCTGCAGCCTCCTCACTCTCTGAAGACCTGGACAAAATCACAGACTGGTCAAACAAGTGGAACATGTCTTTCAATCCTGACAAATCTCACACTCTTACTATGTCTCTCCGAAAAGATCGACTGGACAACCCTCCCATCTACTTTCTCAACAATCCTCTCCAAGAAGTTCTGTCGCTGCAGCTTTTGGGTCTCACTATCTGCCATGATCTTTCTTGGGAAAACCACATTTCCAAGCTGGCCTGCAAAGCCAGTCGCCGACTGGGCATCCTCCGTCGTGCGAAGTCCTTCCTTGGCACACCTGAGCTCCTCACCACGTACAAGGCTTTCATCCGCAGCTCAATGGAATACTGCTCTCCCCTCTGGGCTGGTGCTCCTGCCTCACACCTAGCTCGTCTTCACGCTGTTGAAAGCAAAGCATTCAGAATCATTGGAATCTCCCGTGATGAAGCTAACTCCAAGGGCCTCTCACTCACTCACCGCAGGCAGGTTGGTGGTCTTTCCGTCTTCTACCGACTCCTCTCCGGCCTTGCTCCCCCAGCTCTCTCTGTGCTCTGTCCCCCAAATATTCCTACAGGTCGCACAAGATCTGCCAGCAAGCCTCTGATGGTTAAACTGCCGAAATCTCGGCTCTCTGCTCACCTTCACTCCTTCATTCCTCTTTTCTCCCGCCTCTGGAACAAACTCCCACACTCCCTTCAATCCCACTCCTCCCTCCAGGTCTTTAAAACAGCTGTTCACCACCATCTCTTATCTTCCCCCATCCAAAACCTTGATCTTTTCTACCCCCACTAATTCACCCCAGATCCACCTTGTTTGTAATTCCAACTTCTTTCCTGGTAGTCCTGGCAGTGTCCATATGTTTTATGCCTCTCCCACCCCCTTTCCCATGCCTCCCCCCCAAAGCCCTCTCCCTCCCACAGATCTCTCGATGTCTCCATGTCTCTCGGTTCCTGCTCTAAAATGTTGTGTTGTGTTGTGTTGTGTTGTGTTTGTGTCCTTCCCCCTCTCTCCCCATCTTGTCTACCGCTCCCGATGTTATTTGTTCTATGTGTCGGTTTGTCGGTTATGTGTCGGTTTGTCGGTTTGTCTTTCTGTGTGATAAATGTTCGCTCTTTCACGAGCCTCGATCTTTTATTAAAAAAAAAAAAAAAAAAAAAAAAAAAAACTGACAAAAGTATTTGGTCTCCACAATTCTTTATTTCACTGTTAATATTACTGACCATTTGTTTTTGATTCAGAACTTAATATATCGTTTAAAATCAGAAAATAAAAGGAAATGGTATTGACAAAATTATTGACACCCTGGACTTAATATTTGGTAGCACAGACTTTGGACAAAATAACTGCAGTCAAGCGCTTCCTATAGCCATGAATGAGCTTCCTATACCTCTCTACTGGCAGTTTGTCCCACTCTTCTTATGAAAACTGCTCCAGTTCTCCCAGATTTGAAGGGTGCTTTCTCCCAACTGCTGTTTTCAGATCTCCCCACACGTGTTCAATGGGATTTAGATCTGGACTCACTGCTGCCCACTTTACATCAGAACAGTCCAGCGTTTTTTCTTGAACCATTCCTGGGTGCTTTTTAAAGTGTGTTTGGGGTGATTGTCCTGCTGCAAGACCCATGACCTTCAACGGAGACCCTGCTTTCTGACACTGGATTAAACATTGTGCTCCAATATGCCTTGGTAATCTCCTGATTTCATGATGCCATGCACACATTCAAGGCACCCAGTGCCAGAGGCAGCACAGCAACCCCAAAACATCACTGAACCTCCTCAATGTTTGACTGTATGAGAGGTGTTCTTTTCTTTGAAGGCTTCCTTTTGTTTTCTGTAAATATAGAGATGATGTGCTTTCCCAAAAAGCTCTAATTCGGTCTCATCTGTCCACAGGACATTCTCCCAGAAAGGTTTTGGCTTGTTCAGGTGTTTTGGAAAACTCCAGTCAGACTTTACAGTGCCATGGGCCGTGAACTTCCTGATAACATTGCGTACGGTGGACACAGGAACATCAAGGTCTCTGGAGATGGACTTGTAGCGTTGAGATTGTCCATGCTTGACTACAATGTTGTGTCTGACCTCCTCAGACAATTCTCTGGTTTTGTTTCTTTTCTCCATGCTCATTGCGGTACACACAGTGACACAAAACAGCAGAATGACTCCTTTTCTCTATTCAAACTGGTTGAATGAGTGATTTTTATATTGCAGGCACCTGCAACTCACCACAGCTGAGTTAAATTCCAAAGTAAAGGAGAATCACCTGCTTGAAATCTAATTACAATTGTATTTCTAACAATTTCTAAAAGGTGCCAATAATATTGTCCGGGCCATTTTAGGATTTCTGTGTAGAATAAGCTAAAATTTAGTCATTTTTTCAGCTTTTTTTGTTTTGTTCTACTGCAAACCAAAGAAATACATACCTATGGGAAGATCATACGTGTTTGGAAAGCATGAGAAGGTAAAGAGTTCCATCGTTTGGCAGCGGTGGGGAAGAAACAAAGATTTCACAGTCCGGTCCAGTTTCACAGTGACAGTTTGTCCGCATAGAACGTGCGTGCTTTTCTCAGCAAGTATTGGCCTAATTGACAATAAATTTTCACCATAGGAGTGCCTCTCCCTGTAGAATATTTTAATAATAATCATGACGTCATACATCACGTGGTTTGGCGCCATCTTGGAAAAACCGAAAAATTTTGCACCTCTACATTTCTGAAACCGCTTCATGGAAAAAATTGAAACATGTCTCATTGTCAAATACACCCCATGGGGAACAACAGATATTCATGATGTTGTCATCGGTGCCTTGATTATGACATCATAATTAAAAACAAGTAGTTAGACAATTGGACAAGTCATAATTAGACAATTAGACAAGCTCGATCTGATCAATTTGAAATTTATTGAGCATGATATTGTTACGGATACGGAGTACGGCTCTTCCCCTTAGCAAGAGGTGGTTAGCCCCTTGTCTTGTTAAGCTGACCGTCTCCGCTCCTGAAGCTACAACGTCCTTCCCGGACTGACGGTAGGTAGGGTTTGTTAGGCCTAGGGGTTCGCTACGTACCTAATTACTACCGCCAGCCAGGAACGAGAGAATAACTTCTGCTCGAACCACGGTTTTAGATGGACTAGTTGCCGAGCGGTTTTAGCAACCCGAAGTTCGAGTCGTTTAGCAAAGACTAACCCGATCCTGAACGTTGGCCAAATCGTGCCACAGGTGTTCAATGATGGAAACCTCTAAAACGAACGGATGTGAAGAAAAGAAGGCAGAGTAAGGAGGAACAGGAATTTATTACTACTATTTACACAATCAAAAGTAACCAAGGAGAAGGAAAGAAACGAAAATAAAGACAGAAGGATGGAAGGATCAGAAGACACAGTGCAATTATTAGCTTATACAGACTTACTTAATCCCCAGGACAAGACACACAAAACAAACTCACGTACACGAATGGGGAAATGCAGATTGGATTGGCTGGAGGGAGAGGAAGGTGGGACCACGAGGCTGGAAGGTTTGGCAGGGCGCACAGCAAATAGGTCCTCTCCGGGCTGGAAGCGAGCAAGGCAGCGGTGACACACGTATCTCGTTCGTTGCACGTGGCAGGACTGGTTCTTGCCTCGACATGCCTCGGGCTCTCTCTTGGTCTCTCTTGGCACCACCCTCTGTATCTCTTGCTGTATCTCTCTCCTTTGCGATTTTGTCGCACGCATATATCATACCTCAAGCGCAGGTGTGACACGCCCTCGTCTGTTTGGGTACTGCCCTCCCCCGTGCTCTGTTTCGTGACCTTATATGGCAATGCCACGGTCTTGCTACCTTATTTGGGCATGGAGTCGAACAGCGCACCCCTCGTGGCGAGCCACGGGCTTGTATCCTTATTTGGGCATGCGGCTGAACAGCCCCGCCCCTCGTGGCGCGCCCTGGGCTTGCCTCTTCCCGGCGACCCCGCCCTTCCTGTCCAAACAGAGCACGGAGCACATATTCATCATAGCAGCGAATGCCGCTTCCAAAGCCAGGCCAGTTGAGGGGGCGCGCACCCCATGCTTGTCAAGCTGCTTTACCCAGAGAGGGAGAGTTTGGCTGGGAAATGTAATTATTGAAGGGGAGCTATCCTTATTTGATTCGGTGCAATGGAGTGTCAATTACTGGGCAACAGAGCCTTAAACTACATAGAATAAGAGAATAACTATTTAGAGGTTCGAAGATTGGCTAGGTGTATGCGATGAATTAACTAAGGGGACGACCTTTGACCTTTACAATTATGGAGGTATTTACACAAATCACAGGATTCTCAAATCCATTACAATATATTCAAAAATTGTACAGGATGATTAAATTGATGACGTCTCCAGTCACGTGGTTTGGCAGCCACATTGGATTGAGCATAAATATACGTCGTCAATAAACTATAGTAAGGGCATTTTATGAGATATTTCACAAATCTGTTAACTAAATTGTTACCAAAAAATTTCTTCACCATTATGTTTGTAAAGGTGTGTAATAACATGTGTTAAAATGTTGAAGTTCAACTCCGGTGGGAAACCCAGAAAAAAAGCTGTTGAATTCGGGTGCCGAAAAATTATTTTCGAGAATTTTTATTTTTTTTAATCGGCCCTTAAGTAACTTATGAGGGGTCAAATAAGGGTTTTTCATGATTCCGAGTTGATTGTTAACATTTATATTTTCACTTTTACATTTACACACAAAGTAGCTTTTATTTCACATACATATATAATACTCAAGAGTTATTTCTCATTCACAATGTCAGAAGTTTCAACAGTCATTGTCTATGTCTTCTTCAGACTCAACAACATCATGACTGCAGTTTCTGCATGTAATGCCATTACAGACTCCACAGGCCGAGATGCACGTGACCCCATTCTTCTTGCAGCTGCATCGCCGGTTGCTGCAATCTCCATGACAATTACAGCTCGTGAACTGCAATAGCTCCTCAGGAGCCGTGGGGTCCAGTGTTGGAACTGGCTCATACCCATGCACACCTATTGTCCATCCATAGTCACTGGGGTTCAGAGACATGCTCTGTAGAAGGATCCAGTCCCGGGTCTGCAGGTAGGCACGGAGTGAATGTTGTGCAGCTGCACCCTCTGTTGGAGGTAGAGTCTCTGGTTTGATCACTCCTGCCGCTGCCTTCCTTGAGAACATGTTGTACCGAATTTCACCCAATGTAGTATCTCGTCCATGGTAAATGTACTTGAAAATCGCAGTACCAGCCTGAATCACTGTTTCCTTGGTGGCTTCTGTGTCAAGGAAGATGTCGATGTACTCAGCCGCATCCCCTTCGCAAAACCTAAAAAAAAGCACCAGGTCTATGTCAAGTAAAGTATAATGTAAAACAGAAATAAAATAATTATTATTTTTAACATTTATACTATGATGACAATGATTATAATTATTATTATTGTTACGGACGCGGTTTAGATGTTATTTTTGACCGAGCGGTTGGTATGCCCGCGACCGAACAGTTAATCCCCGACTAGACCCCGATTCCACCCAGACGTTGACCAAATCGCGCTATGCTAAATCAATGATGGAAAGGACACAACGACTGGGATAGATGAAACGACGCAAGGGTACAGTTCTCAAGACCTCCGGAGGAGGGTATAATTACAGTGGTGGAGAAAAGGGGATAGATTACACGGTAGTGAGGTAAAGACACAGAAGAGATAGGCACTTAAATACCGTCTTATCTTAACCCAGACAGACCACAGACAAACGGAACAAGGCTGACTTACACAGGGATTGATGGCAGGAAGGGACAGGTAGTCGATAGCACAAGGTGCACCTTGGCTCGGGGACAGGATAAAGCACGGTTCAGTCCAGAGATGCGGGGAGGCCTCACAGTGCTCGGAGGGTACGTCTTGCTTGCTCCAAGCTCAGCGCGCATCTGACGTCACCTCCCTCTTCCTGCGCATGCTCAGCGTGGAGTGACACGCCCTCGGCTGGTTGGCTCCGCCCCCCTGGGGCCGGTCCGCCGCTTCCATTGGGTGCGGGGGGTTACCGGGCTCCGCCCTTGACGAGGAGCTGACAGGGAGCCCCTATTTGGTAACCCCGTCGAGCACATGTTCGATGGCGGCTCGTTGGGAAGGCCTCATGCCCTCCCAACACACCCTACCAACCAAGCCGGAGTGAGGACGCGCACTCCCTGTGCACGCCGCCGCTGTTGCTGTTGTTGTTGTTGTTGTTGTTGTTGCTGAACCGTGAGGAAGAGCTGCGGGAAGGTATTGGGAGGTCCTAAACTTCCTAACGGTGCCATACAATCACATTTTGGTGCAACGAAGGGTCAGAATTAATGGAAACGAGTCCTTAACTGACATAGACTAAGAATTAACTAGCAAGCTGTCCTATAGTTGTCTTACATGAGATGCGGTGAACCTGGGCACGACATTTAATGGGGGAAATAGGGGGAGGTCGGGTCTACAGAGTGTTGTTTACAGAAAATGGGACTAGGGAATGGGGGATTGGGGATAGTTGGGAAGTATTGAGGAAATAGGGGAATATTTACAAGCGGATATGGATGGATGCAAATCCCATATCCGCAACATTGCACCCTTCTCTACCTCGGGGCGTCCCGACCCGATAAATTTTTACCTACTTTAGTGTGGCACTCAGATGTAGTTCCCTCTACTATTAACTCAACCCTGAGTGCGACAGTTTTACAGATGTTCACAAATGAGTAAATATGTCCCCCTGCGACGTTGCACCCTTCTCCTAACAGAAACACACCCACAGGATAACCGAATCGCGGAAAGCATCCTCAAACTAAACATACAGCCGGTAGGGAGCATCATTTATACAAGACTGATATTTACACTACGATCCAGGACCTGTTCTTTGAGGAACACATGCAGATGTTATGCATAGGGAGAGCACGCATGCCAGCATCGATACACCAACCCACGAGTGCCCTGTGGCCCTACGGCCTTTAATAATGTGCAGAGCACCCCGTCCAAGCACCAAAAGCACCAACCCATTACGCACAGTCAGCACCATCCGGTGCACCAATAAAGTGTTCATAAAAATGCACAATTAAGTGTCCATGGTCACCGGTGGTGTCGCAGCCGGCCGATGTTCTGCCGCTGGTCTTGCCTTCTTGGAGCGCACTTGGCCTTCTGGCTTCTTTAGAAATAAAGAAAGGCGCCAACCGCGTCCATTTCTTAATTGTGGCCGTCAGGGGGCCAACTAAAAGTGGTTCACCTGTATGGCATAGGTGCCACGTTGACCCAGAGGTCCATCCACGGGTGGTGCTTGACCGCAAAAGAACTGCGGTCCATTGTGGGCGGCCACAAAAATTGCGGCCATATGGTGTATCGATCCAGGCAGCAAGCAGCGGAAGTACAGGCCCACAACTGCGGAGCCAGCACCTCTCTCTCCTCTCTCTCTCTGCCCCAAAGCCAGATCCTCGGAGGTGGGAGACAAAAGAAGACAAGTGAGTAAGGTGGTAAGGGCGCAAAAGTGCACGCAATTCAAGGTAATGCACACTGGGGGCACATGGGAACCAGATGAGACAGGTACGTTCCTACCGTACGCCCCCCCCCCCACCAGGTAACCTACATTGCCCCTCCCTTACCCCTTACTGTATCCACAAAACACAACACTACCCATAAACATCTACTTTACACATCAACAAACGTCCCTACTGTCTTCCCCGTTCCTCCCATAAACCAAATTCGTCTTCTCTCCCTCCTAACCAATCAAATTTGCCATTTCCAACTCTCATCAAAATCTGCCATCTCCAACTCATCATCAGTCCCTCCTAAGGAGGGAGAGATGGAATCACCCCAATGTCTTATCCACGTCGTGATACGTCTCACAAATCCAAACAGCAATTCTCCTTTCCTGCAACACAAAACAAAGAAAACACAGGTGTGGAGTCATCATCATCACCTCAGGCAAGTGGCTGCGTATGGTGCGACAGGTTCATCAATCCTAACTATTTCCTAAATGACTTTAACAACTTTACATTACCCGGGGTCTTTCTCCTGCCAAACCATTGGCCCTCATTACTCTATGTGGTTCGAAGAACCAAAATCCCATTGACCATCTGTGGTGCTTCTCAAGTTGGGGTCTCACTCCCCCGATTCATCACTCGGTGCCCCCGCACAATTTCGGTGGCTGGGTCGTGTGACGCTCCTAGCTGGTCTGCCCACCTGCACACCTCCACCACTGTTGTTGCCTACCGAGCTCACCTGCTCCTCACCCTAACCTAACTAACTGGGGAAGGCCCTCTCGCACTCTCACCCCCTCAGTGCCCTCTCTGGCACGGGCTGCCCGATCCACACCCGGGATCCTCAGGCACCCACTGACACTAACGGCTCCCAGAGCCCACCTGCGGCCTCACCTGGCCGACATCTAACAGTGGCGGAGTGCCCAACCATTCACACTCATACTAACAGGCCACACGACCAGCCAATTTCACCACACCAATGCACCCATCCACAATACCATTCTGCAACCGCACCACAAATGCCAATATCCAACCACAATTTACCTATACCTTCTAACTATTCTTTAAACTACCCTCCCCGGGTACTCATGAAAAGGGGTCCACTCTTCCCCCATCCACACCTTCGCACCATGCACACCACTCCGTACCACTTACTCCAACTCTCTCCACACCACTCATTCTCTGCTCCATATATTCCACACACCTGCACTTGCACACCTGTGCTCTCATACTTGGTGCCGCCTGCACCCTTCTCTCCCCCAAGCGCATTCGCGCTGATCCACAACACTCACTACTCATACACTGCTCCACACACCTGTCCAGTTCTCACACAGCATCATCTCATCTAACTACTCCCCTCTGAAACTTGCGCTTCCCAGTCGTCCCTTTAAACTATTGCGCTCCCTCGTCATTATCATCCACTCTAATCTACCTGCGTCCCCTCTACAGGTATCCTTGTCACTAACTAACCTTAACGTTACCTAATGCCATCTTCGCTAGATCCCTACACACAATATCCTAACCCACCCGGGCTAGTTTTCACTGCCATACACCCCATAATCTATAGCGCATCTGCCCCCTTTTTGTGAGGGATGACAGAGTTGCCATCCCACCACATCGGGCATCTCCCACTACCAATTTTGCACATCAAATTTCAACAAATCAAAAATTTGCCAATCACTGCCCATCATCTGCCAATCATTACTGCCAATCCTTTGCCAATCATCAAATTTTGTTTTTCTAATTTCGGGGCCAAAACACTATCCTCGCCATTACAGTCTACTTACTACTGCCTCTCGGTGCGCCAATTCACTTCTACAGCTCGGCTTCGTACAGCCAAGCCATGAATGCGGGTTGTTTGGTGCCAGCGGCTGGATTCGTCCCGCATTCGGTGCAGGGAAGGAGGTTTACCCGGGCCGAGGTCCCACGCACCATCTCGGCATGGAGCCATCCCATGGCCCGATCTCGACCTGCCGGAATGCCTCAACAAAAAGTGGTCGCCATGACGACCCTTCCTACCGGGCTGCCCGCTCCGCCTAGTGGAGCACGGACGCGGCCGTTCAAAGCGAGGCCCAGCGTGGATCGCGTACGGCGGTCCTTTCGAACCCGCCGTGGCTCGGATCCCCGCTGGTTCTCGCGGCACGCGAAGCCCGGCACGCACCGAGGGCCCGATTCGGCTATAAGTCGCTCTAACCGCTAACCCGGTTACCGTCGATGCCTCACCTGCATGCTTACATGCATACGCTACCCCTTTCTTGCTCATACATCCAGCCGTTTCCCTGCTCTTGGTCATTGCACCTTCTCTTACACACCCAGGTACACTCATTCCACTCACAGACGTGGTCACACACCTGACCACCGAACACCTTGGCACACATTCGTCGCTCGCACACCTCACCAACACACCTCTTCGCGCCCCCTCCTCGGTCACCTCCTCTGTGACGATCACAGGTGTGCTCTCACTCGCACACCCAACCACGTGCCTCACTACCAACTCAAGTGTGCATTCCCACACACTCTCTACCATTCCAGGTGTGCTTCCTTTCTCACCTGTCACAACCAACTCACACTCCGTGTCACTCTTACTACTCTCACCTCCACTCTCGACAGCGCACTCACCCTTACTCTCGACAGCGCACTCTTTCCTCATGCACCCGTCCGTTACACACCTTTCTCGCGCACACTCTCCCGTTACACCCTCTGTAACACTCACCACAGGTGTACACTCTTCCTTACTTTTGACAGCGCACTCTTTCCCCATGCACCCCAGAGTCGGACTTTCTCGCACACCTCCTTTTTCGCACACCAGACCTGTCGCACACTTCACCAACGGCCTCTCACGAACACCCGGGTCCATCTCGACCCCCAAGCTCATTAAATCACCTGGCGCATCATACGCACGACCATATTGGTCACCACTTACACCGGGTCCTCTTTCTCTTCGCTTCTCCTCCATCACCTGCGAATCCCTCATCCGGTTAATGAGCACATCATCACGATCCGAACACAGACTTTGGACCAATTCTTTTACTTCCTCCTTTATCTCTTTCTTATCCTCTCTCCGTCGCTTCTTAATTTCGCTCACCCCTTCTTCCACTTCTTCTAATTTCTGCTTCACCTCCTTCATCTCCTCGTGCACCCCCTTAAGTTCTTCCTCTAACTCCACCTTATTTTTTTCTATGTGCTCCTGCACCTCCCGCTCTTTAACCTCCATCACCTCTACCACCTTGTTCATTTTCCTCGTCAGGTCCTCATGTACCGACCGTCTGACACTCTTTTTTAATTACCCCTACGTCCTTTTTCATCTCCTTCTGTGTCGATTTTAAACCCTCTATTACCGCTGTGTTCTTCTTTACCTGGTCCCCCAACTCCTTTTGTCCCACTGTCAGTTGTTCTACTCCCAGCATCAACTCCTCTATACCACCTTGCAATTTTACAGTCCCCTTTCTCACCTCCTTCTCCATGCGCTCCTTACAGTGCCTCACCTCCTCACGCACTCCTCCGACCTCCTCACTCACACCTCTTCTGATTTCCTCTCCCATCACTTGCATCTCCTGCCCAGATGCCACCCTCATCTGCTCCATTTCCTCCCTGTGAGCATCCAATTTAGTTTCTACCCCCATTCTGACCCCCTCTATCTGCTGCCCCATTTTTTTAACTTCCCTTTCCGCTTGGTCCCTCATGTCCCTCAATTTGCCTTCCATACTGTTTTCTAACCCCTGTAACCCCTTTTTCATCCCTTCCATTTGATTCTCTTGAGCGGCCATTCTGTTTTCTACCCCCATTAACCCATGTTTCACCCCTTCTATTTGATTCTCTTGAGCGGCCATTCTGTTTTCTACCCCCATTAACCCATGTTTCACCCCTTCTATCCCATTGTCTAACCCCTCAAATTTCTTGTCTATTCCCTCAAATTTCTTGTCTAATCCCTCACCGGTACCCCTCGCTTCGTCCCTCATTACCCCCATTTGGCCCTCCAATCGCTCACCCAGTCGCTCAATTTGGCTCCCCATACTCATCTGTGCAGCTGCCTGTAGCTGCGCAATGAGGGCCTGCATGTCAATCCCTCCCACTTGTGCAGCGGGCGCGGCCGCCGTAGCCATCTGCGAGGCGCCATTTTGCGCGCCCGTAACCTCGTGCGCGAGGATGCCATTTTGCGAACCTGCCGCCCTCACTGCTTCGCTCTCCTCATGTCCCTCAATTTGGTCCTGGATCGACCCTGCCTCACTCTCCTCTACCGGAACCCAGCCGTCTTGATCTCCCATAGCGCGACTTTCAAAATTCGGGTTTTTTGTAAAACAAAATCAAATTTCGGTGTCTTTATAATTTTGACCAAATTTTTTCCTAGATGTTTTAAAAAAAATTTGGTTCGGGCCTCGAATCCCACTCCTGACACCAATTGTTACGGACGCGGTTTAGATGTTATTTTTGACCGAGCGGTTGGTATGACCGCGACCGAACAGTTATTCCCCGACTAGACCCCGATTCCACCCAGACGTTGACCAAATCGCGCTATGCTAAATCAATGATGGAAAGGACACAACGACTGGGATAGATGAAACGACGCAAGGGTACAGTTCTCAAGACCTCCGGAGGAGGGTATAATTACAGTGGTGGAGAAAAGGGGATAGATTACACGGTAGTGAGGTAAAGACACAGAAGAGATAGGCACTTAAATACCATCTTATCTTAACCCAGACAGACCACAGACAAACGGAACAAGGCTGACTTACACAGGGATTGATGGCAGGAAGGGACAGGTAGTCGATAGCACAAGGTGCACCTTGGCTCGGGGACAGGATAAAGCACGGTCCAGTCCAGAGATGCGGGGAGGCCTCACAGCGCTTGGAGGGTACGTCTTGCTTGCTCCAAGCTCAGCGCGCATCTGACGTCACCTCCCTCTTCCTGCGCATGCTCAGCGGGGAGTGACACGCCCTCGGCTGGTTGGCACCGCCCCCCTGGGGCCGGTCCGCCGCTTCCATTGGGTGCGGGGGGTTACCGGGCTCCGCCCTTGACGAGGAGCTGACAGGGAGCCCCTATTTGGTAACCCCGTCGAGCACATGTTCGATGGCGGCTCGTTGGGAAGGCCTCATGCCCTCCCAACACCCCCTACCAACCAAGCCGGAGTGAGGACGCGCACTCCCTGTGCACGCTGCCGCCGTTGCTGTTGTTGTTGTTGTTGTTGCTGAACCGTGAGGAAGAGCTGCGGGAAGGTATTGGGAGGTCCTAAACTTCCTAACGGTGCCATACAATCACATTCTGGTGCAACGAAGGGTCAGAATTAATGGAAACGAGTCCTTAACTGACATAGACTAAGAATAACTAGCAAGATGTCCTATAGTTGTCTTACATGAGATGCGGTGAACCTGGGCACGACATTTAATGGGGGAAATAGGGGGAGGTCGGGTCTACAGAGTGTTGTTTACAGAAAATGGAACTAGGGAATGGGGGATTGGGGATAGTTGGGAAGTATTGAGGAAATAGGGGAATATTTACAAGCGGATATGGATGGATGCAAATCCCATATCCGCAACATTATTATTAGTATTAGTATTATTTGCCGACGTAATAGTAGTATTATCATTATTACCTGGCAAATAGAGTTGTTTTCCCATGACCAGCGATTGCAGAAACCGTATCACACCCCGTGAAGGCGTGACAGAAGAGCAGGTAGCTCTTCTGTGTTTCGGAGAGAGATTCTTTGATCTTTCGGACGTCATAAGAGCCGTTTGATGTGGTTAAGAAGAGTGGATGGTGGCTGTCTGAGCTATGGTGCACCAGCATTACCAGCACGTCTGCATCTTCTGCCCGCACCTGAAAATATAACAACATGTACAAAGCATAATGAACCGTTCAAGAACAGATTTAACTTTTCAACAGTGTGAATTCTCTTATTTTTAAATTACCCCATCTCCCCCCGGGCTCCATCCAATAGTTATACTAACTGAAGACACAAATGGTACTGACCTCAACAGAGCCATCTGAAGCAGCAGCCAATGCCTATCTCACAATTGAAGTGTCAGCATCATTGTCACACTGCTCCACAGTGATGTGATGTTTTTGGAAGGTTGAAGAGAGAAGGTGGATGAGCTCACTCTTGTTATGAGTGTTGTCCAGAAACTTTGCTCTTGGGGTCCAGTTGGACATATCCGGTCGAATCTGGAGATTACAGCAGGAATTCTTGGTACGCCGGATGTGGTCGTGATCTTTTGGTGATCTGCTGTAGCCATCAAAGACCACAATGATCTTCTGGGAGCAGTGGCCCAGATACTGCACGTAGCTCAGGTAACTGTTGGCGATCTCCTGCCAGGTCTGACGTTGTTCCCACTTCACCATGTAGACAAGCCATCCGCCATCAATTACGAGGGTGCAGCAGGGTTGGTTAGTCAAGTCAAGTGGATCAGTTAACGCCTTCAGGCTTGTATTTGAAAAGTCTGCCTTGTTTGCCTTGTTCATCTTCTGATCTTTGTTGCTGAACAGGGACAATGGGAAGGGAGTCAGCTCATACTGTAAGCTTGTCTCAACTGTCATATCCCGCTGGGCGAAAATGATCAGTCGGTTGAACAACTTTAGTGAGTCAAGGTGAATCTTTTTCTCGTTGACCAAGGGAAATTTTCTTAGTGATGACAGGGCTTTTATCTTTGACTTGACATCCATGGTCGACGTCACTGACTGTCCATCCAGCTTGATCTGCATCTCCATCCCAACTTCAGCTGCTCTCTCAGCATTGACTGCGTCATCTCCAGTGCTTGTGAATCCTGTTGAGAAAGACACGAGCAACTCCTTGTCTCTATCGTTGTCGAATGGCTTGATCTCCTCAAACCATTTTAGGACAAGTTCAACTGCCTCTGCATCTCGCTTCATCTGTGTCTTGGCAAGGTCTCTGTGGACTGGAACATGTTTACTGACGTCCTCCTCCATCCGCCGGTTGACATCAGACAGGTGACTGAGGGTGAGCACCCAGCATTTGTGGCCAGAAAAACTGTTTCTCATTCTTCCTCTGCTCAGTCCACCTTGTGACTTGGCTGCCTTCATTAATGTCTGCTCAATGCAAATGTCACACCATGTGCCGGACCACTCATGACTTGAGTAACGGACAACGTGGTTCCCGTGGGCAGTGAGACGTTCTAAGGTGTCTTTGTAAGCAGGCAAAGTTTCTAGTTCCTTCATGAGTTGACAGTACAGCCGTGCGCCCTTGGCATACTGATGATGGCCTGCAGCGGCAAATATGTGAAGCATCTTGGTAACAATGCAGGACAGATGCCCATTGTGGTCTGCAAGTCGCTCGGTTCTGATAAAGACCTTGATCACATCTACCATGTGGTGGTACTCCACCCAGAGTGCAGGTGTTCTTCCTCCTTTTGCGAGTCGTTTGAAGGTTTCTTGTTTCTGCTTGTTTCAATAAAGTTGAGTATCCCTTTGGAGTTGCCTGTATGAGCCTTTCAGCTGGTGTATCCGAGCGTGCACAGATGAAGCAATTGAGCACAGGTGGAGTAACGTCTTCATCCATATTGCTAGACTCCATGTCCTGCAAAGTAGAAAATGAGATATATTTAGAAATTATTTTTCCACAAAGGAGTGTCTGTGGTGAAATATAAATGTTAACAATCAACTCAGAATCATGAAAAACCCTTATTTGACCCCTCATAAGTTACTTAAGGGCCGATTAAAAAAAATAAAAATTCTCGAAAATAATTTTTCGGTACCCGAATTCAACAGCTTTTTTTCTGGGTTTCCCACGGGAGTTGACCTTCAACATTTTAACACATGTTATTACACACCTTTACAAACATATTGGTGAAGAAATTTTTTGGTAACAATTTAGTTAACAGATTTTCATATGTTTCCCTTACTACTAGACAAACACAGCAACTAATAAATACCACACAAACACAACATGGCGAGGGTCTGCAATCTCTTATTGCTATTTCTTGTTCAACTTAATGTAAACGAGTAGAATAACAGTCTATTCCTCAAAAGAAGAAAACCTTCAAACTTCTTCCCCTTATTCTATGGATTGTAGAATTGTCTCCCTGTGTCTGTTGTCTCATCCTCCTTCCTTTGGTCTTTCAAATGTGCTGCCCACCATTGCTTCATGCACTCGATCGTGCACACCCGAGAACTCTTCTCACATATTGATTCATTCCCATTTTGTTCTCCAGGCCATTGTTACTCGTTTTGTGTTATTCCTCTTTTCCTTTTTGTGTATGTCCAATTTTCGCAATACCCTTTAGTAGTTTAATATGAAAATACGCATTGCGTAGAGTGAGAGCTTCGTCGACAATGGTCAGTCGAACGAGTACGCAGCCCTCGCAAACATCTGTAGGCCTAGGCCTAGCTAGGCTAGGTTGTTTGATCTTGGGCTTAGAATTACTAGGGCATGCCCGTACTATATCTATATCTAAAATTATATCCCCCCCCTCTATTTACATGAAATGGTTTGGTCCAAAGCGAACGGCTTGCGAGTGGTGACAATCCCCCCCCTCTATTTACATGCAATGGTTTGGTCCAAAGCGAACGGCTTCCGGAGTTTGGTAAAGAAATCGCCATCGCGTGCACAAACGCGCAGGAAAGCGAATGAATCGCAAATTCGTTTTTATTAGTTGTAAAACATAGTTTAACGCCAACATAGTTTGCAAACGTGAAATAAATGAATACGCTCTCAAATGTGCCATCCGAGGCAGAGTGTGCCCGCCACGTTCGGCACACGCGATCGTTCGCTGCTCTCTGATTGGTTGAATCGTTTTTTGGACATAGCTCGGTAAGTAATTGTCCGATTAATATGAAACCTTGAAAAGGCACATCCTCGGGTCCCCAGCAATATACCTGGCAAGTTAAAAGTATATCGGACCCGTGGTTGTCGAGAAACAGCGGTCACAGACAAACGTACAGACAGAGATTACTGGAATTATAGATAGATAAATGAAGTCGGTGTAGCTGGCGGAAAACTGAACTCGGTGTAGATGACAGAAAACTGAAATCGGTGTACCTGGCTTAAATTAAGCCGGTGTAGCTGGTGGAAAAAAGAAGTCGGTGTAGCTGGCGTAAATGATGAGCGGTTTAGAATTCAAAATCCGTTCTGTACAGTACTGTATTGTAATTTATTGATTTTAATCACCAGGTGAAAATAATTTATCGGTCGCGCCAGACCAAAGCAAGATCATGTGAGCAAGATGGCGGATCATGGAAGGGACAAGATGGCGGATCATGGAAGGGACATTTGAAATGACAAAATGAAATTTTGTTCCCAAGGGAATGGGGAATGACAGTGAAATTTTGAATGGATTTACATATACATGCAATTGCCATAGTGGTTCGCTTACGAAGCTCTCTATGAACCTGCTGCCCTTTGTTGGTCAATTTATCCATGAGCGTCGACTCTTGTATAAAATAAACATTTACAAAATTAGAGTATGAATAAGCAAATCAATTATGAGAAACCTGAATTCAAGGTGCATATGATGTCTCATTTGGAAAAAGGTAACACCAGATGATAAATTGAAAATGAGCCTTGATCATGAAGGCGAGTATCATTCTGCATTGGTGGACAGATAGAACAATGTAGAGAAACAACAGCGTGGTCATCAAAGTATGCTAAGAGCCGTGGGAAACAAGAAAAAGCTCAAATTTTGGGCATTGGCATTTCCTCTTTTGCTCCACTGAAGGGTTAACACCTCGAACCTCAGCTTCTCCTTCTACCAGAAGAAGGAAAGTGAGCAAAAATAAAAATTGTGAACAATTAATATATAAAAGATTTCTCAACTTCCTGCTAAAAACTCGTGGGCTCAGGTGGTTCAGTTACCTGATATTTTAGGTTTGTTTTACCAGCCATGTCAACACATTTTGGTTAGTGGTCTTGAACCCCCCTTATTATTCTACTTTTGTGATGCTACTTCTGTTTGCGTTCTACTCCATTCATAATAATATTTTACAGATTCCTTGGCTGTTGAGGTCCTTCACTTTTCGCCCAAATACCAATAAGTATCCCTTTCTAGTTGTTGTTTTTTTGTAAATACAGTATTTACAGGTGCTTTTCTCTTTTTTTGGACAATTTTGCACAATCTTTCTAAATATATGCACCATACACGAATAGATTCTACATTTATATATAATATGGGGAAAGGCTGCATGCATGTATGTGTGTATACAGTCACGTGAAAAAGTAGGTACACCCCATGTAAAGTTTTGACTTTTTCAACATATTTCAACATACAGCTATTTGATCTTCATTTCAACAATATTGATAGATAAAGGTGATATAATATAACAAATACCATGAAACATTTACATTTTGTAGTCCGTTGTATAATTTAAATAAACATAAATGCAAATTTCGCATGTGGAAAAAGTAAGTACACCCTTGGCTCTAATAGGTGGTATTGCCCCCTTTGGCAGAAACAACCTCAAGTAGGCGTTTCTTATAACTGTCTACCAGTCTCTGACATCGACTGGGAGAAATTTTTGCCCACTCCTCCATGCAGAATTCTTTCAGCTGTGTGATGTTTGAGGGTTTTTTTTGCATGCACGGCTCGTTTCAAATCCTCCCACAACATCTCGATGGGATTTAGATCTGGTCTTTGACTTGGCCATTCCAGAACCCTCCATTTCTTTCTTTTCAGCCATTCCTTGGTGGATTTACTGGTATGTTTAGGGTCATTGTCATGTTGCAAGGTCCACCTTTGGTTGCCCTTCAACTTTCCGACAAATGGCCTCACATTATCCTTAAGCACACTCTGGTACAATGAAGAATTCATAGTGGATTCTATGATGGTGAGCTGCCCAGGCCCTGATGCAGCAAAGCTGCCCCAAACCATAATATTTCCACCACCATGCTTTGCAGTTGGTATCAGGTTCTTGTGGTCAAATGCTGTCTTTGGTTTTCGCCAAACATGTCTTCTGGTACTGTGGCCAAATAGCTCTACCTTTGACTCATCTGTCCAGAGCACATTGTTCCAGAAGTGCTGGTCTTTGCCTAGGTGTTCATTGGCAAACTTTAGTCTCGCCCTGATGTTCTTTCTGGACAGCAAAGGTTTCGTCCTGGCACACCTCCCATGTAGATCAAATTTGTGCAGCCTCTTTCTAACGGTAGACTAGTGCACTTTGACATCAACAGTGGCAAGAGCTACCTGTAGGTCCTGTGATGACATTCTGGGGTTCTTGGAGACTTCTTTCAGCATCTTGCGGTCTGCTCTCGGGCTGAACTTGCTGGGGCGGCCTGGCCTGAAGAAGTTGGCAGTTGTTTGGAATCTTCTCCACTTGTAGATGATCTTCCGGACAGTCGAATGATTGATTTCAAATTGTTTGGAGATCTTTTTAAATCCCTTCCCAGACTCGTAGGCATCTATAACCTTCTTTCTGAAGGCCTCTGAGAGCTCTTTTGAGCTAGGCATGGTGACGCCGCACACTTCAACAACAAAGAGCAAACCAAACTAAATGTCTGAGGTTTAAATAAGACAGGTTCCTCCAAGATCCTCTCTAAAGATGTTCTAATCATTTGCACCTGAGCTGGTGCACCTGATTCTAATTTTAGGTATTTGAAGTCGTGATAAATGTAAGGGTGTACTTACTTTTTCCACATGCGAAATTTCCATTTATGTTTATTTAAATTATACAATGGACTACAAAATGTAAATGTTTCATGATATTTGTTATATTATATCACCTTTATCTGTCAATATTGTTGAAATGAAGATCAAATAGCTGTATGTTGAAATATGTTGAAAAAGTCAAAACTTTACATGGGGTGTACTTACTTTTTCACGTGACTGTATATGTTTGTATGTATTTATGCTCGTATGAAAAATTTAAATTCTACAGGTGGAGTTGCACCTATGGTGAAAATTTCCTGTCAATCGAACCAACTGTTGCAGAGAAAATCATATTTATTCTGTGCGGACAAACAAACAGACAGACAAACAAGCAAACGGACTCAAATGCAACACTTTCTCCTCAGGCGAGGGTAATAAACAGGAGAAAAATAAAAATAAAGAAGTAAAGCTACATTCAAAGAACACCACCACCATGCCTAATAAATAAATAACATTGCCCAGCATGCGCCATGTGGAGACGGAATTGGGAGGGGGTGGGGGTGGGGGGGGGGTTGATCATTGATTGATTTATTGATTAATTGCGTAATTAGAAAGAAAGAAATAACAAGGAGAAAAAGATATAAAATGTCGTCCCAGGTCGAAAATTATCATCGAAAACCAACAGGCCAAATCCCATAAAAATCCCAAAAGAAATTGGACCAGCAGGATCTACTCGTTTCAAAAAGGAAAGTGAAATACTGGAGCAGTAGGAAATACCAATAAAAAAACAGTAAGTCAATGGGACCAGTAGGGGAAAACTAGAACCAGTAATTAGAGTCCAATAGAATACTAATAGGTCAATGGGATCAGCAGGGGAAAACTAGAACCAGTAATTAGGGTCCAATATAATACGAATAGGTCAATGGGACCAGTAGACCAATAGAATACCGGGTCCGACGAATTACCCAAATGTACCCAAATGTAAGTGAATTTACCCAAATGAAAGCACAATGTACCCAACTACATAAAGTATTACGTGAAAGTTATTTATTTACTACATAAAGGAAGGTTATTTCATGCAGTAAAACGTTACGGTGTGCTTCTTGACGTCCAAGAAAACCAATGCGAACATAATTGTACAAATTTTACCGGCCCGATCGGTGGCAGCCATTTTAGGCCAGGGGGACATAACTCGGTATACATCTTCAGGATTAATGAATCCGTGCTGAAGCGACCAAGGTGGCGGTAAGTTTACCCACATAGGTTGATCCTAGACATTAATGAAGTATAAATATTTGATCAAAGTTACACCCGACTTTCTTATTATTTGTATCAGAATGATGTGGAATATTTACCCAAATGAAAATCAAAAAAACTGACGATTTACCCAAATGAAGATCATCTCACATGGAACTAGTCACACAACGTGAAGTAAATATAAATATTTTACCCTAACCCTAACCCTAACAACCCTAACCCTAACAACTAACCCTAACAACCAACCCTAACAACTAACCCTAACAACTAACCCAAACCCTAACCCTAACCCTACCCTACCCTAACCCTACCTTACCCAAACCCTTCCTTTAAGTAGTACGACTTACATTTGGGTACATTGTGCTTTCATTTGGGTAAATTCACGAACATTTGGGTAATTCGTCGGACCGGTTTCGTTGGCTCTTGGGCACAATACTGGTTGGGTCACCACTCCAACGCAGGATACCCGAATGGCTCATTCATCCCAGGAAGCTGGTACTCAATTTGCCGACCTCGGAAGGATGACAGGCTGAGTTAACCCCCCTGGCGTTAATTCAACAATCGACCAGGATTCAAACTCAGGATCCTAGAATCCCAATCCAGCACCATAACAACTCAGCCAACATGTGGGAAAGTTATAAAGATATGAAAATATATAAAATGTGTTTTTAAAGAAAGCTGAAGAGCGCCAAAATTGTGCCAGTGATTATTGGAGCAACTGGAATGATAAAGAAGAACCTTACGGACATCTAAAAAAAAAACCATCCTTGGGAATATTATGACAACCGAACTGCAATTGGAAGGTGTCCGAGGCTCAGTGACGATCCTCAAAAGAGCCCTCAGAACAAAATTTTGATTACAGGAAAACGTCACAAACTGATCCATGAATCATGATCTCTTACTGGAAAGGAGGTGGATGCTTCGAGACCTGGGAGGACTCCGTTCCACCTTCTGAAACCGCATATGGAGATAACAACATACACACACACACACACACACACACACACACACACACACACACACACACACACTCATGCAGACACACACACACACATACTCACACATACAGACACACACACACACACACACACACACATACTCCTGCACACACACAGACAGACACACACACACTCACACATACTCCCACACACACACACACACACAGACACTCACGCAGACACACACATACTCACACACATACACACACACACACACACACACACACACACTCACACACACACACACGCACACACACACGTAATTGCAAAACCCCGCCTCCCGCTGGCGCTGCGCGTGGGATGGGTTGATGAAACGCAAACGATGCAGAGTATTTATTGCAGCTTTCATAATCAGCTTGATAGAAGCGCCAAAACCACCGGAAACACCAGCCGGAACACCTCCACTGAGGGCCATGAATACATGAATATATATTTATATATAAATACCAGATGAAAGCACCCGGCGTTGCCCGGGTTATTTTTGAATGAATTTACTACTATAATTCAGCTTTTACTCACGGCCGTAGAAGATTGACTACTATAATTCAGCTCAGCTTTTAATTGCGAAATGGGCCCAGCCCGGCCGAGGTGGGCCTCAACCGGCCTCGCCACCTAGCCTATAACCTTCCCGGGGCCCATCCCGACATTTTTGGTTCTTTTTGAATCCATTTTTTTATTTTTTTTATTTTAAAATACTGAATCGAGGCTCGTGAAAGAGCTGACAACCACGAGGGAAAGACAGCACAGGGGGACCACGAGGGAAAGACAGTACAGGGGGAAACATTCATTAAAACACATTCAACAAAAAGACATCCAGGAACACAGTACAGGGGGACCGTGAGGGAAAGACAGTACAGGGGGACCGCGAGGGAAAGACAGCACAGGGGGAAACATTCATTAAAACACATTCAACAAAAAGACATCCAGGAACACAGCACAGGGGGACCGCGAGGGAAAGACAGTACAGGGGGAAACATTCATTAAAACACATTCAACTATACACACACACAACTATTTACTACTATAATTCAGCTTTTACTAGCAGCCGTAGAAGATTGACTACTATAATTCAGCTCAGCTTTTAATTGTGAAATGGGCCCAGCTCGGCCGAGGTGGGCCTCGACTGGTCTCACCACCGAGCCTATAACCTTCCTGGGGCCTGTCCCGACATTTTTGTTTCTTTTAAAATGAATTTACTACCATAATTCAGCTTTTACTCACGGCCGTAGAAGATTGACGACGATAATTCAGCTCAGCTTTTAATTACGAAATGGGCCCGGCCCGGCTGAAGCGGCCTCAACCGGCCTCACCACTGAGCCTATAACCTTCCTGGGGCCCGTCCCGACATTTCTTGTATTAGAGGTTTCCTCCTATCTTTCACCGTTCAGGAGATTAGCTTGCGCAGACAAACAAACAAAAACTTTCTTATATATATATATAATAATAAAAATAAAGATAGAAGAAGACAGATATATAGAAGATATACAGTCACGTGAAAAAGTAAGTACAACCCATGTAAAGTTTTGACTTTTTCAACATATTTCAACATACAGTTATGAGCTATTTGATCTTCATTTGAACAATATTGATAGATAAAGGTGATATAATATAACAAATATCATGAAATATTTACATTTTGTAGTCCATTGTATAATTTAAATAAACATAAATGCCATTTCCTTCTGTGGAAAAAGTAAGTACACCCTTCGCTCCAATAGGTGGTATTGCCCCCTTTGGCAGAAGGTGGTATTGCCCCATATATATGACATTACAGTATTTGCACGGTTTAATGACGCGATTCGTGAAACAGAATCCTTCCTAACACTGTTTAAACTTATCTTCTTGGGATAATCTGCAAAGTGCTTCTTCCAGCGAAACAAAAGTTCAGGAGAACAACGGTCTGGGCCAGCCCTAGTATTTTGGTGGCCCTAAACAAGATTTTGTCTGTGGCCCCAAAACACTCCCAGTGCAACCACCAAATCACACACTGCTCATAACTGAATGGACACACACACACACACACACACACACACACACACACACACACACACACACACATCTTGTGAACATTGCCAAAGAAACTGGTAGCATCTATAGAGTTCTTGGCAGCATCAGCCACAACAAGATTCAATGTATGAGCCCCATAGGGGACATACAGGGCAGGAGGGTTCTTCACCAAAAGCCTTGCCTGCACTCCTTTGTTTTTGCCCTTCATGTTGCCACCATTGTCGACACACACACACACACACACACACACACACACACACACACACACACACACACACACACACACACACACACACACACACACACACACACACACACACACACAATGGAGATGCACAAATGAATTAACAACAAATATCTTATTTTATTTGAAAACAATGTATATTAAAAATATATAAAAATTTGGGAAGTTAAGAAACAATTAAGTAGACAATGACAAATGAACACCAATAAAAACAAAAATATTTTGACAATTAAATAGCAATGAACAATCAGTATGAATGCAAAATATTCAAAATAAATAAAGTGAGCACTACAAAAGTGTTAACTATTGTACAAAACAACAGCTATAGGCTACTGTAGAAACTATAGCTATCCATCTTTTCACCACCATCCAACATCAGTGAGAATGTCCTCAAAATCTTTGCCTCCTTGATTTTCTTGAAGCAAAATCGTGAATGACATCATCGTAAGACACCTGCCTGCCAACCTCATGGTTAATACTAATGATGGCAACTTGGTGGTCTTGTGCCATAGATGATCGCAGGTCTGTCTTTATCAGCTTCAGCTTTGAAAAGCTTCTTTCAGCTGATGCCACTGTCACTGGCAGGGTCCAGGCAATGCTCAGGGATATCCAAAGATTTGGATACAACTCTGTCAGTTCCTTCTTGTGGACAAAGTCCAGCAGTTCAAATGCAGTCATCCTGTTTGTGGGTAACTGAGGAAGGTTCCTGATTTCCATGGCCAGCTCTCTCCCATCAATGTCGGCTTCCTCTCCACTCCTCAGTGTGTTCTCAAGCTCCTCACATTATTTCTCCAGTGCTTCATCATCCAAGGTTGGGAAGTTTTGCAGTACCCCAAACTTGCTTTTAACTTGTCCAAGTGTTTCAAACCGGTCGTCCAAAGATGCAATGGCAGAGTTGACGACCACATTGAAAAACGTGGTCTCTAGCCTCTTCAGGGCATCCCTGACTGGCTCATCTGGTGCTTCATAGGCAAAATGAGTCTTCGTGCTTCGCAGTCTCTTCTCCTTGAGTACAGTCTCCACATGCATTTCTTCACATGCATCTTTTGCAGAAGCTTGTGCAGCAGCAAAGCCATCGTTTCTGTAGCTTAACAGATGGCTCTTAGTACTCTCCAGGAGGTTGACTGCCACATCCAACTGCATTGTGGAAGACTGCAGTAGCCTGCTGACTGTGTTGATCTTGGAGAGGACGTCATGCCATACAACTGTGCAAATCTGGAATCTGAATGACTCAACCTCCTCTGCCAAAGATTGGGCATCGATTTTTGTGATGGCATCTGTTGCCTTTTCCCTGACTTCTAACAATGCATCCCTTATGCCAGATGCCTGGTAGCGCAAAGGGATGATGCTGTTGACACGGCTCTCCCACCTCGTCTCACTCCAGGACTTTGCAGTAATGGTGACATGCCGTTTCAAAATGGCCCATCTCTGGGGAGCAGCTGAGAATAGAGTGTAGATCTTGTGAACATTGCCAAAGAAACTGGTAGCATCTATAGAGTTCTTGGCAGCATCAGCCACAACAAGATTCAATGTATGAGCCCCACAGGGGACATACAGGGCACGAGGGTTCTTCACCAAAAGCCTTGCCTGCACTCCTTTGTTTTTTGCCCTTAATGTTGCCACCATTGTCGTATGATTGCCCTCTGCAATCACTGAAGGGAATGTTCAGCTCTTCCAGGCTGCTCAAAATGAGATCAGACAACCCAAGACCTGTCGATTCGGGTGCAACCAGGAAGCCCAAAAAGTGCTCCTTGATCTCAGGTGTTTCTTCCAGCTTGACTGTTCTGATCACAACAGACATTTGCTCCAGGTGGCTGAGATCTGGGGTACAATCCAAAATTATGGCATAATATTTGGACAGTTTAATTTCAGCCACCATTCTCTCCATCATTTTGTCACTGATGCAAGTAAGCAGTTCATTTTGAATTGTTTTGCCAAAGTAGGTGGCATGAGAATTCATTCCACTTTCAACTTGGCTGACGTGTTGCCTCATTACTGGGTCAAACTTGGTTAAAAGTTCCACCTCTTTCAAGAAGTTGCCATTATTCTGACTGTACAAAGTGTCAACAGTTCCCCCTGAGAGCCAGGTTTTTTTCTGCTAATGACTGAATAATGGCGACCAGGCGATTGAGAACCTCCCTCCAGCGTTTTTGTGATGCTTCGACAAGGGACATTTCTACCTGGTAAATTGTCTTCCTTTTCTTGAGTCGAAGCTCCAGTTTTTTCCATGTGACCATATGCTTTGTGTGATCAGGGTTCTTTTCATGGGTTTTCAACAAGGCCCCAATGTTCATCCAGTCTGACAGTCCCTCTTTAACCAAATTGTATGTCTTGCTGGAGAACAGTTTGCAACAGAAGCAGTAAACTGCATCGTTTTTCCTGGAGTAGACGAGCCAGCTCCGCTTAATTGTTTCCTCATTTACCAGTGTCCTGTATGTGTAGTGGTGATGAAAACGTCTACCATCCTGCCTTCTGGGAAAGGTGAATGCTGGGTCAACCTGAAACGGCCCTCTGCGTACAATGTCTGTCCTGTCTGCAGCTGACAGGATGGATGGCCAGTCAAATGGATCTTGTGGTTGTGCTGCAACTGGATATTGGGAGGTGGCAGATGGAATATCAGTGGATGATGTAGAAGGCTGTGGTACCTCAGTTACGACCTCTGCAGCAGACGCAGTCACGTCAGAGGAGCGAGTAGATGCCCCTGAAGTCTCTGAATCTGACGATGTTCCCTCCCTCAGCAGCAGTCATATCAGCTGACGAGGTAGATGGTCCTGGTGCAGTGGAGGTTGCTCCAAAACATTTAAATAACGCCCCTGAAAAGATTATACATTAGATTATTATTATTTTTAAAATATAGGCTGGAAGACATTACATGGGTATGTTATATGTATCTTCCAGGCCTATTTATATGTAGTCAGTTTATCCAAATAATGCCTATTTGGAACAGGCATGTTTTGAACGGCACTGCACTAGTTATTTTAAAAGACGACTTTAATGTTGCAAGAAAACGACTGTCAGATTCATTCAATCAGAACAAACAAACAAACAATCACATACCTTTATCCTGTTGTGGCGGACACGAAAGCCCACTGGCGTGGTGACATCATTCCGCGCACCAAGTGGGCGGCGGCCATGCCCGAGGGGTAGGCGTGGCCTCAGGATATACACCGGGCGCGCAGCCCGGAGCAGGCCAGTGCTACAGTGACCACTTTGAATAAAGAACATTAAACTTACCGCGTTGGCCGCTTCCTCCTTGGTAGCAAGTCGCGCGCGTAGCACCACGTGCTTCATTGGTGACCTCCGACATTCGAGTCAGCCGTCGCTGACCACCCGAAACCGCCGCAACAATGGCTACCAACGCGGTCTCCATCAAGCTCCCCGAATTCTGGGAGTCACAAGCCGAAGTTTGGGTCCTGCAGGCGGAAGCCCAGTTCCGACTTCGAGGCATCACGGTGGACGAGACCATGTACTGCCACGTGGTCGCCGCCCTCGGGCCCGGCATGGCCACCCACATCGTATCGGTCCTAAGGGATCCACCTGCCGACGGCAAGTACGAGGCGGTCAAGCGTCTCCTCCTCGCCACGTTCGGCCTTACGGTGGACGCACGGGCCGATCGCCTCTTGGACTTCCCCGAGATCGGGGACACGTGACCGTCGGTCCGTATGGACCATATGCTGGCGCTCATGGGCGACGAAACCCCGAACGCTCTATTCCGGGCGTTATTTCGACGCCAGCTGCCAGCACGAGTCCGCCTCGCTTTGGCTGGTTCCACGTTAACGGAACCCCGTGCGCTCGCTGCCGAGGCCGACAAATACTACGCGGCTTTGGACACGCAGGCGAGTCTTGGCGCGGTTGCCGCTCCCGAGGCTCCCGAGGCTTTCCCCGCTGCACCGCACCTCGTGTCCGCCGCCACGCCCCGCCCACCACCACCGCCGCCGCCGCGAAGAAAACCACGGCCTCCGACGCCGCAGCTGCCCGCCTGGTGTTTCTTCCACGCCAAGTTCGGCCACGAGGCTCGGCAGTGTCGCCCGCCATGCTCATTCGGCAGGTCGGGAAACGGGCGAGCCGGCGCTCGGTGGCAACGGTGAGCGTCGGCAATTCAAACAGCCTTCTGTACATAACGGACACCTTGTCCGGGCGCCGTTACCTGTGCGACACGGGGGCGCAGGTGAGTGTCGTTCCTGCCGGTACGTCCGACAAGCACACCGCGGGCCGAGGTCCCGCGCTGCTTGCAGCCAATGGTACGTCTATACGCACGTATGGAAAACGCTGTCTCTCTCTGCGGTTCGGAGGGCAGGTTTTCCGTTGGTCGTTCGTTACGGCCGACGTGCCCATGGCACTGCTCGGCGCGGACTTCTTATGTGCTAATGGATTACTGGTCGATGTAAAGCACAGAAGGCTTGTCCAGGCTGAGACGTTCAGCTCGCCCGCGTGCGCGCTGCCCGCCTCGTTGAGCAGCTCACAGAGCGGCTCACCGAGCGGCTTGCTGAGCGGTTCCGTTCCGGCCAGGTTCATCTGTACGCTTCCGGCAGCGGACGAATTCGCCCGCCTCCTCGCGGGTTTCCCGGCCCTCACGCGCCCACCTTCTTGGCGGGGACCGTCAAGCACGGGGTGGAACATCACATCCCCACCGCCGGGCCACCGGTCTACGCCCGGGCACGCCGCCTCGAGCCGACGAAGCTCGCCATAGCTAAAGCGGAGTTCGCTACGCTGGAGCGGCTCGGCATCGTGCGGCGCTCCAAGAGCGTGTGGGCGTCCCCGCTCCACATCGTGCCCAAGCCCGGCGGGGGATGGCGACCATGCGGGGACTACCGACGCCTCAACGACGCCACCACCCCAGACCGCTACCCCGTCCCCCACATCCAGGACTTCTCCGCCCGGTTGGCGGGGATGTCCTTCTTTTCAAAGGTGGACCTCGTACGCGGCTACCATCAGGTCCCTGTCAGGCCGGAGGACATCCCGAAGACGGCTGTCATCACGCCATTCGGGCTTTTTGAATTTCTTCGGATGCCCTTCGGTTTGAAAAATGCGGCTCAGGCGTTCCAGCGCCTCATGGACAGCGTCTTGCGTGGCTTGGAGTTTTTGTACGTCTACCTGGACGACATCCTCGTCGCCAGCGCGTCCCGCGAAGAGCACCTTCGTCACCTCCGCACGCTCTTCGAACGTCTGGGCCAGCACGGCCTGATCGTGAACCCCGCCAAGTGCCGGTTTGGTGTCGCTGAAATCGACTTTTTGGGGCACCGCGTCACCAGGCACGGGGCCATCCCCCTACCGGCCAAGGTGGATGCGGTGAAGGGGTTTCCACGCCCCCGCACGATCAAGGGGCTCCAAGAGTTCCTGGGCATGGTAAACTTTTACCATTGGTTCCTGCCCCGCATCGCCCAGCTCCTGCGCCCCTTACACGAGGCCCTTCGAGGGAAGCCGGGCAAAGGTGACGTTACCTGGACCGAGCAGATGGACGCGGCGTTCTCGGGCGCGAAGCTCGCCTTGGCCAACACCACCATGCTCGCGCACCCGGCGCCCGATGCACCGATCGCCCTCACCACCGACGCCTCGGACTACGCGGTGGGCGCGGTGCATGAGCAATGGGTGCGTGGTGCTTGGCATCCGCTGGCGTTCTTCAGCCGGCAGCTTCGCCCGCCAAGAACGCCATTACAGTACCTTCGACCGCGAGTTGCTTGGGCTTCACCTGGCGGTCAGGCACTTCCGCCATCTGCTCGAGGGTCGTGCGTTCACGGCCTTCGTCGACCACAAGCCGCTGGTTTTCGCGATGGGCAAGGTCGCCGAGCCGTGGTCGGCCCGGCAACAGCGTCACCTCGCGGCCGTGTCCGAGTGCACGACGGACATCCGACACGTCGCGGGAAAGGACAACCCGGTGGCCGACTGCCTTTCCCGGGCCGTCGCCCACGCAGTCCACCTTGGCATCGACTATGCCCGGATGGCGGCGGACCAAGCCGCCGACCCCGGAGTCCAGGCCTTGCGGACCGCCGTCACGGGCCGCCGCGTCACCGAGGTGCCCTTCGACGGCGCGGGCAAGCCCTCGTTTGCGACGTCTCCCTCGGGCGGCCTCGCCCCATCGTGCCCGCAGGCTGGCACCGCCAGGTTTTTGACGCCATCCACGGCCTGTCCCACCTGGGCACGAAGGCCTCCCAGAGGTTGGTCGCCGACAAGTTTGTCTGGCATGGCCTCCGGAAGGCCGTCCGCGGCTGGACCAGGACGTGCGAAGGTGCACCGGCATACCCAGACCCCATTGGCCCCGTTTACGGTGCCGGCACGTAGGTTCGACCACGTGCACGTGGACCTGGTGGGACCTCTGCCCCCCTCGCGGGGTTTCACCCATGTCCTTACCATGGTGGACCGCACCACCCGGTGGCCGGAGGCCGTGCCTTTGGCGGTGACGACGGCGGCAGACGTCGCGCAGGCGTTCATCGCCACCTGGGTCGCCCGGTTCGGCGCCCCCTCGGACATCTCGTCCGACCGCGGCCCCCAGTTCACCTCGGAGCTCTGGGCCGCGGTCGCGCGGGGGCTCGGGGGCTCGGGGTCCAGCTACACTGAACCACGGCCTACCACCCCCAGGCCAACGGCCTGTGCGAGCGGTTCAACCGCTCGTTGAAGGCCGCGCTCCGGGCCACCCTCCGCGACGGCGGCTGGGTCGACAGGCTCCCCTGGGTCCTGCTGGGCCTCCGGACGGTGCCCAAGGAGGACCTGCGCGCATCCGCGGCGGAGTTGGTCTTTGGACAACCGCTGCGGGTGCCGGGCGAGTTCCTCCCCGACGCCACTGCACCTTGGTCCATGGCGCAGGAGCGTTCTGCGCTGCAGGAGACTGCCCGGAGGTTCGCCCTGGTGCCGGCGGCGACCACGGGCACCCTCCTACACACGTCGCCCCGGAGCTTCGCACCGCGGAGTACGTCTTCGTCCGGCACGACGCCCACCGGACACCACTGCGGCCCCCGTACGACGGGCCTTTCTGCGTGCTGGAGACCGGGGTGAAACATTTCACCCTGGACATCGGCGGCACTCCTGACCGGGTCTCCATAGACCGCCTCAAGCCGGCCCACCTCGACGTGGATCACCCACCGCCGGTGGCTCGGCCCCTGCGTCGGGGCCGCCCCCCTGCGGGCGGACCCCCGGCACCGCCCAGCACAGCAGGCACGCCGCCCCCCGATCCGGCACCCATCCCGGGTACAGCCGGGGGCATCCCACCTGGCATCCCTGCACCCCGGACGCCGCCGGTCGCCAGAGGGCGCTTCGGCCGGGTCATCCGTTTGCCCCGCAAACTGGCCCTCCAGGTGCGCGGGGATTCTGGGGGGGGGGGCGCGTGTGGCGGACACGAAAGCCCACTGGCGTGGTGACATCATTCCGTGCACCAAGTGGGCGTCGGCCACGCCCGAGGGGTAGGCGTGGCCTCAGGATATACACTGGGCGCGCAGCCCGGAGCAGGCCAGTGAGTGCTACAGTGACCTCTTTGAATAAAGAACATTAAACTTACCGCGTTGTCCGCTTCCTCCTTGGTAGCAAGTCGCGCGTGTAGCACTGCGTGCTTGACTTTGTTCTTTTTACCATCTCCAATTTTCTCTTCTTCTGCCCTTGAGCGCCAGACATAAATTTTCTTTTAGGAGCCATTCGTGTACTCTGTTGGTCAAAATAAGTTGTGACTGGGAGATTGGGAGAGAGAAGGCAGGTGCTGGCGATGGCGCTGCTACATAACAACAAAACGTGGACGGCAACGTTACCCCAGCGTTACATGGCTATTGGCTGCACACTGAGTTGGCTGTGTGCCCCCTCCCTTCAAGCGGTTGTGGCCCAAAACAACCGCATATACTGTTTATACCAGCGGCCGGCTTTGACAACGGTTGTAACAATTCCATTCCAACACCTGTCTCCAGACACAAGAGTAAACATCTCACCTTGTCAAGTAAATCTTACCGATATCTTCATGGTAATTCATTGTATTCGTATTATTCAGTTATTCATTCAATTCTGAGGTGATGTTGTAGCGGCTGCCGCTGGGTTTTCACAATCGCCTTGCACCTATCAAGGACGCGGAGCGATCACCATGCCGGGCTCGTCCAGGACGCCCGGGCAGGCTCGCCCTCAACTTGCCAGGCCGCAGCCAGGACGCTGGGCCACGCCCCCTGGCGCCGGGCCTGGGCAAACCCCCTGGGTTAATCGATATATATTGCTGCCCGATAAACGGGTTTTCAGAGTGCCTGAGTGTTTGATTTCATTAAAGCAACTCGGATGAATTCTAGCTTTTTGTCGCGTCCATTCTTCCGATCGACGTGGGAGCCCCAGCTCCTTCATTGGTGACCTATCGACATGGACACGGCAGTCGCCCTTAAACTGCCTACCTTCTGGGAGGCTCACGCGGCGGTTTGGTTCGCGCAGGCGGAGTCCCTGTTCGCCCTGCGAGGCGTCACGGCCGACGACACCCGCTTCCACCATGTGGTAGCTGCGCTCGGGTCGGCTACCGCGGCCCGCGCCCTGAGCCTCCTCGAAAGCCCGCCAGCCGCTGACAAATACGGCGCGATTAAGAAGCTGCTCCTCGATGCTTTCGCCCTCCCATCGGCGGAACGCGCACGGCGCCTGCTCGAACTGCCTGAGCTCGGTGACACGCGCCCTTCCGAGCGAATGGATTACATGCTTTCACTGCTTGGCGAGCACTCTCCGGCATTCCTGTTCCGGGAGCTGTTCCTCCGTCAGCTGCCTAACCCGGTACGCCTCGCCCTGGCAAGCACGACGATCACAGATCCCCGGGCCCTTGCCAGAGAAGCCGACAAGATCTCCGCCGCAGGACAGCGCATCGCAGCGGCGACATGGGACCCACCGCCGTCCGACGCAACACCCATGGCGCCCGAGCACCCGGCACGGTCGACGGCCGAACTGCCGACGCAATTGGCGGCCGCTCTACCGAGCCGACCACCTCCAGCACGACGACCGAGGCCTCCACCTGACCAAGCGTGGTGTTACTATCATGCCAGGTTCGGACAGAAGGCCCGGACATGCCGACCCCCGTGCACCTTCGGCAGGCCGGGAAACGGCCGGGCCGGCGTTCATTACCAGCCATGAGCGCCGGCCACACGGGCAACTTACTGTTCATCACGGATAAAGCGTCCGGACGGCGCTTCCTGTGCGACACCGGCGCCCAACTGAGCGTCATACCCGCCTCTGACCAGGACAGGCAATCCGCGGTTTGCGGCCCCTCCTTGGTTGCGGCCAACGGATCGACTATCCGCACCTTCGGCCCGCGCAACGTCACCCTCTGCTTCGGCGGCCAACGCTTTGCTTGGACGTTTGTAACCGCCAACGTGCCCATGGCTCTGCTAGGCGCCGACTTCCTCTGCGCACACGGACTGCTGGTGGACGTCCAACGGCGTCGTTTAATCAACGCTGAAACCTTCAGCTCCCTGGTATGCACATTGAGCAGCTCCGCGCCGACCGAGCTGGCATGCACCGTCCCGGCGGCGAACGAGTTTGCTCGCCTGCTCACGGAGTTCCCGGCCCTCACGCGGCCGACGTTTTCGGCCGTCGCAGTAGGCATGGGATCGAGCACCACATACCAACCACGGGCCCGCCGGTCTACGCCAGGGCCCGCCGCCTCGACCCAGCCAAGCTCGCCGTAGCGAAGGCCGAATTCGACGCGTTGGAGCACCTCGGCATCGTGCGGCGCTCCGATAGCGCGTGGGCCTCGCCACTGCACATCGTGCCAAAGCCGGGGGGTGGATGGCGCCCGTGTGGCGAATACCGCCGTCTCAATGACGCTACCACCCCCGACAGGTACCCGATCCCGCATATCCAAGACTTCTCCGCCCGTCTGGCGGGACGGGTCATTTTTTCGAAAATTGATCTCATACGGGGATATCACCAGGTACCTGTCAGGGCGGCCGACGTCCCTAAAACGGCAGTCATCACGCCGTTCGGCTTATTCGAATTCTTGCGGATGCTGTTTGGTCTCAAGAACGCGGCTCAGGCGTTCCAGCGCTTGATGGACGGCTTGCTGCGTGACCTGCCGTTCCTTTTCGTTTACCTGGACGACATCCTCGTCGCCAGCACGTCCCGGGCCGAGCACCTCCTCCACCTCCGAACACTGTTCGGGCGCCTCAGCGAGCACGGCCTCATCGTCAACCCGGCCAAATGCCACTTCGGCACGACGGCCGTTGATTTTTTGGGCCACCACATCACCAGGAACGGGGCCGTGCCGCTGCCAACCAAGGTCGAGGCCATCACCACGTTCCCGCGTCCCCGCACCATAAAGGCCCTGCAGGAATTCCTGGGAATGGTGAATTTTTATCACCGCTTCGTGCCCCGCGCTGCTCAACTCATGCGGCCCCTCTACGAAGCCCTCCAGGGCAAGCCGGCCAAGCACGACATCGCCTGGTCCGCAGCAATGGATGCGGCCTTCCAACGCTCAAAGCGGGCCCTCGCCGACGCAACACTGCTCGCTCACCCGGTGCTCAACGCTCCCATCGCCCTCACCACGGATGCCTCCGACTACGCGGTGGGCGCCGTACATGAGCAATGGGTGAACGGGGTTTGGCAGCCACTCGCTTTTTTCAGCCGGCAGCTCCGGCCGAATGAGCTCAAATACAGCACGTTTGACCGGGAGCTCCTCGGTCTACACCTGGCCGTCCGCCATTTCCGCCACCTCCTGGAGGGCCGACCTTTCACGGCGTTCGTCGACCACAAGCCGTTGGTTTACGCCATGGCCAAGGTCACGGAGCCATGGTCAGCCCGCCAACAGCGCCACCTCTCCGCCGTGTCGGAGTTTACCACGGACATCCGGCACGTCGCCGGCAAAAACAACGCCGTGGCCGACTGTCTTTCCCGGGCCAGCGCGAACGCGGTCCACATGGGCGTGGATTTTGCGCTTATGGCGGCGGACCAAACCACCGACACCACGGTGCAAGCCCTCCGGGCGGCGGACACGGGCCTCCGCCTGGCCGACATCCCCTGCGCGGACACTGTCCTGCTCTGCGACGTCTCCCAAGGCCAGCCTCGCCCCATCGTGCCCGTCACCTGGCAACGCCGCATCTTCGCCTCCCTCCACGGCCTTTCCCACCCGGGCCGGAAAGCTTCCCAGAAGCTGGTGTCGGCGCGTTTCGTCTGGCACGGCCTTCATCGGGACGTCCGCGATTGGACCAGCACCTGCACGGCCTGCCAACGGGCCAAGGTCCACCGACACACCCAGGCCCCGCTGGCACCTTTCACCGTGCCCGAACGACGTTTCGACCACGTCAACGTGGATCTGGTGGGCCCCCTCCCCCCGTCACGGGGGTTCACACACCTGCTCACCATGGTGGACAGGACCACCAGGTGGCCGGAGGCCGTTCCCCTCGTCTCCACCACCACCGCCGACGTGGCGCAGGCTTTCATCGCCACCTGGGTCGCCCGCTTCGGCGCACCGGCGGACATCTCGTCAGACCGCGGACCACAGTTCACCTCCGAGCTGTGGGGCGCGGTCGCCCGCAACCTGGGGGTCAAGCTCCACCGTACTACGGCCTACCACCCCCAAGCAAACGGGTTGTGCGAGCGATTCCACCGCTCCATGAAGGCCGCGCTCATGGCCGGCCTTCAAGACGGCGGTTGGGCCGACCGGCTGCCGTGGGTCCTTTTGGGCCTTCGCACGGCCCCCAAGGAGGACCTCCAGGCATCCACCGCCGAGCTTGTCTATGGCCAGGTGCTACGCGTCCCGGGCGAATTCGTGCCCGACGCTACCAGTCCCTGGTCCGCAGCTCACCAGCGCTCGGACCTCCAGGAGGCCGCCCGACGGTTTGCCCCCGTGCCAACATCCCACCACGGTGACCCCCAGTCCTACGTCCCCCCAGCACTCCGCACAGCGGAGTATGTTTTTGTGCGTCACGACGCACATCGGTGGCCACTCCAGCCGCCGTACGACGGGCCCTTCCGGGTGCTGCGACGGGACGACAAGTCGTTCGTCATCGACATCGGCGGCAGGTCGGACCGGATTGCAGTGGACCGCCTCAAGCCGGCGCACGTGGACGTCGACCACCCACCACGGGTGGCCCTTCCGCCGTGGCGAGGCCGCCCCCCGTCCACGGTGCCCCCCACTCGACCGCCCACCACCTCACCGGACCCCCTCCCACGACCCGCCAGGGGTCGCTTCGGCCGGGTCATCAGGACCCCCCTCAAATTGACCCTGCCGGTGCAAGTCGATTCTGGGGGGACGTGTGTAGCGGCTGCCGCTGGGTTTTCACAATCGCCTTGCACCTATCAAGGACGCGGAGCGATCACCATGCCGGGCTCGTCCAGGACGCCCGGGCAGGCCCGCGCTCAACTTGCCAGGCCTCGGTCGGGACGCCCGGGCAGGCTCGCCCTCAACTTGCCAGGCCGCAGCCAGGACGCTGGGCCACGCCCCCTGGCGCCGGGCCTGGGCAAACCCCCTGGGTTAATCGATATATATTGCTGCCCGATAAACGGGTTTTCAGAGTGCCTGAGTGTTTGATTTCATTAAAGCAACTCGGATGAATTCTAGCTTTTTGTCGCGTCCATTCTTCCGATCGACGTGGGAGCCCCAGCTCCTTCAATGTGATGCGTGGGTGTAACTTGTAGTTTTTCCCTCAATTTACAGCAAAGTTATTTTTAACGATCAAATAGCCTTTTAAATTACTAGGGCATGCCCGTACTATATATAAGCTCGGACGTGCCCGTACGTGGGTGCCCGTTCCTTGCCAAAAAAAAAAAAAAATTTGTGTAGGGGTGTGTGTGTGTAAACATCCTAGGGCGTGCCCGTACGTGGGTGCAAAAAAACATGCGTGCAAACAACAACAACAAAAAAAAACTTTGAAACCACGTGGCAGTAACGACCACAGAACCCCCCCCTCTATTTACATGAATGGTTTGGTCCATTCGCAACGACCACAGAACCCCCCCCTCTATTTACATGAAATGGTTTGGTCCAAAGCGAACGGCTTGCAGTGTTTGGTAAAGAAATCGCCATAGCTCGGTAACTACTTGTCCGATTAATTTCAAACCTTGAAAAGGCACATCCTCGGGTCCCCAGCAATATACCTGGCAAGTTTCAAGTATATCGGACCGGTAGTTGTCGAGAAACAACGGTCACAGACAAACATACACACATACACACATACACACATACAAACACACATACACACATACACACAGAGATTAATGGAATTATAGATAGACTAGGGCATGCCCGTACTATATATAAGCTAGGACGTGCCCGTACGTGGGTGCCCGTTCCTTGCCAAAAAAAAAAAAAAAAAAAATTTGTGTAGGGGTGTGTGTGTGTAAACATCCTAGGGCGTGCCCGTACGTGGGTGCAAAAAAACATGCGTGCAAACAACAACAAAAAAAAACTTTGAAACCACGTGGCAGTAACGACCACAAAACCCCCCCCTCTATTTACATGAATGGTTTGGTCCATTCGCAACGACCACAGAACCCCCCCCTCTATTTACATGCAATGGTTTGGTCCAAAGCGAACGGCTTGCAGTGTTTGGTAAAGAAATCGCCATAGCTCGGTAACTACTTCTCCGATTAATATGAAACCTTGAAAAGGCACATCCTCGGGTCCCCAGCAATATACCTGGCAAGTTTAAAGTATATCGGACCGGTAGTTGTCGAGAAACAGCGGTCACAGACAAACATACACACATACACACATACACACATACACACATACACACATACAAACACACATACACACAGAGATTAATGGAATTATAGATAGATAGATAGATGAATAAAATTTGATAACTCTCCCTTTGCATAGTATTCGATTGTAATTTCAAAACTACATCACATTGTATTTTTAATTTCATAAAACTGAATTTATTTCTGTAATATTTCATTCTTCGCTGACATAAAACTTGTCGAGAAGATGATATCGCTCGATGAAATTTTAAATAAATTATTCATTCAATTAATCCTTCATTATTTATTTTTTTATTTATAGGGCGGGTTGGAGGTGTGGTTTCGACAACACTTTATCACGTGATCCCTTGCCGGCGCCGGCGTCCAGGGATATTTGTACCCCGAGTATCACGGGCTTCAACTTGCGTTTACCTCCAGAGTCCCAAACAGTGAAATTTGTGTGAGAATGAACTTGTTTTATCAACATTTTTCCTTTCATGAGCCTGAGGTGAGTTCCTTGTGTTTTTTTTTTGGGGCGTTAAACCATTATTTGTTTTCTTCCACCATTTTGTGTTTCCTCGTGTTTGACAAAGCTTCCCATCTACAAACTATAGTTCCGATACATTATTAATGTGTATTCGTGAAGGACTTGGCTGAGTCGGTTCGTCAAAGTTTGAGGCCAAATTTCCCTCAGCCTCAGGCCAATCGAAAAGAACGCGGAAATAGAATAATAATTCTCCGTTAATTAAATGAAGCTAATCTCATTCCTGTCCCTCAACATTCTCTGAAAAGCATTTTATTCGAACATAGCAACATTTTATGCAGTCGATTTCAACGCCCTCCTCCCCTCCCCAGTCCCTCTGCAACCGCCTCCCCTCCCCAGTCCCTCTGCAACCGCCTCCCTTCCCCAGTCCCTCTGCAACCGCCTCCCCTCCCCAGTCCCTCTGCAACCGCCTCCCCTCCCCAGTCCCTCTGCAACCGCCTCCCCTCCCCAGTCCCTCTGCAACCGCCTCCCCTCCCCAGTCCCTCTACAACCGCCTCCCCACAGTTTCGGTCACGGCCGTCTCCAGAGCCCTTTATACACGTCTCCAGAGTTTGGCCAACTTGGTAATGGGCGCCATGTTGGAGCCCGACGTCAAGTGCACTCGCGCGTGCGTTCAAGCGTGCATGCATAGAGTTACATATCAAGTCCAAGCGTGCATGCATAGAGTTACATATCAAGTCCATGCGTGCATGCATAGTTACATATCAAGTCCATGCGTGCATGCAGCTCTCTGCTATTTAATAGAGACAGGTTTATTTTTATGTTCCCGAGTTTCATTCATTGTTTAGTCACTTTAGGGCTTTAACATGGCGCCTGTTGTCACGTGATCGCTAAAAACGGAAAGCGAGATGGCCAAACAAACCCCCCCCCCCCCCAGTCCCTCTACAACCGCCTCCCTTCCCCCTGGCCTCTGCCATGGTCGCCTCCCCTCCATTCCTGGCCATGGCCGCCTCACCTCCTCCATTCCCGGCCACGGCCGCCTCCCCCTCCAATTCCCGGCCACGGCCGCCTCCCCTCCCCCATTCCTGGTCACGGCCGCCTCCTCCCCCCCATTCCCGGGCACGGCCGCCTCCTCCCCCACATTCCCGGGCACGGCCGCCTCCTCCCCCACATTCCTGGGCACGGTCGCCTCCTCCTCCCACCATTCCTGGGCATGGTCCCCCCCCCCCCCATTCCCGGGCAAGGCCACCTCTCACCATTCCTTGGCACGGCCGCCTCCTCCCCCACATTCCTGGGCACGGTCCCCTCCTCCTCCCACCATTCCTGGGCATGGTCGCCTCCCACCATTCCTGGGCACGGTCGCCTCCCACCATTCCCGGGCATGGCCGCCGCCTCCCCCACATTCCCGGGCACGGCCGCCGCCTCCCCCACATTCCCGGGCACGGCCGCCGCCTCCCCCACATTCCCGGGCACGGCCGCCTCCTTCCCCACATTCCCGGGCACGGCTGCTTCCTCCCCCACATTCCCGGGCACGGCCGCTTCCTCCCCCACATTCCCGGGCACGGCCGCTTCCTCCCCCACATTCCCGGGCACGGCCGCCCCCTCCCCCACATTCCCGGGCACGGTCGCCTCCTCCTCCCCCCCCATTCCCGGGAACGGCCGCCTTCTCCCCCTCCCCCGTCCCCCCCAGTCTCTCCACAACCGCCTCCCCCCCCTCCAGTCCCGGCCACGGCCGCCTTCCCCCCACCCCCCAGTTCCGGCCATGGGCGCCTCCCCTCCTCCCCCCCAGTCCCTTTACAACCGCCTCCCCCCCAGTCTCAGCCACTTTTGACTCCCCCACCCCCCTGGGTCCACGGCCCCGGCCCCTATCCCCCCGCCACGGCCGCTTCCGCCCTTGCCCAGTACCAGCAACGTCCGCCTCCCACCCCCTCCAGTCCTGGTTATGGCAACGGTCCCCACCCCCCAGCCGCTGGTCATGCACGGCCAACCCTCCTCCCCACCTCCTCAAGTCATGGATGTTCCTCCTCCTGTTCCTCCTCCTGTTCCTCCTCCTGTTCCTCCTCCTGTTCCTCTTCCTGTTCCTCTTCCTTCCCCCCCAAACGCCCCCGCCCCACCTTTCGACCTAGCTATAAACTGTTCATCCAGGTGTTCCACAGGTAGTGATTCTTCAATGCGTGTGCCGTCCTTTGGATGGCCGTTAAACGGGCATCCCATCTGCCAGCATTGGATGGACGTTAAAGACACCATGGACACCATTCCAATTCCCGCAGCCTTGTGCCACATGTGAACAAAATGGTTATTAACTTTTCCTTTTTTTATTTCTTTTTGAAACTATTTTTTATTTCTGAATGAGATGGTTAATGTTTAAAACGGGTAATGTTATTTTTCAATACTGTCAGCGATATTCAATATAATTCATGTTTTTAACCAGTTTAAAAATGGCTAAAATGATTTGGACATGTATGCTCAAATTGGTCTCATTATTCAAAGGATATTTGTTTAATAAAGTATTTGGTTTCTCAGACAATTATACTGAACAAAATTATAAACGCAACATCCGACATTTAAAAATAATTTATGAACATGACTGTTCTATTGATAAATCCGTTACGGATTCGTCTGTGAAGAGGACTCTTCTCCAGCGTGCCAAGGGCCATCGAAAACGTGCGTTCACCCACTGTCAGACATCTGTCAGGTCAAGACCCTGGTGAGGACGACGGGCGTGGAGATTGAGTTCTCTGAGACGATTTAGTACGGTCTGTCCTGTGATTCGTCGGTTATTCAGACCAACCGTCTCTTGTGCTGTCTGTCGCTGGTCGCAGACGATCACGCAGGTGGAGGAGCCGGATGTACCGATCCTGAGCTGGTGTGGTGACACGTGGTCTGTGGGCATGTGGTTGATTGGCTGTCGCGCCAAACTGTCCGACGACGCTGCCGCAAGCGGTTGATGGTGGAGAAATGCACATTGCACTGTGCAGCAACACCTGACGGACATCCCAGCATTCAGCCTGGCAATGACGCGCTCCCTCATGAATTGTGGCATTGTGACGTCTGACAAATCTTGTCATTTTTGGGTGGCCTTTTATTGTCCCCAGTACAAGGAGTGTCTGAGTAATGCTCACGCTCTTTGAAACGCGACATTGCATGCCACACCTGCCTGGTGGGAGAAATATATCGTAACGGGAGTGCCCCAACATTTAAAACGTTTAAACTCCCTTACGCACTCAAATTCAAGACTCGTCAACCTTTTGTACATACAGAAAAATAGAGGTGATATTTTACTGGAACGTTCATAAATTATTTCAAAATGTCGGATGTTGCGTTTATAATTTTGTTCAGTGTAGATTTGTTCGATACTTTTTCATAGACAAGTCCATTTTTTTTTCATTATACCCTAACTGAGATGATCAATGATTCAGAAGGATTTTACCATCTTTTGAAACAGATGCCGTTGTCCACCTGGAGCACATACTGGGTGAATCTGGGGTGACGCGCTTGGGTGAGATACTTCACAAGACGTTTCGGGAGTATGGTGAGGCCTCCTGAATGGCGGGTTTCCTCGTTTTGGGGTTCTTCTCAGAGACGGTATTTTCCCATATGTGCTTCACACAAGCTCGTCGTGCTCAACTTCACTGGCGATTTCATCTGTTGAGGAAAGAAGGTTGAACGATTCGGAGGTTATTGCTCACGCGACCCGTGTGGCTATGTGTATGTGGCTGCAGCTATCGGCATGACACGGAAGGATGTGCATCACTTTATACGCTACCTTAACCGTTGTGAAATTTTGTGGAGAAGATGCATTGATGACTATTTATGGATTGATTTGCCCTGCTTGTATCATAAGAGAACTGACTACTCTAAAGTGTGCCATTTGATTGATTCCTGGCTAAATAGCCCGAAATTGTCTTTTCAAACATCCAGCTTGCTTCGGTATTAGCGGTTCATGTTTTTGAATGATTTTCAGCAGACTTCAGCAAATTACAATGCTAATTACAATAACTAGCAAAGAACCCGTCCTTGCGGATAGGATAATTCCTTCAGAATTGCTGTATCGCTGAATTGACTCCAGGGGGGTTGACTCAGCCTGTCATCCTTCCGAGGTTGGCAAATGGAGTACCAGTTCACTGGTAATTCCCTGTCGCAAGAGGCGACAGGCCCTGTCGCAATGGCCTCTAAAAGAGGTTCTTCTTCTTCTTCTTCAGAATTGCTGTAATATGACTTGTAATACCTGATTCCACCAGGAGCAGTGCTAGAGCATACATATTTACCTCGAGAGAAATGGTGTCCTCCCAATGCCAACCCCTGAGACTATGGAGGAAAAACAAACAAAAAAAAAAAAACATAACATCACTGAAGCTTTTCGTGTGCGTGCACATGCACTAACTACAACATTTCTAGACAATCATGGATATGATTGACATTTTATGATATCCTGAGCGACAGAATTCTTGCTGTATGTGCATCACTGACCAACGTAATTGTCAGAGTTGGTTTGGGGGAGGCACAGAGGAACTTTTTTTTGGCGTCTTCCACAATGGGATAGGTACGCCAGCCCTTGCATGATCGATGCTGAGCTCAATGGCTGTTTGAGGCCATGAAGGACTGAAATCCAGATTTTCCAGTTGTCAAATCGATAATGCGGATTCATATATACTTGATACTTGTCTGAATCTACAGTTCTTTTAAGAGTGACTCGCTGGGGGTTTTTTTTTTTCACGGAAAACCCTCCCTTTGTTTGGGCAGTGTATCGGCAACAAAGCGCTGCCTTGCATGCTCCCAGAAGTTTGTTTACTGCTAACAACCCAGTGTTGATTTTAGTCATCCGTATACTTATTGGCAAAAAATAACGTTATGAAATAATTGTTTTATGTTCCCAGAGATCAGACGTTGAAGGGAAAATAAATGATAAATTGCAATATTAAAGTGCCAATGATGGTGAATGAAAGGCACAATCGGGAAACAAACGTACCCCAGCTAACAATTTTGCGTTATTACAGCATTTCACTTTTGTTGTTGCCACCTTTTGCTCTAACGCTTTATGAACGTTCAAACGTTGGGTTTTGTTTGTTTACATAACGTTTTATGACGTTGCGATAACGTTATAAAACGTTGCTGCAAAGTTATAATAACGCTATTACAGGTACTAGGGCATGCCCGTACTATATCTATATCTAAAATTATATCCCCCCCTCTATTTACATGAAATGGTTTGGTCCAAAGCGAACGGCTTGCGAGTACGGTGACAATCCCCCCCCTCTATTTACATGAAATGGTTTGGTCCATTCGCAAAGCCAAAGCGAACGGCAGTTACGAATCGCAGTTACGATGAATCGCAAAGTAGTTTTAATTAGTTTTAAAACATAGTTTAACGCCAACATAGTTTGCCAACGTGAAATAAATGAATACGCTCTCAAATGTGCCGTCCGAGGCAGAGTCTGTTCGGCACGTTCGGCACACGTGATAGCTCGCTGCTCTCTGATTGGTTGAATCGTTTTTTGGACATAGCTCGGTAACTACTTGTCCGATTAATATGAAACCTTGAAAAGGCACATCCTCGGGTCCCCAGCAATATACATGGCAAGTTTCAAGTATATCGGACCGGTAGTTGTCGAGAAACAGCGGTCGCATACACACACACAGACAGAGATTAGTGGAATTATAGATAGATGGTTACACAACGTTGCAGGGACGTTCAAACATTGGGTTTTGTTTACGTTTCCACAACGTTTTATCATGACGTTGCGATAACATTACTATAACTTTGGAGCAATATTTTATAACTGCATTGCAGGGACATTTGCATGTTTTTTTTGGGGTTTTTTTCCCCATAACGTTATGGTTTAACATTCAGATATCAATACAAACAGGACACAGCTTTTGCTTGACATTTATTTTGCACTTCCTTTTTTGTGTTTGTGTGCAAAATCAAGAATTGAAAATTTGAATTGAAATTTGAAAGCGGGTCAGCTGGGAGGATGCAGTTCTTCACAAATCGATATCTTCCTCACACCTGTAGTCTATCGTCATTGCATGAACTACACCTGAAGCATTCGACATCTGAAAAAAAAAAACCCACCAATAAAAGTGCTTTTTAAATTGTCAAGAGGGGAGAGAATAATCATACTTCATAGTTATGCAAAACATGTATTTATCCTTTATTTGAAGCGTATATGAAAAGTCATGCATAAAAACGTTGTTATAACAATGTTTTAACGAAACAAAAATCATGCCGGGTCATTATGACCCATGAATGCATTCATTGGAGTATTGCATTTTAAAATATTTTTCCCTGTGATCCTAAACAAAGAATAAAAAACACACAAACATGTATTACCCTTTATTCGAAGCATATATGAATATAAAGGTCATGCCTAAAAACGTTTAGTTGGAGTGAAACAATCACACTGGTCCCAGGTCAAATTGACCTATGAATGCGTTAATTGTGATTTGACTCGGCATATCTAAGGGTAAAAGAATGTAAATTTATGATGTCTTCACTCACGTTGTCTGACTGCCATGTTGAATCGAAGGAAACCCCCCCCCCCCCCCCCCCGTCAAAAACAAGAGTTGGCTCACCAATTCGTCTGTGTGCGCCAAGTATTCTATGAATACCATCTACTTTTTATTGGTGTTGAAGGGGGTCGGATATTTAATGTATTTTTGCATCGGAGAATGGTGGATTATACAATTACTAGTTTGTGTTCAGAATGTATTCGCGCCCACAGCCCACGACAATTAAATCAACATGAATGTTTTGCAGGTGACTTATTAAACCACCTTTCCTGCATGTGACAAATATGATGTTTGAATATCATTCACCTTTCTGTTCTTCCCTCCTGCTTTGTTTGGTGCATGCTTCAGGTTTTCGCCAATCCAACTCCATATCGGCTATTTTAATCTTTAGATGATTTCTAATGCTTGTTCCTAAAAGGAAAGAATGTAACATGAAAATTATGTTTATAACGATGTGTATTTGATCAACAAGTTTAATGCAGGGAACAAAACGAAAGTTAAATATTTGCTGATGAACTATGGTGTTATCACACCTCACACCTGTACCTCACGAACCTTAATAATTTGCTCCCACCCACGGACAATAAACAGTGGAAGGTTTGCAGATTTCTCACACTAAAAACTAGTACGGCACTCAGAGTGCATACCTATGCCAGGCTGAACAGTTTGTTTTGGATCCTACTGATAGGCTGGATCTGGATCCGGAGCTGAACCAAAATCGAATCGGTTTGTTCTTGTCACCTAACCAACTCATCCACATTGTTTTGCCATAAATCGTCCACAACCTTGAGATATTGTGCTATATATCGTTTTGGCCCTGTCTATCATTGGTGAAGAATCACTTTTAAATTTATATTATTTGGATCCAGTGACTGATCTGGTTCTTCACCAAAATCTAATTGCGTTGTCCTTGTCACACACCCAACCTCTCAACCAAGTTTCATCCAAGTTTGTCCACAACTTTGAGATATTCTGTTCACATAGACACATGGATGAAAACACAACCTCTGCCCACCTTTGGTGGTGGAGTGATGATAAATATGCATTAGTGATGTTGATATTTGAATGAGAATAATTCTAAATTTTCAAAATGCTTAATTTCACCAATTTTAAGTGGAGGTTCAAACCAAAGCACCTGACACTAAGCTTCACAGTGAAGCAGAAGTGATTTTTGCTCATGCCATATATATATATATATATATATATTGTCGCGTAACCGTGATTAACACCACAGTTACGGATGACCGATTTGCGAGACTTTAACTCCCGAGGCGAACACTCAATGGCGGACTCAAGTTCAACACCAACGCGCGGAATGGCGGGGCGCAGCGAAGGCTCCGCAACCTTATCTATTAAAATCAAACACCCAGGAAAACTGCGTTCAGATATTATGTACAAAAAGTAATATAAGGGTTTATTAGGAAAAGTAAAGCCAGTGAAAAAGCCCGCCGGTAAATCTAATAATTCTAATAAACCTAAATCGGGACGTCCCCACACGACTGACAGCAAACACAAACGAGGGAGATTAATCACGAAAATAACACGTCCCGTCGTTCAAAATATACGCGGAGATCGGGCTTATCTGTCTTTGTCGTCTTGTATTGTTGGTGTCCAGCACCGCTCCTTCCGGCCCGATCGCACACCACGAGGCCCCTCGCTCCAAGCACCACGCGTCCGACGCAGGCCAGCGGCTCCACTTGACCAGGGACAGGAAGGACTCCTTTCAACTCCACTCGACTCGACGCGGGAGTGCTGGCAGCCAAGTGCCAACGAACTGCTCAGTGCCAACTGGGTGTGCTCTCGTGTGTCTCCTGCGACTCCCTACAACCCGAACTGCACTCGAACTGCGACTGGAATGGCGTGTCCTCTCCAACTCTCCACCACCGCTCCACTCTCTGGTGCCTGCCTGCGTCTCCCAGTGCCTGCCACGAACTCAACTCAACTCCTGACGCAAAAACTGCCGAAATGGCGTCCGACCGTCGCCTATATTGGTGGCCGATGACGTCACATTGCGCACTCCTCAGCCAATCAAAGCCTCCCGCGACTCCTGACATCTCCCCCGTTACGCGACCCTGCGGTCCTGGCATAACACGTGCCGGCCAGGTTTGTAGGCCTTTGGAGGTGTACACGGTGGCGGCCAATCGTGGCGGTGTTTTTTGACCTGGTTTCCTGTCAATTTAATACGAAGTCCTTGTCAGGGAAAGGGGAATTATTTAATGTTGCGCTAAGGACCTAACTAATGTTTATGTGGTTTGCAGTGCCATAAAGGACAAAGGTTTGATTACTAGGTGAGACTCACAGGGGCGTTACCTTTAACCCCTCACTATTTAACACTCGAATCTCCAGGTAGATCCACACTCATACATCTTACCCCGACAACCGCCTGAACATCAATAACTTATTACATGTAGAGTCCCTGTCACGACAGCCGAATACCTACCTATTCAGATCTACCTAGCTCTAGATGTTGCATTACCAAATTCATAACAATATATATTGTTGCGGATCTCACCGGCGGCCCCTTTTCCCCTTACCAAGGGGGGATTAATCCCCTTGTCTGCGACTGACCGACGTGAGTCCTGAAGCTGCCCAGCTCCCTCCAGAGAGGCAGGTGAGCAACCTTGTTCGAGACCGCGGACAAGATGTTATTTGCCGAGCGGATTAGCAGCCGCGGCTCGAACCATTAACAAAAACTAGACCTGATTCTTATTCGTTGGCCAAATCGTGCCACCGGTATTCAATGATGGAAAAGACAAGGACGAACGATGTGAAGGAAAGAAGGCAGAGTAAGGAAGAACAGGATTTATTAATTATTTACACAACCAAAGCAGAAAAGAAATGAAATGCAATTTACAGGGAAATGGAAGGATCAGAAGGACACAGAGCAATTTCTAGCTTACCTATACAGTCTTACTTATTCCCAGGGACAACACAAAGGACAGACGACAATCAGACTTACATGGGGAATGAAGCAGAAATGAATGGCAGGAGGTGGATGGCTGGATGGACGAGAAGGTGGGATCACAGGGCGGGAAGGGTGCGGCCCGGTTGGTGTGATGGCACGGCACGAGGTGAGCAGCCGCCGACCCTCCTCAATCGGTTTCGCACGGCGGCGTTCCTTCGTAGCCGTGGCCGAAACCGCTGTCAAAGCTGCGGTGGTCAAAGCTGCAGTGGTCAAAGCTGCGGTGGATTCAAAGCTGCGGTGGACTCGAAGCTCATCGGAGGTCCCTCGCTCATGTGTGGTTCATCTGCCGCATCTCCCACATCTCACGCATCTCCCGCATCTCCCTCCGCAGTCCTTCCCCACCCCCTTTTATGAGGCGCGTCACGATCAAGCCGCCGGCCTGTTGGAAACGCCCATCGGTGAGCTCGCCTCGGCCTCGATTGGTCGCGAGGGCTCACGGATCCTGCCCCTTGAGGCGTTGGCAAAGCCACGCCTTGTTCCTGGCGCTTTGCTGACTCCTCCCACCTTCTGCTCCGAGATGACCGTGTTCAATGGAGTCTTGGGGTGAAGGTGATGCCAATAACCCCACCCAAAGTTACTGGCACTTTGAAGAGGCCATGGGGGTGTCGGAGGGATCTATCATGTCATTCGATGCAATGCAGAGTCAACTAATGGGAAACAGAGCCTTAAACTACATAGAATAAGAAACAACTATTTAGAAGGGTATATGGTGGCCTACGTGCTTGTACAATGTACATGGACTAGCTACGGTGCACTCATTTCAATTAACAGCCAATTAAAGGGGAAATGTACATAGGAAATTTTAATACTAAATTTACAAAGTGAAGGTTCTAAAAACCGTAACAATATATAAGCAGCAAGGTTGACATAACGGTGATAAATGTTGAAGGTGATGACTTTCTATCAGATAGAAAATGACTGGGCAAATTATGCAGTGAATAGAGCAGATTGTTTGTCGAGTACAACATGCTGTGTTTTGAATAAATCTGTCAGCAAAGTGACAAGTCAACATGGCGAGTCGTCTTATAAAAGCCATTTTAATGAGTCATTGTATTCATGTGAGATTGGATATTATGATCTATGCTGTACTTATGTCGTGAATCGATTCAAGGTCCACCCTGATGAAGGAGTAACAGAATTTTATTGAAAAACCAACATGTGTGGAGACTGTATAGAGAAAGATCAAAGCTCATGAGAACCAAGACAATTCTCAAACACTCTAAAGTAACTCGGCAAACGGCAGGCCATATATACAGTTAAGGCAAGATGTTTATCATAGCAATTCCCAGAAATATTGATCAATTTTGGAGAAAGGGGGAACTTGAACAACTGCCCCCCTCTTGTCCCATCTCCAAGACTGCCCATGAAAAGCTTACTCAAGGACATCTCCCATACATGGTGGAAACCAGGCCACATTCCAATTAATTATTCTTTCACATTCCAAGGTGTTTTCGTTTTCTCTTTAGCGACCTGGCTTGAACTGGTCTCAGGCCACACTCCTTTCTGCAAAGTAAAGCTAAAGCGTAGGGCAAAGGGGGGCATTAGGCTCCACTACATTGTAAATCTTGAAGGTAAATATAATGCATTTACAATGTCGTGGAGCCGAATGCCCCCTGGAGCTTAATGCCCCCCTTTGCCCTATATGTTAAACAAAGCATAATTAAATGAACCAAAACACAATTAAAAGGCACCATCTCCACACTTACACCATCTGCTTGATCACAAATGATCTCATCATGCTCAAAGTGAGAAGGTCTTTTTTTTCTTTTTTTCTCTTCTCCCCAAGTTCTTCCTTAGACTTGGCATTTGATGTGCATTCTGCCCGCATGCTGAATTGCCTGAGCATATGTATCTAACGAAATGTGCACAATCAAAAAGTGAATATATTGTCAGTCTCTAAGTATAAGTTTTTCAATATCATTCTATTTGGACTGTTTATTGTCTGAATTTCATAATTTAGATATCACATTTCACATTTTTGCATTATTAACAGTGGCGTAGTGATGGTTTGTGGTGTTAGGGGCGAAGGTCAAAAATATCGCTTCCTGTAGGCACTGACATGGTCAGAAATTCATGTCCGTGAATTTAGCGCCCTTTACCCTTTGCCCTATTCAAAGTTACGGTTGTACCATTACAAAAATGGGGGGGTGTTGTGGGTTTCTTTGGACAAAAGATGGGTGCGAATGCGTAAATAGCGTAAATTATGGACGATGGTAATCCGATAATGGTTCGTATCCTATAAAGGCATGAGAAACATAATGTAAGACGCGAATAGGGCAATTAGTGGGGGGGGGGGGGGGGGGGGGGAAGTGGACACCTGTAGGGTTTTAATGATGAGAAGATGCCACCTATTTTAATTCATTATCTAGGTACCAAAGTACATGAAAATGCATGTTGCCATTTTTGGAAGTGTGGCAGACGGCAGCCATCTTGGATTTCAAAATGGCTGATGTTTTGCCACTATTTTTCGCTTGTAGTTTCAATGAAAGTATTTTACCTCAATTTTGAAAGCAAAATGATAGGTTTTCATTGTTAACACTTCGAAATCAATGTAAGTAATATTTTGTTCAAATTACATACGATATCACCCATGCTGAAATTCAAAATGGCCGCTAAAAAGTTACAAATTGCATTCAAATTTAAGGGCCATGGTCCGATCAACAGCTTCATCCTAACATTGACCCCCAAATTTAACTGGACGTGGTATAAATTTTGATATGAGAAGAAAGCTGCTATTCTTCTCATTGACCCTGTGAAATTGTAGGGCTGCAAGATGTTTAGTTTGGATTTTGTATGCCAAAACTTGCTTACTATTGGTCAACCAATTAGTTGAACCACAGTATTCTATGGGGCTTGCAAATACACATTTTTATCCCTCGTCAAAACGATTGAAATACCAGCATGAAACTTCACAGGTGGGATAGAGGGTCAAAGCCATTCAATCAATGTGAAAACTGCATGTGATGAAATCGGACTATCCCCCTTTAAATATTGTGGTAACGTGTTATCCAAAAACGATACCTAACGGTATTTTTCTCAAACTTTATTTGCACAGTTAGACACACCTAAGCAACTGGTACTCAGATACCTACCTTAGCTCGTATATAAAACGATAAACACAGTCACTTCTATGGACTTAATTTGGAGACTTTAACTCGACAAGCTACAATATTTAAATATCCATTTCAGAGGATAACAAATTTATGAGGTGCAGTATCATGCGCTCGCAGTACCAGCACACACCCCACATATCCCAGACAATAGCCACACCCACATCTACTATACACACCTTGCAACTGCATGTCCAACAAATGCAGTCTTAACCATGTAGAATGGAACTACATGAACTTGTTGCAAGTTTGCTACTTTCATAGCTGTATTAAACATCATCATCATCACTGTTCTCTTCATTGTCAGTCAACTTCGGGGTTAGAAGGAGCATTGTCGCATAGTTCTTCCCCTTCACAGCATGTACAAAATTCTGTGCAAAACAGTCTATTCTTTTTTTACACTTGCATTGGTGACTGGAACACTGGGTCCGACCACATCCGCATTTCACTAACGGTGTGACGGCATCTGGAGCTGGAGGCAAATGTGTCATCACTGGTTTGAAAATTCCATCTACCAAGTTCCAGCCATATTTATCTGGGGATGGTATTTCAGGGAATGCAACAATGTCATTATACCATATCCTGGCTTGATAATGTGCTCTGGCAATGGCATGTGAGAGTGCAGCTTTAGTTGGGGGAAGATTCTCTGCTTGGGCTTGTTTCTGCTTAAAGAGCCACCATCTTGCATCTGCAACGTTTGTTATTTTTGTTCTCGGAAGATAGAGCTGACATACATAAGCTTCAAGAGCAGCACTTGTTGCTTCTGAGACAGTGCCTGTCGCACCAAGTTGGGACAATGCTACAACGATGTCATGGTTGTCATCCAAATGATCTAAAACCTTCCAGCATGTTATCTTGCCTTTGCCTGCAAACTTTACGGTGATATCTGCCCCGGACAATGCATGGAATCCAGGAAGTGCTGCTGCTTTTGATGGCTCCAAAGTTTTATATATTGGTCTAAGTTTGATTACTTTCTGGTTGTTTCCTGTACCAGTTACCATACTAGTGTCTGCTGCAAGATTTGGATAGCGCCTAATAACCAGAACCAAGACATCCGTATCAGGAGAATAGATTCTCAATGAGGTAGCACCGTTGTTGGTGGCATCAACAGCATGTAGCATGAGCTTGGTATCTGCCTCTTCTTGGGAACTACTTGTCAACGCTCCTATGTGAACTTTCTGCTCTGTCACGCCATGCAACTACAACACGCTTTCTGTTCAAAGCAGCGTGCTGCAGAATCTTCTCTGCTAAATAAGCCGTCAACTCATCCTTGGTCTTCACATGTGCAAGGAGATTCCGCATACTGGGAGAATACCGGGGAACTCCTCTTGCAACTCCTCAGTCTCTTGCTGAACTATAGGATGTATGGAAACTACTGGGGAAACACCAACCCTATCCCCAGCCAAATCATTTCCCAATAGGAAACTAATACCCTCTATGGGGAGTGGGGACTATTCCTACTGTCATGGGTCCTGTGACCAAATCAGACCAAGTTCACCCTATGTAAGGGGACTGGGACATAACGACCTGCAATGCACTGGATTAAGACACTCGCTTTCACCGAACTACTCAGTCAATGGTAAAATATTACACAACATCAACGACTGAGCTGCCCCAGTATCCCTCAGAATAACTACGGACTTGACTTCCGCGTCCCAAGACACTTGGCCCTTTGACACAAGGTTTATAACGGTCCTGTACGGGGCTTGTAAAGTCAGCAGTATCCTCAACTTTAACTGAAAGGGCACAATCATGATGACTGTCCACTTTGGTTTGAACCAATGCAATAGGTCTAGCGGAGTCTCCCTGCTTCTCCTCCCTTTGCAATTTCCAACAATTGGACTTTAGATGTCCCCTCTGTTTACAGTAATAACACGTTGGGGTCGTTCCCCGACGAGATGCCTGACTCAACCATTCAAACTGTCTACCCAGAGACTGCCGCACCAATGGACCCCTATGGTCTGTCCACTCCCCCTCTGACCAGTCCTCACTAACCTCCTTGTCATCCCAGGTAGTACCGTAATGAGGAAAACCAAGGCCTCTCTTATGAGGTAAGTTCATAATCATCTGCACCAACAGCAGCTTTTTTCAACTCACCAACCTTATGATCAGTAAGGTCTGTCCTAATGTCCAAGGGGATATTGTTCCTAAACTCTTCCATCAAGATAACCTCCCTTAGATTACCATAGGTCCTATCCACTTGTAGAGAACGATACCACCGATCAAAACTCATTTCCTTCTCCCTCGCAAATTCAACAAATGTCTGCCCAGCCTGTCTTTTCAAGGTTCGGAACTTCTGCCGGTATGCTTTCGGAACTTGCTCATAGGCTGACAACACAGCCTTTTTAACAGCCTCATAATTCTCTGACTGATCCTCCGACAGAGCTGAATACACTTCCTGGGCTCTCCCTATGAACCCACTTTGTAGTAGCAGGGTCCAGTATTGTACGGGCCACTGAAGACGTTTTGCTATCTTTTCAGAAGACAGAAAAAACGTTTCCACCTCCTCGTTAAACTTGGGAACAAGCCTAATGTTCCGAGCCACATCAAAGGAACGGGGGAGATCATTTTGACCCCCACCTGAATCGATGGAAACCGGTTGGGCCTGTCACACCTGAATTTCTAATTTTCTTAACTCAAACTCTCGTTGCCGTTTTTCTTTCTTTCAAACTCTTCGCTTTTCTTCCTTTTTTCTTTGCTGTTCTTCCTTTTCTCTTTCAAACTCTTTGCTTTTCTTCCTTTTCTCTTTCATACTCTTTGCCGTTCTTTGTCTTCTAACTTTATTCTGAGCTGTCTTTCTTCTGATTCTATCCGGGCTAATTCCAAGGCTTCACTCTTCAATTTTACCCACGGTTCTGAACCCATGCGACTGACAATAGCCGAAACAATCTCCGCCTTTTTCATGCTAGATGTCCCACTAACCCCAAGATGATCAGCTACAGCTTGTATCTCTACCTTACGTAACAGTTCTACATCTTGCACTGATAAAAAATCACTCCGCCATGAGCCCTCCTAAATGGCCACTATCTCCTCTGAATCACCTTCCTGGCCCCTCCCGTGCCCCACAGCCAATCATAGGCTTTATACACATGGACTAAACCACTTGGTCGAACTCACAGGGGGGTTGGGGGAGGGGGGGGGGGGGTGAAGGAAGAAGAAAAAGGTCAGACAGTAACAATATTGTTACGAATTCGGGGGTCGGCTCTCCCCTTAACAAGGGGGGTTAATCCCCTTGTCCTTTTAAGCTGGCCGTCCCGAGTCCTGGAAGCTACAACGCTCCTCCCGGTCGGTCTTAGGTCGGGTGATTGGTCAATTTGGGTCCCAAATACCTAATTACCAACACCGACTGTGAGCAGGGAAATAACTCCCGCTCGAACCACGGACGTGATGGTAAATGCCGAGTGGTTAGCAGTCCGAGATCCGAGCCGTTAACAAATGACTAACCTGATTATAGCGGTTCCGAAATCGTGCCACAGGTACTCGATGGAAAGAAAGGACGGAGGCGATCGGATTAGGGAAAAACCAAGAAAGAACAAGGTAAATTTATTAACAACCAAAAAGAAGAAGAAAGGAAAGAAATATACAAGGAAGAAGAAGAAGAACAACCAGGACACAGGGCAGGCTTAACTATACATTCTTAACTTAACACCCCAGGACAAACATACACATGGGATTGTAGTGGGTAGGGTGGAAGGTCCATGTAGATCCAGGCTCTGGTTCTGCAGGCGAAACCCGGCAGGCAGCTCTGCGTATCGTTGGTGCGCGACCGGACCTTACATATGGTGGGGGGGGGGAATTCTTTGCAAATGTGCGCTCCTGGATCAGTTCTTTCAATAAGCGCATATACCCACAAGTCCGTTATCAGCGCTCTCTCCCAACGGGTCCGTTGCGCGTAGGTCTTTCAAAAGGAGTTCTTGTGCGCCGTTCACCCGAAAGGTCCGTAAAAGGGCTTTGCACTCGCGCTTATATATCGCGCTTCAAGATCACTCCGCGCGCTTCAAAACCACGCCCGCCATCGAGCTCACCTCAGCCCTGGTTGGCTGGTAAGGGCTTACCGGCTCCGCCTTTGACGGCTGGTTGACATGGCCACACCTTGTCCTTGGTGCTCCGCCCTCTTCTTCCTCGAGCCGACCGCATGGTCACTGGCGGCGTTTGAGCGAGCGCTAAGGCGCGAACGCTGCTGGCAAGGCGCGTAATAGAATTGGGAGAGGTCGCAAAATGAACAAAAGGGGCCTACTCATTTGATTGATGCAACGCAGATTCAACTATTGGAAACACGGCCTTATCTGAAACACATACTAATGAAATAACTAAAGTTCCTATGGTGGCCTACGTGTTGCATATGGACTAACTAAGGGTGCAACCTTTAAATTTATTAAATGATGGGATATTTACAAGAGTTATTTACAACAAGTGTGGGTTCTAAAACCGCAACAATATATTACATATAAACTTGTGTGGCACCTTTGTTCTTGAACATTTTTTCCATACCAAGTATGGAATACGATTAGCTCCAGGAGCACTGGCATTTCTTCTCTTCCGGAGATGGGCATTCAGTTCTGACAAACTTGGTGGTTTAGTTTTGAATGGTGTCTTGGGTCTTAGTGGTCTTTTCATTCCCTTCAGTATTTCATATTTGTAGCTACGTTTTTTATTTATTTATCTTTATTGACATCCTTTAATAACTTTTCAGCAACTACTTTGCTGAAGGATGGCGATCTATTTTGCTTCTCATTCAGCATCCGTTTTGCATACTGGGTATGGATTTTGTCTGAATTGTTGCTGAGCTTTATTGGAAGATAGTTGTTCTTGCAATTTCAATTCTAATTTCCTCATTGTTATGGAGTCTTACTAACTTGAAGTAGTCTTTCCTGAGGTTTGCTACTAGTGCTTCATTTCTATCTTTATACTAGTGCTTTAATAATTAAATAATTAAGAAACTGAGGTTTGCTACCATTGCTTCAATAATTAAATAATTATAAAAACAAACAAACCGGAGTGAAAACTGAGTACTCCCTTTTAACGCGCGTCATCGCTGGGCCCCCCTTGATGCCTGGCAATGACGTCATGCAGTGCCTTCAGATGGAATAGGAAAGGAGAGGTGTACAACAATATGGACTCGGTGAGATGACATTTATTTAAATCGTCAAAGGCTAAGTTCCTTACCAGTAGAGCTCATTATCCTAACAGGATATCGTCACCTTCGTGCCATTCTTGCTCAAGTCGGAAAAAGCGTTTTTTTTTTGTTTTTTGTATACTGAATCGAGGCTCGTGAAAGAGCTAACATCAACTTCACAAACAAATCGACCAGACAAACAAAATACACAGAGGGAGCGGAAGACAAGATGGGGAGAAGCACACACACACAAACAACATCCGAGAGCATGGAGATGTGTGGAAGGGAGAGGGCCCGGGGGGAGGAGGCATGGGAAGGGGGGGGGGGGAGGAGGCATGGGAAGGGGGGGGGGGGAGGGAGAAGTATAAAGCACAAGGACACCAAGGACTTCCAGGACAGAAGTTGGTATTTCAAAAAGTGGAATTGGGGTGAAATTAGCGGGGGTAGAAAAGATCAAGGTTTTGGATGGGGGAAGATAAGAGATGGTGGTGAACAGCTGTTTTAAAGACTTGGAGGGTGGAGTGGGATTGAAGAGAGTGAGGGAGTTTGTTCCAGAGGCGGGAGAAAAGAGGAGTGAAGGTGAGCAGAGAGTCTTGATTTTGGCAGTTTAACCAAAAGAGGGTTGCAGGCAGATCTTGTGCGACCTGTAGGAATATTTGCGGGACAGAGCCCAGAGAGAGCTGGGGGGGGCAAGGCCAGAGAGGAGTCGGTAGAAGACGGAAAGACCACCAACCTGCCTGCGGTGAGTGAGTGAGAGGCCCTTGGAGTTAGTTTCATCGCGGGAGATTCCAATGATTCTGAATGCTTTGGTTTCAACAGCGTGAAGGCGAGCTCGGTGTGAGGCAGGAGCACCAGCCCAGAGGGGAGAGCAGTATTCCATTGAGCTGCGGATGAAAGCCTTGTATGTGGTGAGGAGCTCAGGTGTGCCAAGGAAGGACTTCGCACGACGGAGGATGCCCAGTCGGTGACTGGCTTTGGAGGCCAGATTTGAAATGTGGTTTTTCCAGGAAAGATCATGGCAGATAGTGAGACCCAAAAGCTTGAGTGACAGAACGTCTTGGAGAGGATTATTCAGAAATTGGATGGGAGGGTTGTCCAGTCGGTCTTTCAGGAGAGACATCGTAAGAGTGAGATTTGTCAGGATTGAAAGACATGTTCCACTTGTTTGCCCAGTCTGTGATTTTGTCAAGGTCTGCAGAGTGAGGAGGCTGCAGACTGCCGATCTGAGGGATGAAGAATGGAGCGACAGAGAGTAGAGTCGTCAGCAAAGAGATAGAGAGGATTATCAAGAGAGTCAGAGAGATCATTGATGAAGACCAGAAAAAGCACAGGGCCCAGAACACTGCCTTGGGGAACTCCAGCCTGAACAGGAAGAGGAGATGAGACAAACCCATTCAGGGCCACACGTTGACTACGACTAGAGAGGAAGTCCGCCAGCCATGCGTGGAGATTTCCATGGATATCAAAAGAGGAGAGTTTGGTGAGCAGAGCGGGGTGCCAGACCGTATCGAAGGCACGTGATATGTCAAGGGAGACTGCTCTAATTTCCTGTTTGGCATTGAGGACCTCCATCCATTGTTGAGAAAGCAGAAGCAGCCTGTCCAGAGTGGAGTGTCCAGGTCTGAAACCAAATTGATGATCAGAGATCAAGCCATTGGAGAAGAGGAAAGATTTCATATCTGAAGCAATGATGGATTCCATGACTTTGCTGATAATTGGGAGAAGGCTGATTGGTCTGTAGTTGCTGGGATCTGTTTTTGCACCTTTTTTGTGCAAAGCGGTGATGTTGGCAGATTTCCAAGCAGATGGAAGATGACCTTGAGCAAAAGAGAGGGTGAAGAGAACAGAGAGAGGGAGTGAAAGAGCGGAAGAACATGATTTTAGGACCCGTGGGCTGATGCCGTCAGGTCCAGTTGCAGAATCAGTCGAGGGTTGACAAACTTTTCCACCTTGTCAGGAGGAAAGGACAGAGTCCAGGAGCAGCTGGGTACGGTGGGTACAGAGAGGGATGGGTTTGGGACACAAGATTTAGAGGCAAACACAGAGTTGAGGCATTTAGCTTTTTCACTTGCGGAGTCAGCCGTGTGGCCATTTAAGGTGAGGGAGGGGATGGAGGGGGAACAAACACCAGAAACAGATTTCACCAGACGCCACCAGGATTTGGAAGAGGGAGACAGATAAGAGAGTTCGGTCCTGAGGACGGAGAGATATTGTTTCCTGGCTCTCCTGAGGGTGGCCACACATAGTCAGGTTCATTATGTTCAGATTTATAATTTCGTTCTTTTTTTGTGGAGATTAGCAAACCTATACATTTTTGGAAAGCTTATAGCACCAGGAATCCGAAAAACCATGTTTCCATTTGCGCAAATTTTTCTTTGGCGGCCATATTGGATTTTCAAAATGGCCACCATCGGAAACCTATTTTTCGCGATATCTCAACATCCGAACCACCTAGAGTGCTGATTCCAACACCTATACCCACATTTTTGGGGATGAGGAATCACATGAAGCCATCTAAAATAATCTACACCTACCCTGGGATACCAGGTGGCAGCCTACAGCGGATTTTCAAGATGGCCACTTTCAGGAAACATGTTTTTTTCTGAATATGTATACCACATTGAGTGATGTTTCGCCTCAGTACAGTCATAGTCATAAATGGGATCATTTCAACATGTTCAGTTCATGTACATGGAAAGTCATTATATCAGACCTAATAGTTCATTTAAAATAAACCTCATGAAGCTCACAATTACTTACCTGTTGTCGTTTTATATATTTGCAGGTCTTGAGAGAAGATGAGTGAAGTTACGACTCAGCCCACACAGTGGCAGCACTGCATAATTTGTCAAACCGCTTCAGCAAAATATGGAACGCTTGTCCAGCAGCCCAAACCGGACTCGTTTGAACACTTGCTACAAACCCTTAATGATAGAGCAGCCTACCATGATGGAAAATATGTTAAAATTCACAGTCGCTTAAAGGATGAAACAAGTGAAAGTCTGCAATTCAATAATGCAGTTTGGCATCGTATCTGTTATTCAAATGCAGCCAACAAAGAGAAGGTACAACGTGCCAAAGACCGCCATCAATATCACATTTCAGCCGGCTCCTACACAGAGAAAAAACGTGGACAAAAGCGAAAAAGCACAGAACTGGACGAACCATCAACTTCCACCACCAGTCCGTTTACACGTTCTGCAACAGCTCCATTCATTAAGGAACATTGCTTTTTCTGCCAGGAAGATAACGAGCAAAAATTGTACACATTGAGAACAGAAAACGGTGGGAAAGCATTACACGATGCTGTGGAGCTGTCTGGAAATCTCACCCTGCAAACTAGGTTAAACACATCCATCTCACCCACTGATGCACATGCAATCGATGTTCAATACCACAAGTCATGTTGGACAACAAATGTATTCCATGTGTTACGTACCAAGGATAACAAGGGAACAACAGAGAGAGGTCATCCGTTTCAAACATCATGTTTGATTGAGTTGATTAGCCTTGTCGACTGTCAAACTCAGAATAAACAATACTTATCCATGGCACATATTGAAACAACATACATCAACTTGCTTGGTGGCACAGATGCATTGGCGCACCACTTCCCTGCATATAGTAGACACTGGCTCAAGGAGAGAATTCTTCTAGAACTACCACACGTAACGTCTGTTAGGCAAAAGGACAGGAGAAAACCTTCTGTTCTTTACTCCCCAGATGCATGCGAATCCGATATGGTTCAGTCTGCCATGATAGAAAGTGAAGTAGACGATCTGAATATTATCTATAAAGCAGCAAAGGCATTGCGCAGAATTATCAAGAACTTCCACCAACAGGAAAACTCATCCGATGCTATACAGGTCACTAGCAGCACAGATGATGTTCCAGCAGCACTCCACGCAATGATCAGATGGGTTATGGTGGGGCCAACAGAAACACTAGAAACTGAAAAACGAACCACTCACGTTAACAGAGAAGTACTCACTGTTAGTCAGATGCTATTGGGTGGATTCAAATCTGACAAGCAAGTGAACTATAGGCCCAAAACTGATTCTGCGACCTTCCGATCAACCAAATCACAAGAAACTCCACAGTCTCTAGGATTAGCCTTGGCAGTTCACCATGACACAAGAAACAAGAAACTCCTGGAAAGTCTCTGCTCTCAAGGTTACTGTGTCTCGTACAGTCGTGTTATGCACCTCGAAACAGCCCTAGCAAATGCCATTGTGGAAAACACCCTGAAGTTCCAAGGACTTTATGTTCCTCCATTTTTGAAGAAGGGAACTTTTGTGTTTTTTGCAGCTGATAACACAGACTTTGCTGAAGACAGCGTGGATGGCAAAGGGACAACCCATGGAACAATCATTGCTGTTTATCAAAAACGTGACACTCAAGGAGAAACATTGGCGCCACAACTGAGCATAGCTGACACTACCAGTTTGTCAGTGACCCCGTACCAGGTTCCTATGCTTCATTGTGACAAGCCGGTGCCGAAAACCATAAAGAGAACAGACACATTCCACATCAGCAAGGATGGTATATCACCAGCGTATCACCTTACACATCTAGGATGGTTGGTTGCTTCTATGATCACCAGAATGCAGAAATCAAACAGCACATATATACCTGGTTGGGCAGGATACCACTCATTGCTGTCGGGTCGTCACAGTTTGACACAAGTCGGAGTCTTACCCCTTCTACCTGAAGTAGCACACGAGTGGTCGACTCTTCTGACCGTCATCTCTCAGACAACTCAGCTAAAGAACTTAGTTGTTGGTACAAGCCACCCTACAGTCATTTCCTGGGATATGGCCCTCTATGAAAAGGTGATAAGGCTGCTGGATGCAAGGCCAGACCTGAAAGGTACCGTTGTACCTCGGCTTGGCGAGCTGCATGTGGTCATGGCTGCTTTGAGAGCCCTGGGTACTTCCATTGAGAACTCAGGTATTGATGACGCGTGGATAGAGGCCGACCTCTACGGACCTTCAACAACAAGGCAGATCCTGAGATGTTCGCATTACAAACGCACTCTCCGTGCTCATATTTATTCATATATAGCACTTTATGAAATGGCGCTGGACCTGTTCTTCAAAGATTATCCACAGTTGAAAGCCGTTTGCTCAGATATGTCAGAAGAAATAGACGAGGCATGTTCAGAAAAGGACAAGTTCACCAAAGCCACAAGTGTGAAAGAAGCCAACACAAAACTGTTGAATGTCATCACTACAGCTGATGTTGTGAACATATTCAAGACTTGGGAAACAGAACAATCCAAAAAAGCCATGTTCAAGTCCTTGATGAATTACCTGCATCGAGTGGAGACAATTCTGTTCTTTGTGGAAGCTTCTCGGGACGCAGATCTCAAACTCCACCTCGAATCTGGTGAGGCACTCAGCAAGCTATTTTTCTCCATGGATCGTATCAAATACAAACGTCTTTGGCCGCGATACATAGCAGATATGTATGACCTGAGGAAGACGCATCCGGCCACATACAGGGAACTCGAGAATGGAAATATCTCAGTAACGAAATCTAGCATCCCCTTTGTATCAATCGGTGCAGACCACGCTTGTGAACAGGAAAACAGAGCAATGAAGGTTCATTCTGGACTTCCAGGCATCTCCAATAATGCCAATGCAAGGCAGAGATTCTTTATGGCCTCTCCAGAATTGTCACGGCTGACCAGAGAATTCAAAGATCAGTTCGACACCAAAACAGACAAAGTGACAGAACACCACGAACTTAGTCCGAGGGCAGTGAATCTGAACAATACAGCGGTTGAAAAGATCAAGGCTGCTATCATGAGTCATGGCAATCCATTTACCACAGAAGGAAATAGCATATACAACTTGATCACACATGCCTATGTCCCAGAGGAGCACACGTCACAAATCCTGAATATCGACAACATTGGTCAACACTTGTACGAAGAGTATGTTGACGAAAGAATCAACGGAACAGTCAGCTTATTTGCAGCCGTGAAAAAAGAAAACAACACGATGTACTTGTCTGGTGTGAAGAAGACCAAGATCATGCTCAGGGACAAGTCAGTCGACTTGAAGGAAACAAAAGACTTGTATGGAAGGCTGATGATATTGACAAAATCAAGCCGTGATGTTGACCAGAAAGACGCAATAGGCAACTACGAATTCACCCTTACACCTCGCGCCTTGTTCGCACCAAACGGTGACCTGCTTCCTTGCCTTGACAAGTCAAAGTTAATCCATCTCCTTGTGAAACATGGAGACTTAGCTCCGGGTGACTTAGCTCCGACCTCAAGTCCTCAAGCTCAAGTCCATAACTCTGCAGCTATGAAAATAGCAGTAGTCGACGCCATGGTTCTTGTACAGAAATTGTCGACAAAACCAGCTGCAACAGTAACCGTTGAAGATCTCAGTGTCAGCTTTAATACCAGATTGATGTCACTGACAAGACATTTTGACGAAGTTATCCTCGTGTTTGATACTTACAAGGCCGATTCGTTGAAGCAAAGCACAAGACAAAAAAGACGAGGGGGGCACAATCCAGTCCAGTACCAAGTGAAGGACAATACCAAGATCCAACACATCACCATGAAGCGGTTCTTGTCACACGATCAGACAAAGTCAGATTTGGCAGAATATCTGGCTGAGAAAACGTTGGAGTAGAACAGAGATGCCTCCAAGCTGATAATTATATGTGCAGCAGGAAAGGCCAAGAGTAACAAAGGCGTGCATTTTGAAGACAATAATCATGAGGAGGCAGACACTCTGATGATTCACCAAGCAGTGCTGGCAACTCACCGCAATCCCAACGCAGAACAGCTTACCTTCTTCTCTCCTGATACGGATGTCCTGGTCTTGGTCATAGCTAACTATGATGTTCTGCTCAAAAACACTGCTGTCTCCCTTGTGTCGGGCCTTGTGCAAGTACAACCAATCTGGAACAATCTTGGCGTCGAAAAGGCCAAGGCATTGCCTTGTAGAAAATCCGCTGTAGGCTGCCACCTGGTATCCCAGGGTAGGTGTAGATTATTTTAGATGGCTTCATGTGATTCCTCATCCCCAAAAATGTGGGTATAGGTGTTGGAATCAGCACTCTAGGTGGTTCGGATGTTGAGATATCGCGAAAAATAGGTTTCCGATGGTGGCCATTTTGAAAATCCAATATGGCCGCCAAAGAAAAATTTGCGCAAATGGAAACATGGTTTTTCGGATTCCTGGTGCTATCAGCTTTCCAAAAATGTATAGTTTTGCTAATCTCCACAAAAAAAGAACGAAATTACATAACAAACCTGACTAACACTTGTTTCGGGCTTTGTGAAAGGAAATGAGATTTCCTTCCGTTGGATTTGCTTTCCAGGAGACGAAAGCAAGTTGTTTCTGGGCAATAGCCTCACCACCAGATTCCGTGTACCATGGACGGGAGGAAGGGTATGACAACAGAAGACGAGAAGGGATAAATCTGTGCATGAGAGAGAGCAATTTACTTTGGAAGAATTCCCAGGCTGAGTTGATGTCGGAGGCAGTAGAGATGGGAGACCAGTCCAGATGATTGATGGCTGCTTGAAGACCGTGCCAGTTGGCCTGAGTGAAATGCCAGACTCGTCGACGCTGAGAGGCTCTCTGAAAATGGTCAGAGAGATGTCCACTTTAACAAGGACATGATCAGAAGAGCCGATTGGAGCAGAAGAAGAGCAGCAGACATTTTCAGGGAAGTTAGTCATAACCAGGTCCAGAAGAGAAGATTCTCCGTTGACTGAGATCCGGGTTGGGAAATTGACAGATTGTGTCAGTCCCAGTGAGTCACAGAAGTCCTTTGCTGAAGAGCCATGGCTGGTGAGAGAGGTACCCACCCCCAGCCAACTGGCATGGTGACAGTTGAAATCACCACATATGAGGAAGAGAGTTGGGATGGGTAGATAGAAGTTGGTCCATATTATCAGACAGCAAGATGTAGATGGGGTCATCACTGTTTGGTGGACGATACAACACGCCTATGAACAAAAGGTGGGAGCGAAGGGGAAGCCGTAGCCAAAGGTATTCCTGGGGGTGAGGTGGAGAGAGGGCAGTGCAGGGCGAGTGAGGAAGAGTTTTTTTATAAAGATAGCAACCCCACCTCCAGGACGAGGCTCAGGTCTATCATACCGGAGGAGGGAGTAACCTGGGAGAGATACCAAGGAATCAGACATCATGAAGGAGGAAGGTTTCTGTTAAGCAGATCACGTCTGGTTTGTCAGAAGCAACCTGTATGGAGAGATCAGTTAAGTTTGAGCGAAGGCCCCGGATGTTTGAGGTCCATACTGTTAAGGAAGAGGAAGGGGGAGAATCGGATACAGAACGGGGGGGGAGCGGTAGGGCAGGATGTGGAAGAGGAGGAAGAGGTAGGGAGAGCTGTTGCAGGTGTGTCAGATTACATAATAGCTTGGAGAAAGGGAAGAATGGGGCGGACAAAAGGTTTGATGGTGTTTGGGTGAGGTGCAGTGAGGTGTTATTTGAGGAGGGGGAAGAGTGAGGCAGAAGGTTGAGGAAGATGAAGGGGGAAGAAGTGGGGAGGACGCTTTGAGGAGGAGGGGTGAGAGGGGAGTCTAGGAGGGGAGGAGTGAGGGAGTGTCTCGGAGGGGAGGGGTGTGGGGGGAGTTTAGGAGGGAAGGGGCAGGGGGGGAGATTTGAAAGGGATGGGTGTTTGGGAAGATTTGGGGGGGGGGAGGGGCAAGGGGGAAGATTTGACAGAGATGGGTGATGGGGAAGATTTGGAGGGGAGGGGTGTGATTGGATTTTGAAAAGTGTACGATTTATGGGAAACGAACATTTATTGCAAAATGAGTTTCTTGAGACATTCGAGTCAAAAATACGTTTGAGGATGCTGAAGGGTGGGTGGAGTTCTGGAGAGTTTAGGGAATGAATGAAAGATGCACTGTAAGAGATGGAATTTTTTTTTTGAATGAATAGAATTGGTGAGCAAGTCGAAAGCATCCTTTTATAGAAGAAGTAGAAAAAAGTGTTATAGAATATGACAATAATAAAGTTCTTCAGGGGACAGATGAAACATGTATTAACAACTTGATCACGTGATCTCGAACAACGTGGTCAAAGAACGAAAGAGCAAAAGAACGAAAGAACAAATAAGAACGCACAAGCGGATAAGAACAGGGAAGGGAAAAAAATTTTTGGTTTTTTTTTGAGATTTTAAAACAAGGGAGTATGGGTGAAAAGACCGTGAAAAACAGAGACCGAAAGTAGTTGCAGCGCGATCGAAGAACCGCTGAGACAAAAAACAAAAAACAAAAGCCTCAAGCCAAGGTCTGAGGACACGGTAGCCTACTAGTACTACACTAGGCCTCAGAATACACGATACGAAAAAACCGACGATTCTGTACACGTATGAAAAACCAACACCGAGAAACCTATTAAAGTCACCCCAATAGGTACATGCACCGAAAGAAAGATAAAGATCTCGCGAGATCTTGGAGACGGCGGCAGGGATTTTCGAAGCTCCACACGGTCTCCACGTTTTTCGAAGTTAAGTCTGTTCACAATTGTATTTTGTCGAAACTGTATTTATCTTTCGGTGTGTGAAGTTATTGTGTGCAACTTTGGTTGTTTCTCGGTGTTTATCTTTCATAAATTGATCGTCTGTTTGCCGTGTCGTGTCTTGAGGCCTTGTACAGTGTGCACTGTACAACCTTGAGGCTTTGTTTTTCTCTCAGCGGTCCGTCTTTTGTGATCCAATAACTTTCGTTCTCTGTATTCCCAGGCTTTTCACCCATAGCCTACTTCCTTGTGTAAATCTCAACTCAAAAAAAAAAAAAAAAAAAAACAAAAACATTTTCCTTCTCTGTTATCATTCGTTTATTCATTCTTATTCGTTCGTTCGTTCTTCGACCACGTGTTTCTCCCCCATTTCCCCAGATAGTTTTCACTCATTAACCTTCAATGTTTACACTTTCCCCTCAAGTTATGTATTCCGTCATATTTTATAACACCTTTTTCTTCTTCTTCTTTAAAAGGCTGCTTTCGACTTGCTCACCAAATCAATTCATCCCAAAAAAAATATCCATCTCCTATAGTGCCTTTTTTCTACATTCCCTAAACTCTCCTGCACTCCATCCTCCATCCAGCGTCCTTAAACGTATTTTTAACTCTAAGGTCACAAGCAACTCATTTTGCAATAAATGTTCGTTTCCCATAAATCATACACTTTCAAAAATCCAATCTCACCCCTCCCCTCCAAATCTTCCCCATAACCCCTCCCCTCCAAATCTTCCCCATCACCCCTCCCCTCCAAATCTTCCCCATCACCCATCCCTTTCAAATCTCCCCCCTTGCCCCTCCCTCCTAAACGACCCCCTCACCCCTCCCCGCCAAGACGCCCCCTTGCCCCTCCCCTCCTAGACTCCTGCCTCACCCCTCCCCTCCAAATCTCCCCCATATCCCATCCCCTTCAAATCCCTCCCCTTGCCCCTTCCCTCCCAAACTTCCCCCTCACCCCTCCCCTTCAAATCCCCCCACCCTCATTGCTTCTCAATTTCCCCCCTCTCACTCCCCCTCCTCAAAGCGTCCTCCCCGCTTCTTCCCCCTTCAAACTCTCACCTCCATCTCCCCCAACCTTCTGCCTCGCTCTTCCCCCTCCTCAAATAACACCTCATTGTGGCTCACCCAATCACCATCAAACCTTTTGTCCGCCCCATCCTTCCCTTTCTCCGAGCTATTCTGAAATCTCTGACACACCTTCAACAGCTCTCCCTACCTCTTCCACCTCTTCCACATCTTACCCTACCCCTCCTCCCCCCTGTTCTGTATCTGATGCTCCCCCTTCCTCTTCATTAACGGTATGGACCTCAAACATCCGGGGCCTTCGTTCAAACTTAACTGATCTCTCCATACAGGTTGCTTCTGTCAAACCAGACGTGATCTGCTTAACAGAAACTTTCCTCCTTTATGATGTCTCTGATTCTATAGTATCTCTCCCGGGCTACTCCCTCCTCCGGTATGATAGACCTGAGCCTCGTCCTTGAGGCGGGGTTGCTATCTTTATCAAAAACTCTCTTCCTCACTCGCCCTGCACTGCACTCTCTCCACCTCACCCCCAGGAATACCTCTGGCTACGGCTTCCCCTTCGCTCCCACCTCTTGTTCATATGTGTGTTGTACCGTCCACCAAACAGTGATGACTCCATCTACATCTCGCTGTCTGATGATATGGACCAACTTCTATCTACTCATCCCAACTCTCTCTTCCTCATATGTGGTGATTTCAACTGTCATCATGCCAGTTGGCTGGGTGTGGGTACCTCTCTCACCAGCCATGGCTCCTCAGCAAAGGACTTCTGCGACTCACTGGGACTGACACAATCTGTCAATTTCCCGACCCGGATCTCAGTCAACGGAACATCTTCTCTTCTGGACTTGGTTATGACTAACTTCCCTGAAAATGTCTGCTGCTCTTCTTCTGCTCCGATCGGATCATCTGATCATGTCCTTGTTAAAGTGGACATCTCTCTGACCATCCTCAGGGAGCCTGCTCAGCGTCGACGAGTCTGGCATTTCACTCAGGCCAACTGGCACGGTCTTCAAGCAGCCATCAATCATCTGGACTGGTCTCCCATCTCTACCACCTCTGACATCAACTCATCCTGGGAATTCTTCCAAAGTAAATTGCTCTCTCTCATGCACAGATTTATCCCATCTCGTCTTCAGTTGTCATACCCTTCCTCCCGTCCATGGTACACGGAATCTTGTGGTGAGGCTGTTGCCCAGAAACAACTTGCCTTCGTCTCCTGGAAAGCAAATCCAACGGAAGGAAATCTCATTTCCTTTCACAAAGCCCGAAACAAGTGTGTGTCCACCCTCAGGAGAGCCAGGAAACAATATCTCTCCGTTCTGAAGACCGAACTCTCTTATCTGTCTCCCTCTTCCAAATCCTGGTGGCATCTGGTCAAATCCGTTTCTGGTGTTTGTTCCCCCTCCATCCCCTCCCTTACCTCAAACGGCTACACAGCTGACTCCGCACGTGAAAAAGCTGAATGCCTCAACTCTGTGTTTGCCTCTAAATCTTGTGTCCCAAACCCATCCCTCTCTGTACCCACCATACCCAGTCGTACCCTGCTGCTCCTGGACTCCGTGTCCTTTCCTCCTGACAAGGTGGAAAAGTTTCTGTCAACCCTCGACTCTGATTCTGCAACTGGACCCGACGGCATCAGCCCACGGGTCCTAAAATCCTGCTCTGCTGCTCTATCTCACCCTCTCTCTGTTCTCTTCACCCTCTCTTTTGCTCAAGGTCAACTGCCATCTGCTTGGAAATCAGCCAACATCACCGCTTTGCACAAAAAAGGTGCAAAAACAGATCCTAGCAACTGCAGACCAATCAGTCTTCTCCCAATTATCAGCAAAGTCATGGAATCCATCATTGCTTCGGATATGAAATCTTTCCTCTTCTCCAATGGCTTGATCTCTGATCATCAATTTGGTTTCAGACCAGGTCACTCTACTCTGGACATGCTGCTTCTGCTGTCTCAACAATGGATGGAGGTCCTCAATGCCAAACAGGAAATTAGAGCTGTCTCCCTCGACATATCACGTGCCTTCGACACGGTCTGGCACCCCGCTCTGCTCACCAAACTCTCCTCCTTTGGTATCCATGGAAATCTCCACGCATGGCTGGCGGACTTCCTCTCTAGTCGTCGTCAACGTGTGGCCCTGAATGGGTTTCTCTCATCTCCTCTTCCTGTTCAGGCTGGAGTTCCCCAAGGCAGTGTTCTGGGCCCCGTGCTTTTTCTGGTCTTCATCAATGATCTCTCTGACTCTCTCGAAAATCCTCTCTATCTCTTTGCTGATGACTCCACTCTCTGCCGCTCCATTCCTCATCCCTCAGATCGGCAGTCTGCTGCCTCCTCACTCTCTGAAGACCTGGACAAAATCACAGACTGGTCAAACAAGTGGAACATGTCTTTCAATCCTGACAAATCTCACACTCTTACTATGTCTCTCCGAAAAGATCGACTGGACAACCCTCCCATCTACTTTCTCAACAATCCTCTCCAAGAAGTTCTGTCGCTCAAGATTTTGGGTCTCACTATCTGCCATGATCTTTCTTGGGAAAACCACATTTCCAAGCTGGCCTCCAAAGCCAGTCGCCGACTGGGCATCCTCCGTCGTGCGAAGTCCTTCCTCGGCACACCTGAGCTCCTCACCACATACAAGGCTTTCATCCGCAGCTCAATGGAATACTGTTCTCCCCTATGGGCCGGTGCTCCTGCCTCACACCTAGCTCGGCTTCACGCTGTTGAAACCAAAGCTTTCAGAATTATTGGAATCTCCCGCGATGAAGCTATCTCTGAGGGCCTTTCACTCACTCACCGCAGGCAGGTAGGTGGTCTTTCTGTCTTCTACCGACTCCTCTCCGGCCTTGCACCCCCAGCTCTCTCTGTGCTCTGTCCCCCAAATATTCCTACAGGTCGCACAAGATCTGCCAGCAACCCTCTGATGGTTAAACTGCCGAAATCTCGGCTCTCTGCTCACCTTCACTCTTTCATTCCTCTTTTCTCCCGCCTCTGGAACAAACTCCCTCACTCCCTTCAATCCCACTCCTCCCTCCAGGTCTTTAAAACAGCTGTTCACCACCATCTCTTATCTTCCCCCATCCAAAACCTTGATCTTTTCTACCCCCGCTAATTCACCCCAGATCCACCTTGTTTGAAATTCCAACTTCTTTCCTGGAAGTCCTGGCAGTGTCCATATGTTTTATACCTCTCCCACCGCCCCCTTCCCACGCCCCCCCCCCCCCAAAGCCCTCGCCCTCTCTCAGATCTCTCGAAGTGTCTCCATGTCTCTCGGTCCCTGCTCTCAAATGTTGTGTTTGTGTCCTTCCCCCTCTCTCCCCATCTTGTCTACCGCTCCCTATGTTATGTTTTATGTGTCGGTTTGTCTTTCTGTGTGATTAATGTTCGCTCTTTCACGAGCCTCGACCTTGTATACAAAAAAAAAAAAAAGATACGACAAAAACACAAATGTGAAAGATCACTTGGCTTCGAAAGCGTGAGTGCATGGAACAGCTTCGAAAAGACGTGACTTCGCCGTGATCTCCAACCACATATATCAAATATGACATAATGACATGTTTACGACATAATCACGAAAGTTTTTTTTTTTTCCAGCCATTTGGATCAGTACTGAATTTAAATTCTGTTAAGTGAAGAAAACCTAGATTATCATTGCATGCAATTGCAAAGAAACATGTAACTAAGCTAAATTTATAAATAACAGATTATAAATCACCTTGAGCAATTTTGGCTTGGACAAATCACCGTGAGCAATTTTGGCTTGGGCAATTATGGCACGGAGAAGTGCTGGAGACAATATTGCTCACGGTTCTACCTAAATACTGACTACCCTTTGGAACGAATAATCAAGAAATTAATTTTTATGATATTGACTTTGTTTTCATTTATACACTAGTTTTTTAGGTCATCTCCTTCCGGAGATAGGTCACTAATAATGCCGGTCTCGATGTCCGTCCGTCCCCACTTTTTTCAACTAGGGTTATAGAGATGGGTTCGGGTTCATTGAATTTAATGGGAGGAGTCATTATTTCGGTGATATACAACAACAACAACAACAACAACAACAACATGCATTTTAAACATGCATGCAACATGCATGCATATTTCGGTGATATACGATGAGCGGAAATGGCATGGAGTTGAACAAACATTTTTTTCGGCGAAAAAAAAACGTATAGACATTCCATTAGGAATTGACAGTAACTAGACACAATAACCAATCACCGGATAACTGTCATTTTCCATAAAATTCGACTTGAGCAAGAATGGCATGAAGGTGACGATATGTTTTTCATTTAAACTTGTCAGGCAATTCCCCCACTTTTGCACGCTTTCATGCAGACAACCTGAGCCAGTAGCAAATGACATCCTAAAAATGGAAAAAATAAGGAAATTAAATGATTAACTGTATTCATTTTATCAGTCGGATGCACCGTTTAATTATTTAAACTAGCAAGTTGCGGCCTTGCCCATAATGGATTGTGAATGGGGTTGGTAGACGAGGTGCTCCATTTGAAACTGCCCAAAACTGTCTGGCAAAAATGCAAATGGCATCTTCTGTCATCGAGCTGGCCAGCTTGGAGCAACAATTCACATTTATTGCCACATCGGATGGAATTTAAATGCTCTAATGGTGGTGAGGTCTCCATTAGAAACTGTTTGTTCAATATTTGTAGTTTTTGATGCTTTGGTTCCATAATAAAAATTTGTATTGCTGTAAAAAGCCGGTGATCAATTGGAAATTAATAGCAAAATCATCAAAATGGTTTATTGAAAGCATGTCTGGCAGCTGATGGCTGAATTACACATGCATACATCTATCTATAATTCCAGTAATCTCTGTCTGTACGTTTGTCTGTGACCGCTGTTTCTCGACAACCACGGGTCCGATATACTTTTAACTTGCCAGGTATATTGCTGGGGACCCGAGGATGTGCCTTTTCAAGGTTTCATATTAATCGGACAATTACTTACCGAGCTATGTCCAAAAAACGATTCAACCAATCAGAGCAGCGAACGATCGCGTGTGCCGAACGTGGCGGGCACACTCTGCCTCGGATGGCACATTTGAGAGCGTATTCATTTATTTCACGTTTGCAAACTATGTTGGCGTTAAACTATGTTTTACAACTAATAAAAACGAATTTGCGATTCATTCGCTTTCCTGCGCGTTTGTGCACGCGATGGCGATTTCTTTACCAAACTCCGGAAGCCGTTCGCTTTGGACCAAACCATTGCATGTAAATAGAGGGGGGGGGATTGTCACCACTCGCAAGCCGTTCGCTTTGGACCAAACCATTTCATGTAAATAGAGGGGGGGGATATAATTTTAGATATAGATATAGTACGGGCATGCCCTAGTATTCATAATTTGCAATCAAAGATTGCCTACAAGATAAAAATATAAAATCAAAAATAATTCAAATAGTGAACAAAAAAATGTAAAATTAAAAAACTGAAGAAAATATATTTTTAAAAGTTTTCTTTTTTGGTAAAGGATCATTATTGATGAACCTGTTTGTGAAACTCATTCTTGTATTGTTCCAAGGGCTCGTATTTTGAATTCTCACTGAAACTCTGACAGCCTAGTAGGATGACCCAAATTTATCTCAGAACATATTCTGTCTGTAAAATCTTACTTGCATTATCCACCTTCTCCAGCCATGAACAATGAACCACCTCCAATCTTCTCACAAACTTCACCACAACAAATTATTTGATTGGCATCTAAATAAAATACAGTATTAAAAAAAAAAAAGAAGAGCAACATGGATGGACATTGCATTTTATCAATTTATATTACCAGCGAAGTTGATACACTTATGGATGCATTTATCCACCTACCCCATCCAGACCCATCAGAAACCATACTGTGAAATTATGACGTTTTACTCTTTTTTGGATCACCTCACAAAACTCATCGGGATCTCCAGAGTCGTGTTGCACCCCTTGTTAATGGATGCCCAGATGCTTATCGTGTTTGTTGGATTAGAATGCCTTCTCATGAATTTTGATCTGATTGGCTTCTCCATTTATATTATGTATTGTATGATGTTCAGGGTGATCCATAATTAAGTCTATATTTTAAATATAGAAAAACCGTTGTTAATGTGAATAAAACACCAAAACGTTTTTGTTTTTTTTCCCTGAAAGGCCATTTATTGCAGCTTTAATTTGTGAACATCACATCGCAACATGAGCTCCTGTATTATCAGCACATTTTTTCAATAGTTCCACAACATTCACATTCAACAATGTTTTCTGGTGATCTCGCTGTTTTATATCTTCCTGATCTTCTTTCATCCTTGACTGAACCAGTTGCTGCAAGCTTTTGGTGACAGTTTTTAATCATTTTTGGATCCAAAGTGGCATATTTCTTGCCACCATCATCCTTGAACTGTAATTAGACTTCAACACCTCGTACCGTGCAGCAATTCACACTCTGAGTAACAGTTAATCCCTCAGCCATAATGGATCAATCTGAAAAAAAAATAAAAAATATTAATGGCAGTGAACAATTCATTAAAAAAAAAAAAAATAAAAAAAAAATACTCTACCTACAGAATAGAGTAATTCCATATTTACAGGAGGGACTTGATTAAGGATCACCATGATCCATAATCAAGTTAACCATGTACAAAATCACATGTTACATGAATGGTTTTCACTTGTGGTACCCTCAGCATTGAGCAATGCTACATGATGCACACATTTACACAAAAAATAATTAGTACCCCTTGTTTATCTTTAACCCCAGGGCTATGGAATTTTTTTTTTCATCACTAAAACCTGTGGGGCCTCCCCAAACACAACAACCAGATAGATATCTAGTCTTTTATCCCACAGTTCAGGGGTGCAACATGTGGCAAACAAGCCCAAAAAAATAAATAAATGTGTTGACCTCTTATTTTGGCATTGAATTCTAGTTTTAACATTAAGCTTAGTTTGCTATGCATCAACAAGCTATGCAACTAAACAATAAATTGGTTGAAAACAAATGCAAACAAGAACTGCACTCGGTGCAGGGCCGACCCTAGGATTTTGGTGGCCCTAAAGATTTTGTCTGTGGCCCCAAAACACTCCCAACGCAACCACCAAATCACACACTGCTCATAACTGAATGCACACACACACACACACACACACACACACACACACACACACACACACACACACACACACACACACACACACACACACACACACACACACACACACACACACACACACACACACACACACACACACACACACACACACACACACACACACACACACACACACACACACACACACACACACACTGGACAAATGAATTAACAACAAATCTCTTACGTTATTTCAAAACAATGTACATTAAAAATTTGAGAAGTTAAGAAACAATTAAGTAGACAATGACAAATGAACAGCAATAAAAACAAAAATATTTTGACAATTAAATAGCAATGAACAATCAATATGAATGCAAAATATTCAAAATAAATAAAGTGAACACTACAAAAGTGTTAACTATTGTACAAAATAACAGCTATAGGCTACTGTAGAAACTATAGCTATCCATCCTTTCACCACCATCCAACATCAGTGAGAAAGTCCTCAAAATCTTTGCCTCCATTTTCTTGAAGCAAAATCGTGAATGACATCATCGTATGACACCTGCTTGCCAACTTAATGGTTAATACTAATGATGGCAAGTCCAGTGAGGTGGTCTTGTGCCATAGATGATCGCAGGTATGTCTTTATCAGCTTAAGCTTTGAAAAGCTTCTTTCAGCTGATGCCACTGTCACTGGCAGGGTCCAGGCAATCCTCAGGGATATCCAAAGATTTGGATACAACTCTGTCAGTTCCTTCTTGTGGACAAAGTCCAGCAGTTCAAATGCAGTCATCCTGTTTGTGGGTAACTGAGGAAGGTTCCTGATTTCCATGGCCAGCTCTCTCCCATCAATGTCGGCTTCCTCTCCACTCCTCAGTGTGTTCTCAAGCTCCTCACATTGTTTCTCCAGTGCTTCATCATCCAAGGTTGGGAAGTTTTGCAGTACCCCAAACTTGCTTTCAACTTGTCCAAGTGTTTCAAACCAGTCGTCCAAAGATGCAATGGCAGAGTCGACGACCACATTGAAAAATGTGGTCTCTAGCCTCTTCAGGGCATCCCTGACTGGCTCATCTGGTGCTTCATAGGCAAAGTGAGTCTTCGTGCTTCGCAGTCTCTTCTTGAGTATGGTCTCCACATGCATTTCCTCACATGCATCTTTTGCAGAAGCTTGTGCAGCAGCAAAGCCATCGTTTCTGTAGCTTAACAGATGGCTCTTAGTACTCTCCAGGAGGTTGACTGCCACATCCAACAGCATTGTGGAAGACTGCAGTAGCTTGCTGACTGTTGATCTTGGAGAGGACGTCATGCCACACAACTGTGCAAATCTGGAATCTGAATGACCCAACCTCCTCTGCCAAAGATTGAGCCTCGATTTTTGTGATGGCATCTGTTGCCTTTTCCCTGACTTCTAACAATGCATCCCTTATGCCAGATGCCTGGTAGCGCAAAGGGATGATGCTGTTGACACGGCTCTCCCACCTCGTCTCACTCCAGGACTTTGCAGTAATGGTGACATGCTGTTTCAAAATGGCCCATCTCTGGGGAGCAGCTGAGAATAGAGTAGATCTTCTGAACATGGTAGCATCTATAGAGTTCTTTGCAGCATCAGCCACAACAAGATTCAATGTGAGCCCCACAGGGGACATACAGGGCACGAGGGTTCTTCACCAAAAGCCTTGCCTGCACTCCTTTGTTTTTTGCCCTTAATGTTGCCACCATTGTCGTATGATTGCCCTCTGCAATCACTGAAGGGAATGTTCAGCTCTTCCAGGCTGCTCAAAATGAGATCAGACAACCCAAGACCTGTCGATTCGGGTGCAACCAGGAAGCCCAAAAAGTGCTCCTTGATCTCAGGTGTTTCTTCCAGCTCGACTGTTCTGATCACAACAGACATTTGCTCCAGGTGGCTGAGATCTGGGGTACAATCCAAAATTATGGCATAATATTTGGACAGTTTAATTTCAGCCACCATTCTCTCCATCTTGTCACTGATGTAAGTAATCAGTTCATTTTGAATTGTTTTGCCTAAGTAGGTGGCATGAGAATTCATTCCACTTTCAACTTGGCTGATGTGTTGCATCATTACTGGGTCAAACTTGGCTGAAAGTTCCACCTCTTTCAAGAAGTTGCCATTATTCTGACTGCACAAAGTGTCAACAGTTCCCCTGAGAGCCAGGTTTTTTGTGTCCCGTCGCACCGCGGAGCGAAAGGGGGACTATGGTTTTCCCCTCCGTCCGTGCGTGCGTAAGCGAAGGACCGCATTCGAATTTGGTGTGGGTGCAACCCACGTCAAAATCCAAGATGGCTGCCGCCATCTATGTCTGATGCCATGTATGTCTGAACCTTGTGAGTTGAATATCTTGAAAAATAAGCGAAGTACCAACTTCTAATTTAGTGTGTGGGTGTATCTCGGCATAAGGAAGAACGCTATTGAAAATTGGGTCGCCACGTCAAAATCCAAGATGGCCGCCACCATATATATGTCTGAACCTTGTGAGCGAAATATCTTGGAAAATAAGCGAAGTACCAACTTCTAATTTGGTGTGTGGGTGTATCTCGGCATAAGGAAGAACCCTATTGAAAATTGGGGCGCCACGTCAAAATCCAAGATTGCCGCCTTGCGTCTTTCACTTTGTCAACTCGCATCACTTCACCGACGGGGGACCTAGGCGTAACGCTTGTTTCTGCTAATGACTGAATAATGGCGACCAGGCGATTGAGAACCTCCCTCCAGCGTTTTTGTGATGCTTCTATAAGGGATGTTTCTACCGGGTCAATTGTCTTCCCTTTCTTGAGTCGAAGCTCCAGTTCTTTCCATGTGACCATATGCTTTGTGTGATCAGGGTTGTTTTCATGGGTTTTCAACAAGGCCCCAATGTTCATCCAGTCTGACAGTCCCTCTTTAACCAACTTGTATGTCTTGCTGGAGAAGTTTGCAACAGAAGCAGTAAACTGCATGGTTTTTCCTGGAGTAGACGAGCCAGCTCTGCTTAATTGTTTCCTCATTTACCAATGTCCTGTATGTGTAGTGGTGATGAAAACGTCTACCATCCTGTCTTCTGGGAAAGGTGAATGCTGGGTCAACCTGAAACGGCCCTCTGTGTACAATATCTGTCCTGTCTGCAGCTGACAGGATGGATGGCCAGTCAAATGGATCTTGCGGTTGTGCTGCAACTGGATATTGGGAGGTGGCAGATGGAATATTCAGTGGATGATGTAGATGGCTGTGGAACCTCAGTTACAACCTCTGCAGCAGACGTAGTCACGTCAGAGGAGGGAGTGGATGCCCCTAAAGTCTCTGAATCTGACGATGTTCCCTCAGCACCAGTCATGTCAGCTGATGAGGTAGATGGTCCTGGTGCAGTGGAGGTTGCTCCAAAACATTTCAATAACGCCCCTGAAAAGATTATACATTAGATTTTTTTTTTTTTTTAATATAGGCTGGAAGACATTACATGGGTATGTTATATGTATTTTCCAGGCCTATTTATATGTAGTCAGTTTGTCCAAATAATGCCTATTTGCAACAGGCACGGAGTTATAAATAGAATCTAGAGAGCCAATGAAGCCTCTTTTGAAGCAGCTGGAAGTAATGAGACGGCCATCTTGGAGGGCCGATTGTCAGCTGCTTCAAACTTTTTGACAGACAGCTCTGCATAAATCTCATGCTGAAAATATGCCTCATTGTGCTGCATTTGGTTGCACAAATGCCACAGGGAAGAGCTCCAATGTATCATTTCATAGGTAAGTGGAATAATGTGCACAACAGATTATTATACAACAAACACTAGAAAGGTTAGCATGTGTTCATCCTTTTGTCACTGGGGAAGTTAGTGATTGTTTTGCAACGAACTTTTCCTGCCATGTCCTCCGTCTGACATGTATTTTATGATTATGTATTATAATTGATAAATTGGATTACTAAAACAGTGTCTTATTTACGACAAGTCGTCAGGGGAAAAGGTTAGGGATACTCTTAACTAAGTTAGGTGAGGGGGTTGGGCAATAACGTTTTGCTGATGGGTGGGGGAGAAAAAGTTTCCCCTTGGTACATGGGAGCCGGGAGGTCACGAAAGTTTTACGCTGACCGACTTCCAATTCACCGCCCCACCCACTACATAATTTATGAACACTCGCTTCTCGTTTTAGCAGCACTGAAATCGGAGAACTTAGCACAGTGAAATGTTGCTGTTACGTACATTGTAGAGCGATATATACATGGTCATCTGATCGTTAAGAGCATGAACTCTGCTCTCTACAGTTACTTATCATCAACGTCTGACACATTTGGGAAAACCTCGAGATTCTTCTTTTGTCGTATGCACCAACATTAAAACAAAATATTAGGTGTTTGGGGGGCCCTGTACGAACGTACCATTCGTATCATTGTTAATCCGGCACTGGCTTTGGCTAATTGGCAGTCACAGTATTTTTTGTGTACATATGTGTACTCACTCACCCCTCACCACCGACATGGCTCACTGACTCCCTCACCACCGACACGGCTTTCACCCCTCACCACCGACACGGCTCACTCAACCCTCACCACCGACACGGCTCACTCACCCCTCACCACCGACACGGCTCACTGACTCCCTCACCACCGACACGGCTCACTGACTCCCTCACCGCCGACACGGCTCACTGACTCCCTCACCGCCGACACGGCTCACTGACTCCCTCACCGCCGACACGGCTCACTGACTCCCTCACCGCCGACACGGCTCACTGACTCCCTCACCGCCGACACGGCTCACTGACTCCCTCACCGCCGACACGGCTCACTGACTCCCTCACCGCCGACACGGCTCACTGACTCCCTCACCGCCGACACGGCTCACTGACTCCCTCACCGCCGACACGGCTCACTGACTCCCTCACCGCCGACACGGCTCACTGACTCCCTCACCGCCGACACGGCTCACTGACTCCCTCACCGCCGACACGGCTCACTGACTCCCTCACCGCCGACACGGCTCACTGACTCCCTCACCGCCGACACGGCTCACTGACTCCCTCACCGCCGACACGGCTCACTGACTCCCTCACCGCCGACACGGCTCACTGACTCCCTCACCGCCGACACGGCTCACTGACTCCCTCACCGCCGACACGGGTCACTGACTCCCTCACCGCCGACACGGGCCACTGACTCCCTCACCGCCGACACGGTCCACTGACTCCCTCACCGCCGACACGGGCCACTGACTCCCTCACCGCCGACACGGGCCACTGACTCCCTCACCGCCGACACGGGTCACTGACTCCCTCACCGCCGACACGGGTCACTGACTCCCTCACCGCCGACACGGGTCACTGACTCCCTCACCGCCGACACGGGTCACTGACTCCCTCACCGCCGACACGGGTCACTGACTCCCTCACCACCGACACGGGTCACTGACTCCCTCACCACCGACACGTGTCACTGACTCCCTCACCACCGACACGGGTCACTGACTCCCTCACCACCGACACGGGTCACCCCTCACTCACATTATTACTTACATTGTTCCGTACAATTTTAAATACTAGTATTAGTCACCAATGGGCGCAATGGTTTGTTGACAAAACATTCGGCCCACAAATATGGCTGCTCTATGGCCGAAGCCTTTTTTTATTACAAAAAAAGGAAGAAAAAAAAAAAACTCACTCCAAGCCCACTCAATAAAACCAATCAAAAACCCAGGAAATCAAAAGCCAATAAATCAAACAATAAATCAGAAATCAAAAAGAAAGCAAAGCAAAGATCAGGAAAATCAAGGAAACAAAGTTCAAAGACAAAGTAGCAACCCAAATCAAATTCAATAAACCATTAAACCCAAAGTTAATTATCCCTATCCCCAAACCCCCAAAAACCCTCTCCCACCCCAGGCAACAGACGCCTAACTCTAACTAACCAAAGGGGAGGGAGAAAGGAAAGAAGACCCTATCCCCCCTCCCACCCCCCCAAAAACCAAGGAAGGGACACCTTAAAACAATAAGGATCAAGGGGCCTTTTTTCCTTTACATACCAAAATCAACAACCGGCTGCTAACCGCAGCCGGGAACATGCAGCCACAACCACTTTGAGGGCTCGACCCACCGCTGGAAATAATAATGAAAGAAAATAAAAATCAAACCAAGGCAAAATCAAGATCAAACAAAAGGAAACCCAACTGCCCCCCCCCCTCCCCAGGCTGTGCCCGGGAGGGCCCACCCGGAAGATGCACCACAAGGAAGGCACCGGCTCCCTGAGCTGCCCCCGAGGCGTTTGTCCCAATGAGAATCACCGCCCGACAGGGCCCGCAAGAACACCTGCCGGAGCACCCCCAACCTCTTTCCAAGCCCGGGCGGCAAGCTCGGTCAGGGACTACGGCTGCACATGACTGCCACCCGCGCATTTGGAAGTAACCTCCCGTGGGACCCCCCCCCCCCACCCCTCTTCACCATGGAAAATCCTGGCCATATTCTCCGCTCCAGGGAGGGCTTTACGACACACCTGACGCATCGTTACGGCCAGCGCCCCGTCGCCCGCAGGCTGTCGCCAAGCCTCTACCTTCGGAGGCAGGATAGGGCCATGCCCCATATCTGCCCAGGATCCAACCATACCCTGGTATGGAAACCTCTGGTTCTCGCTCTCCACAAGACGGTCTTGATTGTACAGACCGTTCTCCAGGCCTGCCTCCACTTGTGGCCAGGCACTGGTTGTGGTAGGAGCCCGCTGAACACAAAGACCTCACGTCTAACCATCACCAGCCAAGGCACATAGCATTCGAGGAGGCCAGCTGCAAGCGACCAGACCCCCTCAGCGACAGGGCAGTCCCAAAGGACATGCCTGACTGTTTCGTCCCCTGTGCATCGGGGTCGGGGACACTGGACCGACGCATTCAGGTCCCTCTGGAACCGAAACACCCAGACCGGAAGACACATGGGCGGCTTGCCACGCGATGTCCTGGTCGTTGGCGAAACAGCGAGCCGAAACGTTCTCCCAAACCTTTCTTGCCGTATGTTCTGCTAGAGGGCTTCCACGAAGGATACGCATCTCCTGCAGCACCTCCCTTGGGCGCAAGTGATCTCGGACCTGCGACAACTGCCAACTGATGGGCCGACAGGTCAACAGGCCCTGCTCCCGGGCGAACCCCTCAAACATTAAAAAAATGTCCTGGACATGACCTAGAAAAAGGCCGAGACAGCGGGAGGGACCGCCCTTCCCACCGCGCGAAGGGCGGCCCCAGAAAAAAGAACAAAAAAATCCCACAACAGCTTGCGACCCGGGTCCTCTGACACAAATAACTCCATGAGAGTACACGCAGACATACATACCAACACCGGGCAAGGGACACCCTTCCCACCCAAGGACGGGCTCATCTTCATAACCCTCCGACACCTGCACTCTGCTCGGGTACCCCAGAAGAAGGTGAAGACAAGTCCCTCCAGAGCCCGTCCCACTGCAGGAGTAGGTGGGGAGATTGTAGCCAAATACAACAACTTACCAATCAAAACATTCTTAATCACTAAATTTCGCCCCTCCATGGTAAGGCGACAAGACTGCCAAGAAGCGACTTCCAATTGCATTTCCCCAATGACCCTTCACCAGTTCTCAGCGGCCACGCCGCCTCGGTCAAAGCAGACCCCGAGGATCTTTAATCGATCTTTCCGCTCCGTGTACGGGCAAGGGGGGCTGGAGCCCGTCCTGTGCCGACCAAAGTGCATGACCTCACTCTTCTGAGGATTGATTTTGGAAGAGGAGGCCACCCAAAACGCTCGCGGAAACCCACCAGTCTGCACATGGTGACTGCATCGGTGACAAACACCGACACGTCGTCCATGTACAGACTCACCTTTCGGCGCTCCCCATGGGTTCCGGGAATCCACAACCCAGGGAAGGATGGGTTCGCTCGCAGTGCACAAGCAAAACGGTTCAATGCAAAGGACAAAAAGGACTGGTGACATTGGGCAGCCCTGCCTGACCCCAGAAGCGACTGGGAAGGCTCCTGAGAGGTCAGTTGATCAAAACACGGGCTTCAACGTCCCTATACATGAGGTCCACCCAATGCATCAAATTTGGCCCAAAGCCAAAACAGTCCAAAACGGCCATCATGTATTCATGTGACACTCTGTTGAAAGCCTTCTCCTGGTCCAAACTGACGGTGCTCAGTGGGAGGCCTCTCTCCTCCGTTAGCCTGGGCCTGGTTCGAGAGGCGATCCAGCTGTCGGACATTCTGCGGCCCGGAACAGCACAAGTCTGATCCGGGTGCACGAGGTCCTTCATGACACCCTGTACCCTCTTAGACAGCACCTTTGTTAGTATATTTTAGTCGACATTCAACAGTGATCGGGCGCCAGTTGGACAAATCCTCCCGATCACCCTTCTTGTGCACGAGGTTTACCACGCCCCGGCGCATCGAATCTGGAAACCTCGCAGAGGTGGCTAGCTCCCTCACTACCTGCACATCGTCCTCGCCAAGGACGTGCCAAAGGCGGCGATAAAACTCCACGGGCAGGCCGTCGTCACCCGGGATTTTATTCGCGGCCAAATCCCTAACAGCGGAGGTCGGCTCCTCCAACCGCTCCTGCTGTTTGGGGCTCAAACGATTCCTCAGATGGCCGAGAACGTCGGCCATCTGGATTTGGTCAACCGGTCATTTTTCAAAAAGCCTGGAGTAATATAGTCCTCCACTGCTTCAGTAATTTGGTCTGGATCTGAAACACTGCCTCCCCCCACATTAACCTGGGCCAAACTGCCCCTCTGCCTGGCACATCGTTGGAAGAAAAATCTGGTACACTTTTCGTTTCCCTCCAATGCCTGCACCTTGCTCCGGAAGATGACTGCCCTCGCCCTGGCTTCGAGGAGGCTAAAAATCCTCCCCTTCACCCGGCAGATTTTTTTACGACACGTCCCTCCCTTCGCAAATTTTATTATGCAGGCGCTGGAGGTACGCCTGCATGCGCTTGAAACGCTCGCGTTTCCCCGCGGCCCTCATTCGCCTGGCCGTACGGAAAAACACTATGGTCCTACGTTTCACCTCCTCCCACCAGGCTGCTGAGGTAGGGAAGAGGCACCTAACCGTTTCCCACTCCCTATACTCCCTATACTTCCGAACGTAAGAATGCACTAAACTGTCATCCTGCAAAAGGCAACAGTTAAGCTTCCAGAGTTCAGAGCGCCGGGGATGCACTCCATTTAATTCAATACCCAGAGACAGACGACGACAACAACAACAACAACATGCATTTTAAGGCCATTTTCCCTGCTAGAGCGGGGGTTAGCCTTGCGGTCCCCATGACAATCTTCTCCATTTTGCCCTATTTTCTGGATCTCTCCTTGTTAACCCCCTTGCCCGCATTTCTTCTTCCACCATCTTTAGCCAAGTCTTTCTCGGTCTTCCCCGTCCTCTACTTCCTTCTACATTAACTTCCATCACTCTTCTCAATCCCTGATGTTGGTCTAGCGGCTAGGGTGCCGGCTTAGGATCCTAGGATCCTGGGTTCGAATCCCGGTCGATTGCTGAATTAACGCCAGGGGGGTTGACTCAGCCTGTTCATCCTTCCGAGGTCGGCTAATTGAGTACCAGTTCACTGGTAATTCCCTGTTTGTTGTTAAAGGCGGCAAAAAGGGTTGGCGTCAGGAAGGGCATCCGGCCGTAAAACATTGCTTCAAAAAGGGGACCGAAAAACAACAACAACCACGGTTCCCGAAAAAGGCCAACCCCCGCTTTGCGGGGAAAAATGGCCTCTAAAGGTTTTTTTTTTTTTTACTCTTCTCAACCAGTCACTTTCATCCTTCCTCAATACATGACCAAACCATCTCAACCTGTTCCTCTTCACAGCATCAATCACAGGCAATATTCCCATCATCTTTCACAATTCATCATTTGTCTTCCTCTCTCTCAACGATACCCCGCACATCCATCGAACCATTCGCATTTCCACCCTTTCCAGCCTTCGTTGCTGCTCTACGTTCATTACCCATGTCTCGCTCCCATAAATCATAACACTTCTCACACATGCAGCATACACCTTTCCCTTCAGCTTCAGCGACACTCTCCTCATCAGCACGCCACTCAGTTCCCGAAACTTCTTCCATGCACATCTCACTCGAGCAACCATTGCCGAGTCTGATCCACCTTCTCCATTCAGCATGTCTCCGAGGTAGCAAAATGTTTTCACACCTTCCAGCTTCACGCCGTCTCCAAGATCCAACTCAACATTTCCTCCATCTGCAGCTCCCTCTGTGCACACCTTACATTTGAATGTAGCTGCCACACTGGTAAATGACCCTCTCAGACCACTACATTTTTGATGATCCCACTCAGCACACATTGTACATTGAATGGAGTTCACTCCGACACCCTTACTGCACACAGCACACGGCCACTTCCCAGTTCTTTCCACCTCACCACATGCTTTACCACTTGCCATCACCTTTGTCTTTCCGACATTCACCTTCAGACGTTTTGTCTCCATACATTCCTTCCACTTGTTCATCTTTTCCTTCAGTCCATCCATACTTTCCACAATCAACACCAGATCATCTGCATACAACAACTCCCACGGTAAACCCTCCTTTACGTTCTGAGCCAGCACCTCCATCACAGCTACAAATAGTAGTGGACTTAGTACCGACCCCTGATGCACGCCCACCTTCACCTCAAACTCACTACTGTTCCTGTCCTTCGTCCTTACAGCTGTGCGCGCTCTTTTGTACATTGCCATCACTACTCTGATCAACCATTCCTCCACTCCTAACTTCCTCAATGCCCATGTCAATACTTTGCGTGGAACCCTATCGAATGCTTTCTCCAGATCAACAAACCCAAAAAGAACTTCTTCCTCTTATCCATGTACTTCTCCTGCAACTGCCTCACAATGAAAAGCGCATCTGTCGTTCCTCTTCCTGGCATAAATCCAAACTGCATTTCGTCGATCTTCACTTTCTTCCTTATCCTCTCCAACACCCTTTCCAATACCTTCATTCCATGCTCCAATAACTTTATCGCTCGGTACGAGCCACACTCCAGAGGGTCACCTTTCCCCTTGTATAGAGGGACGAGGGTACTCAGTTCCCAATCCACTGGAATGCGGCCTTCTTTCACCACCAGATTACAGATCTCTGTCATTCTCTTCACACCCCAACTTCCTGCTGCCTTCAAAATATCTCCCACAACTCCCGTCGGCCCTCTCGCTTTTCCACTCTTCATTGCTTTTATCGCTTGTGTTTATCGCTTGTGTGGGCGTGAATCCCTGGTGTTGGGCTAGCGGCTAGGGTGCCGGCTTAGGATCGTAGGATCCTGGGTTCGAATCTCGGTCGATCGCCGAATTAATGCCAGGGGGGTTGACTCAGCCTGTCATCCTTCCGAGGTCAGCTCATTGAGTACCAGTTCTGGTAATTCCCTGTTTGTCGTTGAAGGCGGCAAAAAGGGTTGGCGTCAGGAAGGGCATCCGGCCGTAAAACATTGCTTCAAAAAGGGGACCAAAAAAAAACAACAACTACCACGGTCCCCGAAAAGGCCAACCCCCGCTTTGCGGGGAAAAATGGCCTCTAAACGGTGGTTTATTGCTTTTATCGCTTCCTCAACTTCCTTCTCAGTTATCTTCTCTGCCGGTCCTAAAACTGGGTTACTCTCTATGTTGCCATCCCATTCATTCTCTGTATTCAACAGCATTTCCATATATCTTTTCCATCTTCCTTTAATTCCATCTGGGTCGACAAAGATTTGTCCCACTTCATCCTTCAAGCAACTCACCCCCATCACATCACACCTCTCTTTCGCTATCTGCTTTGCAATCCTGAATACTGCTCTCTGACCCTCTTCCGAATCCAAGCGTTCTCCGAACATTTTCCTACATGCCTCCTGCGCCTTTGCTACCTCTTTCTTTGCAGCCTTCTTGGCTGCCTTATAACTTTCATGCTCTGCTGTTTCTGCTCCCGTACCCTTCGCCTTCTGCCACTCCTTGAACTTCTTCCTCTTCTCGTCAATCCTCTTTCCAACTTCATCATCCCACCACCATGTTTCCGAGTGCCTCGGTCGTCCTTTTGTCCATCCACATACCTCACCAACGGCTCCCAACAGACGATCTTTCATTGACATCCAACCAGATTAAAGCTCAACCACATCATCCTCTACCCTACTCAGCCTCTCTTTTAATGCCTCCCTTACTGTCACCTCTTTCAACCTCCACACCTTCATTCTGGGTTGGTACTTCACCCGCCGAGCTCTCCTCGCACCTTTCACCCTTATGTCGCAGACAACCAAGTGGTGCTGTGAAACAGCCTCCTCCCCCGGGATCACCTTTGTGTCCCGGAGGTGCCCCCTATCTCGCCTACACACCATCAGGTAGTCAACGGTTGTCGTCGACCCACCTTACATGTATGTAACAAGCTTATTATCCTCTTTCTGGAATTGAGTATAACAAATCAACAAATCAGCTCCATCAGCAAACTCCAAAATCCTTTCACCTTCTCCATTTTTCACACCATATCCGTAACCCCCATGAACTCCCTCAAAACCGTCCATACTCCTTTCCACATGTCCATTTAGGTCTCCTACCACAACAACTTCCTCATCTTTCATGTTTTCCATCAGCTTCTCTATCGCACACCAGAACTTGTCCTTCTCTTCATCGCTCCGACCAACCTGCGGAGCATATCCCGAGATGACGTTCACCAAGAACTTTCCAATCATCATTTTCACCATCATCAACCTATCACTCACTCTCATCACACTCACCACACTGGATGCGTCAGCATCACGGCTGCGGTTTAAACATATTCCAACAATATCCAAACAGAACCATGAAAACCATGTAAAACCAATCCGGGAAAAGTCTCCAAGCGAGAACGTGGATTTGAGAAAGAAGGAGCAGAGGCGTCAGAAAACGAGATACAGGGGGCAGGGCACAAGCCGAGACGAGGAGGAGAGCGAACAAGCAACGTGTCCGGGAGGAGAGAAAGAATCAATATAGAATTCTTTGTCTCGGGAGGTGAGGTGAGGGGGAGAAAACAAAATAAAAGAAACAAGCAATACAGCGAAGGAAATAACCCAAACCGACAAAACACCGAAGGGGGGAGGGAAGCCCCAAATTACCAGGCCGTGCACGAGGTACGACCCAGTAAACGATTAACTACACACAAGTTTGCACGAACCACAAACCAACACCAACTAGAAACACACAATAACACGTACACAGCAAAATAACCAGTGGAAATTTGACAAAGACAAGAATGGGAAAACACTCAAACTTCGATGCCGTGGAGAGCTCGAAGCACGCCTCACTCGCCCGAGGAACCCTTGATCCAACGAGGTAGCGCTGGACGAATCCGCACAGAGTGACAATTCTCGCAGAGCTAGAGTTTCCTGTTGTCGAAACGCTTCTGCATATTCAGTACCTGTTCCCTCCTTCATTTTCCGGCGATAGTTAAAGGTGGTCTTGGACTCATCCGGTCGGACAGGTGCGTCGTCAGGCAAAGCAAAAGGAGGCAGCTCTGGGCGTTTGGCTATTTTTTTGCCAAAGGTAAAAAAGCCTTGAATATCTTGCAGCATCACTTCCTCAGCCAAGGGACGAGGGGCAACCTTACTTTTCTTCATGGTTTGACCCTCAGTATTTCACGTGGGTCTGTGCGGTGACTTCACTGTGTGTGCTGCAGCCTCGATGTCTTTGCATCAACAGTTGAATAACACTTCGTCGTGTCGCAAGAAACATCAATCCAGATGTCCAAACATCAATAACAGAGACAGACGACAGTGGTCTGAAAATGCCACCGTTTGAAGTACCAGGTCCGGGTTGCCAAAATCTGGTGTCAAAAAGATGTAATCAATCATAGCCCGACTGGTACCAGCCGCATCGGTCCGGGTGACCGCATTCCTTCCTGCACCGGTGTCCCTCAACCTAAAATCCTGAACAAGCCCTTTAAGGGCCCGTGCCGATGAATCCAGGGGCAACCTGTCCAAACATATTAAAATCTCCCCCGACGATCACGAGGCCAGAGGTGGAGAGGAGGGGCCCCAATTGGCGAAGGAGCTCCACTCTTTCTCCCACCGTCGTAGGGGCGTACACATTGACCAAGGTCAGTGGGGTCGATGACACCACCACCCTGAGCGCGGCCAATCACCCTGGAATAATTTCTTCGAGACTAAGACCTCGACATTCGGGCTCTTAATAAGGAACCCTAATCCTGCCGCACTGTTAGTGTTGCTTCCAGACCAATACGACTCCGTACGGCCAATTTGCGTGGAGGTATCCATACTCACCGTGCGGAATATGGCATTCCTGCAACAGGCAGACATCCCATTCAAAATTGCGCAGTTCTTCAAAAATAGCGATCCTCCAGACCGTGGTACGGACTCGCAGTACGTTTAAACACGTTAATTTAAAGATCATAGGTGTTGGTGTATTAATCACCAACCCCAGTGCAAACCACGAAAGGGGAGTCATCGGACTTATGAAGCTCCTCCCTCCTTGCCAAGACATGACGGCTACCATTCTTCCTCCTCTTGCAGTTCTTCCCGCAGCCGGGAGCCACGACGGTGCCCGGGAGCCAGACTCCGTCTATGCAGACATTCTCCCCGGGCAGCAGGGCGAGGTCCTCCTCCTCAGGGGTCAAAAAGATTACCCCTTGCCCACCGTCCGGGGAAGAAATACACGTCCTCAGTGAGCAAACCTTCGCTGAAGCCCATGGCCACAGCTGCCCCCGGAGGAGGGGGTAATGGGAACGGGAACGTGAGCGTGCAGGGGAAGACTGGATTTGGGCCCTCCCCCGGTGACCTGCTGCGGCCAACCCCGACTGCACCCCCACCCCTACCACGAGCAGGCGATCCCCCAGACCTGGATGGGTCGCTTGATGCACGGCGGGGCTCTGTGCCCCACAGGAGTTTTTGTCTGACGTTCTTGCAGTCTTTCCCTGTGGGGCTTTGCCCAGAGGAGCTTTTCCTTTGTCCTGGCCCCTCCTCCGATGCTTCTTCTCAATCCATTGTCCGGGGTCACTTTGTTCATAGCCGGAGGAGGAGCCATCACTTCCAGCCTCCGGCAGCGGGGTTTCTGGTACCGAGGATGTTTCTTCTGACCCCGCCACCGGAGCCACCATTCCTTGTGCTTCCTCCTCTCCCACCGGAGTAGGCCCGACACCCGGCGAAGCCACATCCAGGTCCTCATCTGGAGGTGTAGGAGCTGCCTCTCCCTCCTTGTTCTCCTCGCCCTCCAATTGTCCCCCCTCCAACTCCCTCCCTTTACTTTCTGCAGGGTGGGGGGCTGACACACACACCGGCCCATTAGTCCCTCCCTCCCCGGTCCCAGAGGCAGTACCCTCCCCTGTCCCTGGGGCAGCACCCTCCCCTGTGCCAACACCCCTCCCCCTGTCCCTGGGGCCACACCGTCCCCTGTCCCTGGGGCCACACCGTCCCCTGTCCCAGGGGCAACACCCCCACTCCCACCCGCAGAAGCATGCATCCTACTAGCGTAACTCTGCGGGCAGGAGCGGAAAGTGTGCCCCGATGCACCACAGAGGTTGCACCGCACCACTTGGGTGCAGCGCTCCCTCAAATGTCCCAACTTGCCACACTGAGTGCAGATGTTCACTGTACACCCAGTAATCAAGTGACCAAGTTGACCGCATCGGTGGCATAATTTCGGCTGTCCCGCGTGAAAGACTTGCCCTCGGTCCAGCCCAACCATAATCCCATTAGGGATGTGGGTGACCGTGCCATCCTCCCTCGTCCGCAGCTTTACCCGGAACTGCCGAGCCCCGGTCCAAATACCGAGGCCGTCCCGGACGAGCCGTACTTGGCCTCGGATGTCGGCGGAGCGACTGAGCCAAACTTTGACATCATAATCACTTACGCCTTTGTTGTACAGGCGGACGGTCATGACTCTCTCCTGTGTTTCTGAGAGAGCCTCGACCGCCCAATCTGCCAGTTTCCCAGCAGACTGAGCGGTAGCCCACCGGCGCCAGAACTCGACAAGTCCCTGCCCTGTCTGAAAGGACACGTCGAAACCATGGGTGAGAGAGATCAGGCAGAAAAAGCCAGCAGCCTTAAACCCCAGCACCCCCAACAAAACATCCCAACCGAATTGTTTTCGAGCCGGCACACCAATCATTAATCAACCGAAACTGGACACGATTATGGCGCCTGCTCGCCATACCGGGGTTCTCGGGAGGGCGGAGGACAACACTCGGGGGGAGGGGGGAGGGGGAAGGGAGGGAGTGATGGTGAAACGAAGGGGAGCGCAAGGCTCTCCCCTGTCTGGTGGCAACGCCCCCAAACAGGAGGAAGGAAGGGTGAAAGCAGGAAGGGAAAAGAAGAACAAAAATGCAGGACAGACAATAAATAAGAGAAAACGAAAAGGGGGGGTGGGGGGGGGGGGGAAATGGGAAATAAACACGTACAGGATGAACACAGCAGAACACAGGAAACGAAAGCACCGGCAGAGAAGAACAAAACTGGTTCACTCTCGCCGGCACTCCCAGAATCCACAGCACCAAGCAAACACCAAAATATGGCCGCCACTCGGCTTCACAGCTGCTAATGCTGCGCCGCATCTCATTGGCTCTCCAGGTTCTATATACTGTATACCTCCATGGTAACAGGCATGTTTTGAACGGCACTGCACTAGTTATTTTAAAAGACAACTTTAATGTTGCAATAAAAACGACTGTCGGATTCATTCAATCAGAACAAACAAAGAATCACATACCTTTATCCTGTGTTCTTTTTACCATCTCCAATTTTCTCTTCTTCCACCCTTGAGCGCCAGACTAAATTTTTTTAGGAGCCATTTGTGTATTCTGTTGGTCAAAATTAGTTGTGAATGGGAGATTGGGAGAGCGAAGGCAGGTGCTGGCGATGGCGCTGCTACATAACAAAACGTTGACGGCAACGTTACCCCCAGCATTACATGGCTACACACTGAGTTAGCTGTGTGTGCCCCCCCCCCCCCTAGCGGTTGTGGCCCTAAACAACCGCATAGTGTTTATACCAGCGGCCGGCTTTGACTCTGTGGAGCGCATAGCTCCGCCAGACTGAACAGTTTTTTAAATTTTATTTATCCTTGTCACATACGCTACATCTCCACCAAATTTCGTCCGAATCAGTCAACAACTCCCCCCCCCCCCCCCCCCCCGTGTGAATTAGTTTGTGTTTATTTAAATTTGACAAATGTCGAAAATCTTCAGAACACACGGAACACTTATATGGCTTCTCTCCCATGTGAATTCGTTTGTGTCTATTTAAATTTGATAACTGATTTAAAAATCCTGAGAAAAATTCTGAAATCTGAAATCTGAAATTCTGAATAACTGAAAAAAAAATCCTGAGAAAACACAGCACACCTGTACGGTTTCTCTGATGTATGGAGATAACAACCAATGACACATGAGCAGGAGAGGGGCCAGAGGGGAGGAGGGGGTGGGGGAGGAGGGCCGGAGAGGGGGTGGTGGAGGAGGGCCGAAGAAAAACAGGGTGAAAACATAACCTCCATCCACCTTTGGTGAAGGTAACAACTTGAATGAACTTGCTGATTAAAATTCATGCAGTATGGCTTGGAACACAGCCTGTGTGCCATGGTCCTTTGGAACCATCATAGCCTTTCTGGTGAGGTTTTTTGACAGATGTCATCTTTGCATTCTGTGTATGAGCAGAGCACCGTACACACCAATGATCCTCGAATCACATGGCTTCACAAAGACAGGCCAGGATCTCTTACATTCGGCACAAGAGTATCCTCTTGTTCTCCATCTGTACCGTTGGTGACAGCTACAACCTCACAAAAAAATGATTCATCCACGATTTAAGTGTTGTTTGGATGGTGTGTAGAAGTTGAGCTGCATTTCGAAGATGCTGATAAGGTTTGATCAACTGCATGCACCTCACCTATTCTCCATCTGTTCTAGTGGGTTATTTCCTGATTGAACCATCCTGTTCAGTTGGTGATTGTAACTCTCAAACAAGAAAGCTGCACATGCATCCAGGCTGCCAAATTCCTTTACATAGTCTGCTATTATGGAGCATGCTGTGCACATTGTACACCAGAAATTCGGGACCGTATATTTCACGTCCTCTGGTGACAAAGAACAACAACAATTGATGCGCATACTGTTAGTGTTCTAAGTGTCTAAGTGTTCCGATGCTAGCCCAGGACAAACAAGGATGCACATAGCAACACTGAATGCCATGAAATGCTTGAAGTCTGCCCTTCAAATGTCTTTCTGCATAAGTTTCCCAGTATAAAGCATGAATTGTCTTGATTTAGTAGCTTTCCACCGTTCAATTTCATCCAAAGATCTTGACTTTTGTGAAAACACCTTTGGGACAGTTTTGGAGCTCCAATAGTGCAATAAAACCACCACGGGGTCGAATTTTTTTGCAACAATTGCCGTTTTCACTGCATTTCTATAAGGTCCTCGTATGAACATACTAAAAGTCTAGAAAGATCCAGGTGGGAGAAATGAGAAAATTTGTTTTTTCAAAATGGCTGCCAAAATTGACTAAATTATGGTAAAATGTTATAAAAACATTCTGTTGAAAAAATAGCAGTGTGATGTTTTATATGTTAGATCATGTGTCTAGACTTGTACTTTGCTTTATGTATTCACTTATTTAATGTGTGACCTTTGTTTTCAAAATGGCCACCAAAATGGCTGGAATTTCCAAATAGGAAGCAATCGTAAATTGGTCATGAGTCTTTTCAGATTGACTGCAGACCTAAAATTAAATATAAAACTTAAATGTAAATCTAAAACTTGAAAATCTGTTTTGTTTTTGTTTTTTGTTTTTTGTTGTTTTTTTTGCAAGAAGATTGGTACTGTTATTATGGGGCGTATCTAAGTTATGTAATTTGGGTGACATTAAAGATTTCCCAACTAAGAAAACATTCCACACACATGAACTATTCAAACGCTAATGTCTCAGCTCAACTTGCAAAATATGTTTGCATTTCAATGAATCTTTTGATATGCATAGATGTCACAACAATATCATGTTTTCTGTTATATTATGTTTTTACTTTGTTTCAACAATTCATCCTATAATGTCATTGTGTATGTAGTACAGGCCAGTGGCATAATGTAATCCAACTCAGTCCTCGGTGTCATGATCATTCATATCTATTATTGGTGGCGAATTCAAGCACAATGTTCCGCGGCATTCTCCACAGGCTGAGGAGCAGTCAATGCCATGCTTTCTGCAACTACAGTAAGTTTCAAAAGTTCATGTTCATTCAGTAAATGAATAAGCAGAACAACAACAACACATAAATATGTACAAATTAAATACATACATCGCAAAACGTGCGGTCATCAAAGTCAAACGGATGAATTTGAAAGAAAATAGCAAAAGACGTGAAGGAAGGTCACGTGACCTTGACCAAAAACAACAACCTTCTGCAGCATCAATTTGTAGCCAATGTTCAACTCGTTGATGAATCCAGTTTGACATAAACTCTTCACACCTTTGACATATCTAGCTCTTAGAGAAAAGGTACCAGTCAAAGTTTTCAGGAAGGCCCCAACGCACGTCTTGCTATGAAAGGATGCTGGGAATTGGTACCTGGTAAAAGTTCTTAGCGCCGTGACGTCATTGTTCAATACTATCTTGCTCTACGAAGTGTTCAGATAGATAACTCGATTCCATTTGAGTTCTGATCGTCCAGGGAGAGAGTTGCTTCCGATTTGACCAACAAGCACCTCTGGTTGCTCGTGCTCCTGTAATAAGATTCACCGTCACTGTCTTCTGCTGCTATATCCTCAACCCATGTGCTACACTCTGCCCAAGTTACCTCGCCCTCAAAGCAGAAGGTGCAAGGTGGTGTTGCGACGTATTTGTCGTGTGCAAGCTCATGGGCGCTGCAACAAGGTGTTGGAACCTCACACGTACGATGAAAACGACTGTAGTCCACGTTGAACTGCTTTTCATCATCAGAAATGACAGGCTCAAAACGGTGGCCCCAGATTATTTCTGAAGCGAGGTAGGAGCTGCGTACCTGTCATCGCTGTCGCTTCCACGATTCCTTCGAGTATCACTACAATCTCAAAGTTCTGTGTTCTCAGTTTGTGCCTCCCCAGGTGGTATAACGGACTATCTGCGTCGATCTCGTGCACCACGGTTGCGGGCAACACGAAGAAGATGCGATCGAGACCTCGACCGAAGCCGACCTTATGGTTGACCTGCTCACAGGGCATGTACTCGCCTTCAGGTGTCACACGAGGTCAGTTTAGCTGAGCTCGAACGTGCGACCCTACGATAAGGCTCCGACGCAGGTTTCCGACTCTCCACATGACACAGGTTGCCGTCACGCATCGCTACTGTGGCAAATTTGCTGAACAGTAGTCTCTGCGCGCTTCTTTGGTTGCGCCATCTTTGCTATGATGGCGCCTATGATGAAGCAATTGACGAGGCAACCTACAAGAGACTGGCACACAACGAGTAGGATGGCAGATGGGCACTCCTCAGTGATGTAGCGAAAGCCAAAGCCGATGGTTGCCTGCGTTTCCACAGAGAACAAGAAAGCAGACGTCAAACTAGATACATTCTCCACGCAAGGAGTTACTTCTGATCTGTCCAAGTCTCCGTTGAGCCAGGCCAGAAACCAAAAGGTAACGGCAAAAACTAACCAGGTGAGTATAAAGGCAAGCACAGAGAAGAGCATCAACCATCGCCGACGACTGTCCACACAAGTGGTGAAGATGTCTGCTAGGTAACGGCGTGGTTGATCGCTCAGGTTGGAGAAACGCAGGTTGCAGCAGCCGTTCTTGTTAAAGCGTTGCCTTTTGTGTGACCACGCACACCTTTCGTCTTGCTGAAGGGACCGCAGGCAAACCTTCATTTGCTACTGCCGTGCTGTGGGACGACCATCCCCGACAACTGCTGCCCATCGCAGTTGTGAACATGGTGTGGCGTATTGAGGTATGAAGCTCGAGCGAAGCTGGGCAATACGCAGTGTGCATCTGCGGGGGAGAGAGGAAAACGTAAAATTTGAAACCGATTATTATTATTATTATTATTTTTTTTTTTTCAAAGCGGAGTGGAGCAGTTGGCATGGGGTCGATTTGCCATCACTCTCCCAGTAGTACTTCGGGCAGGAATTTGAAATTGTGCCGCCGATGGCGCAACAACTATCACAATATAATAGCAACTCCATGCTACCTAGCATGAAGAAATGTCCACCAAACCTCAGCCTTCCGTTCTGTCCGTTTAGAACAACTCGGTCAACTTGCCCCTACTCCAATACATACATGTGCAGCAAAATGCGTGAAGGCCTGCACCAAAATCTAGTTCCCTTCAACATTTACACAGTCGTATATTTCCGAGGTGAAAAAGAAAAAACGCAACAAAAACGGTACCTTTCATTCCTTTTCAAAGGTGACAATGACCCAAACAGCCCTAACTATGTTGGTAGACAAAGGAACCTCTGTTTGTTTCCCAAAGCAACATTTAATGGAACAACCTTTGGAGTCGCACCATTTTCGGAGGAAGGAAAAATGCCATGACAGGAAAAATAAAAAAGAACAAACAAAAAAAAACACACAAAAAGGTGAAAAAAAAACAACCCTAAAACCCCCAAAGAAATGAACAAAAACGATGCAAAACAAAAATAGCAACGAAGGCTGGAATGGAATACGTGGGACATCATCTTTGAGACAAAGCATGAACTTTACAACGAATGTTGTCCACCGTCAACCCTTGACATCTGCACTTCTCCCTCAAGCCCTCATCAGCACGTAATACTTCGGCTACCTAAGGACACAACATACATTGAAGTAAATGCCAGTATTACCTTACACCAAGGCAATGACAAATCGGCCTTATGTCCATGGTGACTCTCTGCTTACCCTGGCTTTTCTAACCCGTTTTTGACGCAATCTCATTGGCGAACATGCGTTCCAGATGGTCCACAATTTCCTTGGTGTAATCCAACTTTCTCCTTCGTTGAACCTTAGAATGAGCATGCGGTGGACAAAGCATTAACAATGCGTCCCAATGCGAAATCAAACACCCATTAAGAAAACGTCATGTCCATGTACGAGATGAACAAAGACTTCTTGGAAATGTAGACTATGACGTTTACATGGATGAAAACTCTTTTGCTTACAAAACCATACGCGTCTGACGATTGCCCACTCCGCAAAGGTTTCCTTCGTCTGGGCGGTCAAACAATTCCTGCTCCTTCTGAAGAAAAGAAATGTCTGCTCAAGGACAAATGTCAACTTCATTCATCTCCGAATGTCAGCCAATCGTGATGTCACCCATTTCTTCAAGCATATGCTATAAGGTCGCAAAAAAAAAGAGAAGCACACAACATTCCATTCAAAATGACATAGCTAAAAGTCGACTGAAAATGAAGCACTCGCGTGTACGCTGCAATTACGACCTTTCAACGTTTCACGTAACGAAACAACTTTTCCCCAAGTCCTCGGCATGTTGCTGTCCATGTTCATGTCCTTTTATTTCACCTCCTCCTCCATGCATGTGAAAGCAGGAACTTCTCTTTAAAGTGATTGACATGCAACCAAGAGTCATGGCAAACATGACAATGAGTGCATCCTCTCGATTCCTCAAGCACATGATGTGCTGTGTATTAGTAGTCGCACCTACAAAGCACTCTGCCTTACACGCTTCATCATGCTGAACTACCTACCTCATGCCTTTACATAAAAGCACTCGCACCCAATGCCCGTATGTCGACATCTCGTAGCACTAACAAAACAACTACTATGGCCATATATGACGAAACATGTAATGCCCATTTGCAAACAACTCCTCACCGTCGAGCACCAAGCTCAGCAAATGCACTTATTTATTCCATGAGACACTTATAATGTTGACTGCTCCCAATGGCAGCACAAGCCCCTGCACCAGCAACACTGGCGTCCTCGTCGTCCTCGTCCTCCTGCTGATCATCGTCAATGCCCTCCTCATGCCCGTGCTCCTGCTCCTGGTCGACCTTCTCCGCGTCGCTCTCGTCCTTCCCCTGATTGTACTCGTCATCCTGGTCGCCCTGCTGGTCATCGTCGTCTGTCGCCCTGCTGGTCGTCATCCTCGCCCTACTGGTCGTCGTCGCCCCGCAGGTCGTCTGGCTGCAGGTCGTCCTACTGCTTTTCCCCCTCCTCCGATGTCGATGCCTCGGTCTTGTGGCCGACGACACAAAGCGCCTGCCTTGATGTGCCAGGCACTTGTTCGGTTTCACCTCCTTCACCAAGTAGGGAGACAACGATGCATCAATGAGCCTTCAGCATAAAAACACATGTGGATGCACACTGTGCATTGCAATGCAAGAACAGGAAACACCAACTAATCCTTTCAATCACTTACCATCCCGTCCATGCATGACTTTCAGCCTCTTGGCAATGAAAGTACAACACCTTGCCACCGTCATTGCCGTTTCCCTTGGCCGAAGCAAATACGGCCGTCGAGTGCTTCGACACACCAAAATGGCCTCCACTTCTGAACGGATGAATTCCGTCCTGGCGAAGGCGCACTTGAACCCCGAGTGATGGGTTTGGTGTTCCCCTTTGCCTTGGCCGGCCGAGCAACGCCATGGGCGTCCCGCCGCGAAAAGTGTGAACGTGCATTTTGCCCAGCTTCCTCCATGCACCCCTTCACCCGAGCCATAAGCACTTTGCACCGCTCGTCCTTCACCGAATAACAAATGGAAACGTCAATGAATATGGAGAACACATCCAATTGAATACAACCGAATTATTGCAAACATCCATGCATCCAGGCATGCATCCATCGACCCTTCCTGTTCGTCCGTCCGTCTGTCCGTCTGTCCGTACATGCAAGCATACACTGAATGCATGCCATCAATTTGACACACGTACATAATCGTCAAGAACAACTCGCTGTGAGGGCATGCGGCGCTTTCAGATGTTTGTCCACCCTGTTGACGACGCTCGCATACCCGGCCACAGGGCACTTAGTAGTTTCCCTAACCCGAGTACACAAGTTCCAACAATAAGCATTACGCCTCCTATTCATGACAGGTGCACATAGCAATTAAATAAAAAGCAACGATAACCGCCAATGCCGACGTACGTACATGCACACTTGCACGTTTAACTACACTTGCACCTACACATAATGGCCATAAATTGCAAACAATTGCGTCAAACGTCTTCTTTTTTTTCACCACAAACAATCCATTGGCCAGGTAAGTGAAATTCCCTGCATTCACATCAATCGGCTTCGAGTTGAGCGTGGAATTTTTTTTTCTTTTTCCGCCTCATGTTCCGCGGAGGCACGCTCCCCTGTGAGCTTCACATTTTTCAGACTGGATTCGTTGACGCCATAATGCCTGCCCACACATTCCACACCCTCTCCTCTCGAAAGCCTGTCCAGCAGCTCTACTTTCTGACTCGGTCTCGTCACTTTATTCTGCCTCTTGGTTGTCGACACATCTGTCGGCTGATCTTGCGCTTGGGAGCCATGATAGAACGATGAGCAGAGCGAGGGTCAAATACACAGGTCGAAACGACAGGACGAGAACAATGTTTGAGATTGAGGACACAGTCTGTATATGTCGGATTGCGAGCATTGCGTGTATCTGCGGGAAGCACTCTGCCCATTGTTTGTTGGGGGTGTTATCGGATGATGCTGTATTGAGCCTATCTGATAATTTCAATAATAGATTTAGTGAAGCATTTTCATTCTACAATTCGTGGGATTCACTTGTTTACGCAGCTGGTGGGACATCCCATGAAGCTCTCAATTATAATGTGGCTAAAATTTGCGGCTGCGAAAGCCATGAAAACGCGAAGCATACGGCAGCGAATGTAGAAGCAGGTCATGCTCGCGGCTTATAGTTTTTTCGCGCATATGCAGCTGCTTTGTGCTTGGCTGGTAAAAGATGGTTTTTATAAATGTGTCAAACTTAGTGGCTTGTGGAAACCCCCCCCCTCCCCCCCAAAAAAAACATTTTGCGCTCCCAAAAGACAACTAATTCGCTGAACACGGCCGTGAATAGAGATTGCATTTATCAACCGCGAATATGCGGGACGCGCGAATACGTGGGACCCGTGAATAGTGGGGTCCGACTACAACACGGACAAGGTATGAATGTACTCACGTGTAACTGTGGAAGCATCTATTCCTTTACATGTGCTTCCTCGTTCAATAAACACCTGGTGGAGCTTCCTGAGGCACATTATGTCATGGTCATTAATTATCCGGCACTCTATCGTTGTTTTGCGTAAAACTTCGAAGCGATGTGTCGAATGACAAATTAGGTATAATTGATGTATTTAAAAAATATGATTTTGAGGTTCCAATATGATATTTCACTTTTCTGAGACTATTTGACACTTTTCTCGACATGCCCCGATTTTCATCATTTCCTCCAGGAGAACAGTTTTGCTTCTTGCAGCGCCACCAAGAAAAATCCATTTTTTTGCACATTTCTACAAACCTCTCAACAGGACAACAAGTGAGTTAGTCTTTTTCTCTTTAAATAACATGCTCAGAAATAATTGTTCTTAGATAGGTACCATGAGACAAAGATAAAATTAGGCAGCCGATTCCCAGCTTTCCCTGGTTGTCAAAGGGGAGGCTTAAAAACTGCACATAACTGAGGCTGTACTCTAACTCTGTAACTCTCATGTACAGTGCATTCAGAAAGTATTCAGACCCCTTCACTTTTTTCACATTTTGTTATGTTGCAGGCACATGCTGAAATAGTCTAAATTCATTTTTTCCCTCATCCATCTGCACTCGATACCCCATAATGAAAAAGAGAAAACAGGATTTTAGAAAGTTTTGCAAATTTATTAAAAGGAAAAAACTGAAATATCACATTGACATAAGTATTCAGACTCTTAACTCGGTACTTAGTTGAAGCACCTTTGGCAGCGATTACAGCCTCGAGTCTTCTTGGGTATGACACGACCAAGCTTTGCACACCTGGATTTGGGGATTTTCTGCGATTCTTCTCTGCAGATCCTCTCAAGCTTTGTCAGTTTGGATGGGGACCGTCGGTGGACAGCCATTTTCAGGTCTCTGGAGATGTTCGATTGGGTTCAAGTCAGGGTGCTGGCTGGGCCACTCAAGGACCTTCACAAAGTTGTCCCAAAGCCACTCCTGCGTTGTCTTGGCTGTGTGCTTAGGGTCATTGTGCTGTTCGAAGGTGAACCTTCGACCCTGTCTGAGGTCCTGAGCGCTCTGTTTCAGGTTTTCATTTGGGATATCTCTGCACTTTGCTCCGTTCATTGTTCCCTCAACCCTGACCAGTCCCCCAGTCCCGACTGCTGAAAAACACCCCCACAGCATGATGCTGCCACCACCATGCTTCGTCGTTGGGATGGTATTGGGCAGGTAATGAGTGGTGCCTGGTTTCCTCCAGACGTGACGCTTAGAATTGAGGCCAAACAGTTCAATCTTGGTTCCATCAGACCACAGAATCTTGTTTGTCACAGTCTGAGTCCTTTAGGTGCTTTTTTGCAAACTCCAAGCGGGCTTTCACATGAGTTTCACTGAGGAGAGGCTTCCGTCTGGCCACTCTGCCATAAAGCCCAGATCGGTGGAGTGTTGCAGTGATGGTTGTCCTTCTGGAAGTTTTTCCCCATCTCCACACAGGATCTCTGGAGCTCAGCCAGAGTGACCATCGGGTTTTTGGTCACCTCTTACCAAGGCCCTTCTCCCCCGATTGCTTAGTTTGGCCGCGCGGCCAGCTCTCAGAAGAGTCCTGGTTGTTCCAAACTTCTTCCATTTAAGAATTATGGAGGCCACTGTGCTCTTGGGGAACCTTCAATGCAGCAGAAAAATTTTGGTCGGCTTCCACAGATCTGTGCCTCGACACAATCCTGTCTCTGAGATCTGCAGGCAGTTCCTTCGACCTCATGGTTTGGTTTTTGCTCTGATATGCATTGTCAGCTGTGAGACCTTATTTTAGATAGGTGTGTGCCTTTCCAAATCATGTCCAATCAATTGAATTTACCACAGGTGGACTCCAATCAAGGTGCAGAAACATCTCAAAGATCAACAGAAATGGGAGGCACCTGAGCTAAATTTCAAGTGTTATAGCAAAGGGTCTGAATACTTGTCAGTGATATTTCAGTTTTTTATTTTTAAAAAATTTGCAAAACTTTCTAAAATCCTGTTTTCTCTTTGTCATTATGAGGTATTGAGTGTAGATTGAGGGAAAAAATGAATTTAAACGATTTCAGCATAAGGCTGCAACATAACAAAATGTGAAAAAAGTGAAGGGGTCTGAATACTTTCTGAATGCACTGTATGTACATACATAGATATATTTCAAACTATCGACAAGCAAACTCCAAATGAACAAAACTTGTTGTTTATTAGCCACCAACAATAAAACACCGCATGTACACAAGAAATCTTCGTATTCTATATTAGAAAAGATGAATTTGTGCTAACGTGGTTCGATTGTCATTCATTTGAGTAAAAAAGACATTCACTTTTTTTTTTTTTCACAAGCATGTTTTGTCTGATCCATTTGCCCATCCACAAGGCAGCATGCTTGCTCCACTCTGACGTCAACTTCATGTTGCCTTTCTTTTATCCATTTGCAAAGTCTGCAAACAGGGACACAGACCTTGTAACTTCGACCTGTTTATATAAGGATAACTACATGACAGTTGCATAATAGGTTTGCAGCAGTGAAAGAGAAAGACACTATGTATGACATTGTTCTGTTTGGCAAATCATGGAATGATGTGATGTGATTGAATCATGGAATAAATTATGTAATGACGCCACATTTCCGGCCTGTGTTTACCTATCCGGTAAACTGGGGCAGGGATAAATAAGATACAAGTTGAAGGACGTGCAAAATGCACATCGTGCTCAACTTTTGTCTAATGGTTGCTTCAATGAGGCAATGGGAGTATGTATGTATCTATGTATGTATGTGCTATTCAACAATGTTAAAGTTTGATGTGGGAAACAAGGAAGGCACACTTACTTGTGGTGACCACTGTACTTCAAGTCAAACAAAACAAAAACAAATTTACGAAGCTGCTCTTGTGTTGTGTTGTGTTGTGTTGCGTGCGACACGACACTTCAGGTCAGGTAATGGGCGATTAACATTGACAATGTCTGTTTATTCACATTCACATCACGATGGTCAGGGTTCATTAAGCAAAATGGTCTCTTGTCATGGATGTGCATGTACCTCGTCATCGTTTACGAACAAATCATTGTGGTTGTGATTGCTCGTCGTCTCCGTCACCTACTGCAACTGCAGCAGCAGGTGCCGGAATATGCATCGCTTCACCGACGTCTTCTTGACTGGCGAGCGTCACCTGTATCGTCAACTGCCCTAACTTGTGGATGTGGCAAGCGATTTTGTGGTGATTGCATGATGGGCGCATCAGGCAATCTGCGCTCTGGCTTCACCAGTGACAAGTGGAACACTCGTGAAACAGCGACCGATAACTCTCCAACATTTGTATGTTTTGTCCAGCCCGCAATTATCCATTTTATTCCAGCAGTTTCATGGTGGCGCAGGACCAAATTGACATGATGGCAAAGGTCGTGCTCGTCCCAAATAGCCACATCTTCACCCGTCTGTAAAAAGGGAACACGATTTATTTGACATGCGTGTTGCGTGTTGCAACGGTCACTTTGTCGTTTGTCATTGTTTATCAAGGACCATAATATCATAGTAGTAGTGCAGTGGGTTTACTTACACAAGTATTACATTACTTACTGCATATGTTGGTGGCCCCTCATTACAATTACACTGAGTGAAAATCTTTTGCTTCACCTAGATAATTTGCCTTATGTAGTTACAAGAACATTTCCACCAACCAACCATGGTAAATAAAAAGAAAAAATAAATTCTAAAGGGTTAATGTTGAACGTTGTTGTAAACAAAGTCTTAGCGTGAGGTATGCTGGGTGCATAAAGTAAGTACCCAGGTCTCGGGATAAATACTTGACGCCAGAGATATTTAACTGCCCAGAGGATATGCGGCTACTGAAGACACACATTTCATTAGTCATTCCTCCGTCGAGCGAAAAGCAGTTCTTCGTGTTGGAATGAACACCATCACATGATGCATTGCCACATCCAACTTCGATACTTTGATGACTGAGGCTAATGTCATCAACAACTGCATACAAGGCACTCATTTTCCCTTCCATGACACGAGCCTGCGAATACTTGACAATTTTAATGCCTAGCCAATCTGGAATGACGGGGAGGAATGGATAGTCTGTTTCAAGCATTGGAACACCGTACATTTCATTGTCATTGTCCACCGGTTCATTAACCAGAACAAATGTCCTAATCCAACGTTGTGATTGTTTTCGAAAGATCATATTGCTCTCATTGGTTGTTTTACATTTCACGTAAAACAGTGAGCCGTCACGAATTTCTCTGCAACAACAATGAAAATGCGAATGCATCGTCAGCTTTACGACAGGCTGAGCTGCAGAAAATTGCTGCCGATGTGCACAGCACAGCACGTACTTTTTACATGAAACGATGTCAAATCAATGAATCAGTTTTTCATTTGCTAAAGATGACAAGGTGCAAGCAATACAATAGGTTACAAGACAATTTAAACAGTGTCAAATACACAACACACTCACTACATTTGTTAGACACCATACACAAACAAATGATACGCACCTGAGCAGTATTGTATGAATAAAGAACATCTCGACTTTTCGAATGTTGCCGACTGATGATGTCGGCATCCTTGTTGGTGTCCCCAGCTTGATGTGCAGAAGCTGCAAGTGTCTCATGGAATAAATAAGTGCATCTGCTGAGCTTGAAGTGCTCGACGGTGACGAGTTGTTTGCCAATGGGCATTACATGTTTCGTCGTCTATGGCCGTAGTAGTAATGGACGAACAGTCCAGGCACCAGCATGATCTCTCTTTCTCGTTTGCGGAGCATCAAGTGCCAGAATTCGACTGATATGATGGCCCAGGTAGGTGAAGTGTACTACTTACACTTGCTGTACGTGTGTATTTTAAACGGGATTATAATTAACAGTGAAAAATATAGTTTGTTAGTTGATCTTCATTATATTATTTGGATGGACAGATAGGGTGTTAATTTGTTGTGAACATTACAACTTCATCGCTGATGAAAGTAGCTTTAAAAAATGCATAATAATTAATGATTTCCTTGAATGTTGCAAAAGACTGTTTGCTTTGCAATGACAAATGGTGTAACGACGACATCAAATAATGCTTTATTACTTACGATATAATGTTCACATGTCATTCTGAGTAAGTAGTAAGTAATATGGCACTGTTAATTATGATCCCGTTTAAAATACACACGTACAGTAAGTGTAAGTAGTACACTTCACCTACCTGGGCCATCATATCAGTCGAATTCTGGCACTTGATGCTCCGCAAACGAGTAAGAGAGGTCATGCTGGTGCCTGGACTGTTCGTCCATTACTACTACGGCCATATACGACGAAACATGTAATGCCCATTGGCAAACAACTCCTCACCGTCGAGCACTTCAAGCTCAGCAGATGCACTTATTTATTCCATGAGACACTTACGATGTTGACTGCTCCCAATGGCAGCACAAGCCCCTGCACCAGCAACACTGGCCTCCTCATCGTCCTCGTCGTTCTCGTCCTCGTCGTCCTGCTGATCGCCGTGCTCCTCCTCCTCGTCGATGCCCTCCTTCTCATTCCCGTGTTCCTGCTCCTGGTCGACCTTGTCCGCGTCGCTCTCGTTCTTCCCCTGATTGTACTCCGAGTCATCCTGGTGGCCCTGCTGGTCATCGTCGCCGTCGCCCTGCTGGTCGTCGTCGTCGCCCCACAGGTCGTCCGGCTGCAGGTCGTCCTCCTGCTTCTCCCCCTCCTCCGATGTCGACACCTCGGTCTTGTGGCCGACGACACAAAGCACCTGCCTTGATATGGCAGGCACTTGTTCGGTTTCACCTCCTTCACGTAGGAAGACAACGATGCATCGATGAGCCTTCAGCATAAAAACACATGTGGATGCACGCTGTGCATTGCAATGCAAGAACAGGAAACACCAACTAATCCTTTCAATCACTTACCATCCCGTCCATGCACGACTTTCAGCCTCTTGGCCATGAAAGTACAATGCCTTGCCACCGTCATTGCCGTTTCCCTTGCCCGAAGCGAATGCGGCCGTCGCGTGCTTCGGCACGACTAAATGGCCTCCACTTCTGAACTGTCCTCGGACGAATTCCGTCTTTGCGAAGGCGCACTTGAACCCCGAGCGATGGCCTTCGTGTTCCCCTCCCCTTCGCCTTGGCCGGCTGAGCAACGCCACGGGCATCCCGCCGCGAAACTTGTGAACGTGTACTTTGCTCGGCTTCCTCCATGCACCCCTTCACCCGAGCCATAAGCACTTTGTACCGCTCGTCCTTCACCGAATAACAAATGGAAACGTCAATGATTATGGAGAACACATCCAATTGAATACAACCAAATTATTGCAAACATTCATGCATCCACGCATCCAGGCATGCATCCATCCATCGATAGTTCCAGTTCGTCCGTCCGTCCGTCCATCCGTCCGTACATGCAAGCATACACTAAATGCATGCCATCAAATTGACAGGCATGTAGATAATCATCAACAAGAACAACTCGCTGAGGGCATGCATCGCTTTCAGATGTTTGTCCACCCTGTCAATGACGCTCGCACACCCGGCCCCAGGGCACTTCGTAGTTCCCCTAACCCTAACACAAGTTTCAACAATAAGCATTATGCCTCCCATTCATATGCTCCCAATGAACAGGCGCACATAGCAATTAAATAAAAACCAACAACAACCGCTAATGGCGACGTACGTACACGCACACTTGCACGTTTAACTACACTTGCACCGACACATGGCCATAAAACGCAAACAATTGCGTGAAACATTTTCTTTTTTTCACCACAAACAATCCAACGGCCAGGTAAGTGAAATTTCCTGCATTCAATGTGTGATGTGCGCACCACCAAAGTAAGTGTTCCCTCACGGCCATAGCATGTGCCACAAATGAACAATATTCTTAGTACACATGACATTATGCATAGCGTAAAATAATTCCTTCCAACACTGCCCGACGGTGAGCCCTGGGATCCAAAATGTGGCAAAAGGTGCGACGGGTGTAATATACTGGACAAAATAAGTTAGGTATCATAATTTTCATTGTCCCCCGTCGCACCGCAGAGCGAAAGGGGGACTATGGTTTTCCCGTGCGTGCGTGCGTACATGTGCACAAGCGAAGGACCGAATTTTACTTTGGTGTGGGTGCAACTCACCTCAAAATCCAAGATGGCCACCGCCATGTAAGTCTGACGCCATGAATGTCTGAACCTTGTGAGCAGAATATCTTGAAAAACAAGCATTCTGAGTATTGTGCTGCAATACATGTCCCCTACCGGCAGTCTGTCGTCCGGAAAACTGTTAGGGAAATTACCAAGGGTTATTTACCCACAGGTTCTGAATCGTTCCCAATCGCTAATTACCTCAGGATGGGCTCACCTGTGATTCGCACTCGGGACTTCGATTTATACACCGTGCAGACAGGTCAGCAGAAGCACGAGAAAATAATTTGTTGATAAAGAACCTTTCAAGTCGCTAAATATCAGTAATTTATTATATTTTCCGGTTCACGATCAATGATCGATGTGTATATGATATATGTTGCTCGGCTTGGCTCCACCCCTCCCGAAAGCGCGCGCTGTGTTGCGCTTTTGACGTTCGTGAGACCAGGCTGAGGGCGCGCGGTGCGGCTTGAAGAGAACTCTAGAATAAACAAGATATCCATTTTATAAATATTTTCGTTTAATTAACGATATCTGCCAAACCACGTGCCCTATCGCAAATTCCAAAAGGACATTTTAGTAGACTGCCATGCTGAACATATCTGTGAAGTTTCCCCTCGATTGGATCAAAAATGAGGGAGGAGCTCGGTTTTAAAGGTTCATGCTTTAAAACATCATAACTCTGAAACCATGTGATGCATGACGTCATGCTCATTGACTTTTTTGTTCGTCATGGGTATGCGATTCTGCCTGCAAAGTTTGGCCTCGATCTGTTCAGCCGTTGCAGAGAAAAAGGTGGTCGTGTTTTAACGAAAAACAATATGGCGGCCGAACCATGTGACATGTGATGTCATAATTACCATTAAAATATTCTACAGACAGAGTCCCCCCTACGGTGAAAATTTGATCTCAATCGGTCCTATTATTGCAGAGAAAATTTTCTTTAAAGGAAATTAAAACTTAAAATAGCACTGAGTTAAGGATCATCAGAATTATCAGAATTCCCAAAGTTCAAAGTGCCATAACTTTGTTAAAAATGATGAAACGTCGTGAAGTTCGAACTTGATCTGTAACTTATCATGAGGAAACCATGTGCCAAGTTTGAAATTATTAGCATTAAGAGTTTAGAAAAAAAAGTCCGGAAAACTTCTTTGCGTGACGGACTGACGGACGGCGTGCAAACCTATAGTCACCTCCGGTGTACACCCGTAGGGGACTAACAAGCATTCTGAGTATTGTGCTGCAATACATGTCCCCTACCGGCAGTCTGTCGTCCGGAAAACTGTTGGGGAAATTACCAAGGGTTATTTACACACAGGTTCTGAATCGTTCCGAACTGCTAATTACCTCAGGATGGGCTCCCCTGTGAGTCGCACTCGGGACTTCGATTTATTCACCTTGCAGACAGGTCAGCAGAAGCACGAGAAAATAAGTTGTTGATAAAGAACCTTTCGAGTCGCTAAATATCAGTAATTTATTATATTTTCCGGTTCACGATCAATGATCGATGTGTATATATACTGAAACGCAAAAGAAACTTACCACCTTTGAAACCTTTAAATATCAACAATAACACTGCGTGTAGTAAATGTGTGAACTTATTTGTGGACAATAGTGTCCTCACTGTCAGACAAAACGGTCACGGATGGTCACTTGAACCTTCAATGGTCACTTCATAGCACAGCTGTTGAACAGCCGTTTTGACTGTCAGTGATTAGCCAAGGGGTACGGGATGATTTTAATGAGCTGCACGTGTTGTCTTGATATTGGCTTTAAAAAGGCCAGTGCAAAATGGGCATTTCAATCAACATGCCACGATTGTCAAGGGATCAACGGCAGCGTGCCCTGGGCATGCTGCAAGGCGGACTGAGTGAGCTACCGTGAGGTGGCACGTCGCCTTGGCTGTTCACACCAGACGATATCGGCCCTGGTGGACAGAGACACCCTCCACAACTCTGCAGATGACAGACTTCGATCAGGGAGGCCAGGAGTCACCACTGCAAGGCAGGACAGGCAGATGGTCCGAAGTCACCTGCGGGATCGATTCCGTCCAGCATCCCGCACTGCGGCAGAAACTCCGGGGCGTGCAAACCCACGGATCTCCAATGATACTGCACGAAGACGACTGCATGACTATGGTCTGACTGCCAGAAGACAATACAGAGGCCCCATGATGACGGCTGCCCATCGCCGCAACCGACAGAGATGGTGCCAGCAGCATCAGCGGTGGACCTTGGCGCAGTGGAACGAGGTCGCTTTCAGCGATGAGTCAAGGTTCTGTGTGGACAGTCCTGATGGGCGTGAGCGTGTCTGGAGAAGAACTGGCGAGCGATATGCCGATTGTTGCATGCGTCAAGCCAAGAGGTGGGGTGGCCCAAGTGTGATGGTGTGGGCCGCCATATCAGGCCGTTACAGGACGCCACTGGTGGTTGTGGATGGGAATCTTAACGCCCAGCGGTATGTGGATAACATCCTGCGACCTCATCTGCTGCCATTCCTGCTAGACCACCCAGAACTGAGAACCTTTCAGCATGACAACGCTCGTCCCCATGCTGCTCGCTTTACCACTGCATTTCTCCAAGGCGAAAACATCAACACCATGCAGTGAACTGCGCTCTCCCCTGACCTGAATCCCATAGAGCACCTGTGGGATGAGCTTGGGAGATGCGTAGTTGGCAGGGCCAGGACACGGGCAGAGCTGCTTCAGACATTGAGGACTGAGTGGGACAGAATCCAGCAGCAATCCGTCCAAAGACTGGAAGGCAGTATACGCCGACGATGCACTGCCTGTATCCAAAACAATGGTGGCCACACACGCTATTGAAAGGGGACTGACATTGCACCCTGTGCTGTTCTGTACTGTAGAACAAACCTGGGCCGCCCCGGAGCACGGTAGCTCAGTCCGCCTTGCAGCATGCCCAGGGCACGCTGCTGTTGATCCCTTGACAATCGTGGCATGTTGATTGAAATGCCCATTTTGCAACGGCCTTTTTAAAGCCAATATCAAGACATCACGTGCAGCTCATTAAAATCATCCTGTACCCCTTGGCTAATCACTGACAGTCAAAACGGCTGTTCAACAGCTGTGCTATGAAGTGACCATTGAAGGTTCAAGTGACCATCCGTGACCGTTTTGTCTGACTGTGAGGACACTATTGTCCACAAATAAGTTCACACATTTACTACACGCAGTGTTATTGTTGATATTTAAAGGTTTCAAAGGTGGTAAGTTTCTTTTGCGTTTCAGTATATATATGTTGCTTGGCTTGGCTATGCCCCTCCCGAAAGCGTGTGCTGTCGCGCTTTTGACGTTAGCGAGACGAGGCTGAGGGCACGCGGTGTGGCTTGAGAACTCTAGAATAAACGAGATATCCATTTTTAAATATTTTCGTTTAACGATATCTGTCAAACCACGTGCCCTATCGCAAATTCCAAAAGGACATTTTTAGTGCTGAACAGATCTGTGAAGTTTCCCCGCGATTGGATCAAAAATGACGGAGGAGCTCGGTTTTTAAGGTTCATGCTTTAAAACGTCATAACTCTGAAACCATGTGACGCATGACGTCATGCTTGCTGACTTTTGTGGGGTTTTTCGTGTTTGCACGAAAAACAATATGGCAGCCGAACCACGTGACCTGTGACGTCAAAATTACCATTAAAATATTCCACAGGCCGAGCCCCCCCTACGGTGAAAATTTGATCTCAATCGGTCCTATTATTGCAGAGAAAATCTTTTTTAAAGGAAATAAAAACTTAAAATGGCACTGAGTTAAGGATCATCAGAATTATCAGAATTCCCAAAGTTCAACGTGCCATAACTTTGTCAAAAATGATCGAAACGTTGTGAAGTTCGAACTTGACCTGTAATTTATCATGAGGAAACCATGTGCCAAGTTCGAAATCGTTAGCATTAAGCGTTTAGAAAAAAAATCCGGAAAACTGTTCTTTGCGTGACGGACGGATGGACTGACTGACTGACTGACTGACTGACGGACAGAGGGACGGCGTGCAAACCTATAGTCCCCTCTGGTGTGCACCGGTAGGGGACTAATAAGCGAGGTACCAACTTCTAATTTGGTGTGTGGGTGTATCTCGGCATAAGGAAGAATGCTGTTGAAAATTGGGTCGCCATGTCAAAATCCAAGATGGCCACCACCATATATATGTCTGAACCTTGTGAGCGAAATATCTTGAAAAAGAAGCATTCTGAGTATTGCTCTGCAATACATGTCCCCTACCAAAGTTCAAAGTGCCATAACTTTGTCAAAAATGATCGAATATGCAAATTTATGCACGGTTGATGCTGGTTTTCAAACTTGATCTGAGGTATGCTGAGACACGTGTGTCACGCCTCGCCCCGTGGAGCAGCCTGCATGTATTGCACTGTGTGAATTATATAAATTATTACCAGCTCACGGTCTGAGGTACTAGCGATTCAAGAGATATCCATTTTTAAAATATTTTCGTTTAATTAACGATATATGCCAAACCACATGCCCTATCGCAAATTCCAAAAGGACATTTTAGTAGACTGATATGCTGAACAGATTTGTGAAGTTTCCCCTCGATTCGATCAAAAATGAGGGAGGGGCTCAGTTTTAAAAGTTCATGCTTAAAAACGTCATAACTCTGAAACCATCAGTAATTTATCATATTTTTCGGTTCACGATCAATGATCGATGTGTGTATATATATATATATATATATATATGTTGCTCGGCTTGGCTCCGCCCCTCCAGAAAGCGCGTGCTGTCACGCTGTTGACGTTAGCGAGACGAGGCTGAGGACGCACAGTGCGGTTTGAGGAGAACTCGAGAATAAACGAGAGATGTCCATTTAAAAAAAATATTTTCGTTTAATTAACGATATCTGCCAAACCATGTGCCCTATCGCAAATTCCAAAAGGACATTTTAGTGCTGAACAGATCTGTGAAGGTTTCCCCTTGATTGGATCAAAATGAGGGAGGAGCTCGGTTTTAAAGGTTCATGCTTAAAAACGTCATAACTCTGAAACCATGTGACGCATGACGTCATGCTCGCTGACTTTGTTGTTCATCACGGGTATGCGATTCTGCCTGCAAAGTTTGGCCTCGATCTGTTCAGCCGTCGCAGGGAAAAGGGGTTTTTTCGTGTTTTCACGAAAAACAATATGGCGGCCGAACCACGTGACCTGTGACGTCATAATTACCATTACAATATTCTACAGACCGAGTCCATCATATGGTGAAAAATTTATCTCAATCGGTCCTATTATTGCAGAGAAATTGGTTTTTAAAGGAAATTATAACTTAAAATGGCACTGAGTTAAGGATAATCAGAATTATCAGAATTGCCAAAGTTCAAAGTGCCATAACTTTGTTAAAAATGATCGCAACGTCGTGAAGTTCGAACTTGACCTGTAACCTGTCATGAGGAAACCATTTACCAAGTTTGAAATCATTAGCATTAAGCGTTTAGAAAAAAAGTCCGGAAAACTGTTCTTGGACGGACTGCGTGCAAACCTATAGTCTCCTCCGGTGTACACCGGTAGGGGCCTAATAAACGAACTTCTAACTTCTAATCTGGTGTGTGGGTGTATCTTCGCATAAGGAACAACACTATTGAATATTGGGTCGCCATGTCAAAATCCAAGATGGCCACCACCATATATATGTCTGAACCTTGTGAGCGAAATATCTTGAAAAATAAACGAACTACTAACTTCTAATCTGGTGTGTGGGTGTATCTTCACATAAGGAACAACACTATTGAATATTGGGTCGCCACGTCAAAATCCAAGATGGCCACCACCATATATATGTCTGAACCTCGTGAGTTAAATATCTTGAAAACTAAACGAACTATAACCACCTTTAGAGGCCATTTTTCCCCGCAAAGCGGGGGTTGGCCTTTTTCGGGCACCATGGTTGTTGTTGTTTTTTTGGTCCCCTTTTTGAAGCAATGTTCTACGGCCGGATGCCCTTCATGCCGCCAACCCTTTTTGTCGGCTTTTACGACAAGCAGGGAATTACCAGTGAACTGGTACTCAATGAACTGGTGAACTGAAAACTAAACGAACTACTAACTTCTAATCTGGTGTGTGGGTGTATCTATGCATAAGGGAGAACGTTGTTGCAAATTGGGTTGCCACGTCAAAATCCAAGATGGCCGCCTTGCGTCTTCCACTTTGTCAACTTACATCACTTCACCGACGGGGGACCTAGGTGTAACGTTTGTTTCATATATTTTCACGTGGAAAAATATTTTATTGGTATTCTCGATACTAAAACATAACAGAACAATTTGTTAATAACTTGAAAAAGAATATGAGCAAGTTCATCCAACCATGTACAACCCGAGCCCTGTGTGGGTGTGCATTGTCGTCCATTAAAACAAAGTTGTGTCCCACTGCGCTGGCAAATGGTCGAACAATGGGATCCAAAACCTCGTCCCGATATCGTACACCGGTCAGCGTTCCCTCAATTATGTGCAGGTCAGTCCGACCGTCAATGCTTATGCCAGCCCATACCATAACTAAGCCACCACCAAAACGGTCATGCTCAGTAACACAACAATTGGCATATATCTCTCCTGATGAGCACCACACACGTCGACGACCATCATGGAAGTCGACACAAAAACGTGACTCATCCGTGAAAAGAACAGGACGCCAGTTACGCAGTTGCCAATTCACATGGTCATTGGCCCAGTGATTCCTTGCTACACGATGGAGTCACGTGAGTATGGGACGCACAGCTGGACGACGAGCGCGAACATTGGATGTGTGAACTCTGTTCCTTCCAGTCTGTGCAGAAATTCGTATCCCAGTTGCTTGGTGAAAGTCAGTATTCAGCCTTACAGCACTAGTAAAGGGGTTTCGCCTCGCCGACCTGTGGTCGACCTGAACGTGGCCTTTCTGCAACGCTAACTGTCGCATTAAAGCGATTCCACAACCTGGAAATGACGCTGGGACTCGCATTCAAATTTGCTGCCACATTTCTCTGTGACTGTCCAGCTTGCAGCAACCCCACTGCTCGACCTGCTTCAGCTACGGTGAGATGCCGTCTCGTGCTGGTAATTGAACCCGAGAGCGTACTAAACATCAAATAATGCTTTTAAAAAACCAGCAAAATCAGTAACCTTCTTAAAGTTCAGTTGATGCTACGGAATGGCAGATACATGATGTACACTTTGGTTTTCGAGCAACCGAGACAAATTATCGTGCCACAGCTGAAAAGCAAGTTGCACGTGCTATCATTTTACACAGTTATTGAATATATTTGGCCGGTGGCAATTGTTGAAAAGTTTGAAAAAGTAACTATTTTCTCGTAGAAATGATAACTTGTTCTCGGAGAACAATCCCTCACTTGTTTTGTCCAGTATATGTTTTTAAAATGTTAAAATCACACCTTGGTCGAGTGGCTGGATGAGGGAGGTGGTGTTCGGCTGCAGAAAGATCGCCTCGACGTTCAAGTGAGCCATATCTAGGTTCATGGGGTGGCCAGGAGCATTGTCCAGGAGCAAGAGAACCTTGAATGCAAGGTTTTTGTCCGCCATGTACCTCTCCACTCGAGCGACGATATATTTGGGGAACCAGTCCAGAAAGATTGCTGCGCTCACCAGGCTTTCCTGTTCGACCTCCAAAACACTGGCAGAGTTTGCTTGTTCATGCCCTTGAGATCACGTGGGTTCACGGAACGGTACAACATCGTGGGTTTCAGCCTGAAGTCCCCTTTTGCATTTGCACAGAGGAGAAGAGATACCTGGTCCTTGGCAGCCTTGAATCGCGATGCTGTCTCCTCATGCTTCGAGATGCAAGTTCTCATGGGCATCTTTTTCCAGAAGAGGCTGGTTTCATCAGCATCGAACACTTGCTCTGGGAGGTATCCCTTTTTTTTTTCAATTGGCCTCGCGGGTCGAGCAGGGAATATTATTTTTATTTTTTTCCCGCCTCGTGTTCCGTGGATGCACGCTCCCCTGAGAGCTTCACATTTTTCAGGCAGTACCACTCCTTTAAACTATTGAACCATCCCCTGCTTCCTGTGGATGAACTCGTGCTGCTTGTACCATCAAAGCTCGGCGCATCATTCTTGCTGGCACCACCCGCGCCAAAAGATTATCATAAATCTGTTTGACCTTTTTGCGAATGAGTGGTTCACTCAAAGGCATATATTCTTCTGCGTGTTATCCTTGATCCATATGCTGAGAGCCTTCTCCATCCTTTCTATGTGGACATCCTGGACATGCGAAAGGTGACCTGTGACCACCTTAGTACTCGATGCAGTGCTCGCTGAAACACTCACAAATCGCCTTCTTCTTCCGTATGTTGTGAAGTGTGGATTTGTTGACGCCATAATGCCTGCCGACAGATTCCACACTCTCCTCTCGAAAGCTGGTCCAGCAGTTCTACTTTCTGGCTCAGTCTCATCACTTTATTCTGCCTCTTGGTTGTCGGCGCATATCTGGTGCTGGTCTTGCACTTGGGAGCCATGATAGAACGATGAGCAGAGCGAAGGTCAATACATAGGTCGGATAGACGGGACGAGAACAATGTTTGAGATTGAGGACACAGTCTGTCTATGTAAGATTGCGAGCATTGTATGTATCTGCGGGAGGTACTTTGCCCATTTTTGTGGGAGGTGTTATCGTATGTCGTATTTAGTCTGCTAATTTCAATAAGAGATTTAATGATGCGTTTTCATTCTATAAACTTGCGGGGTTATTGTTTGCACAGCTGGTGGAACAACCCCTTAGTGTTTTCATTGTGTATCATCTCTGATGATGCTTTACCTTGAATTGTAAACTGTAAAAGATTTAATGAAGCATTTTCATTCTATAATTCGTGGGATTCACTTGTTTACCCAGTTGGTGGGACATAACATGAAGCTCTCAATTATAGTGCAGCTAAACTTTGTGGCCGAGAAAGCCATGAAAATGCGAAGCAGATGGCAGCGAATGTGGAAGCAGGTCATGCTCGTGGCTTGTAGTTTCGCGTATGTCCAGCTGCTTTATGCATGGCTGGTGAAAGATGGTTTTTATGAATGTCAAGCTTTGTGGCTTGTGGAAAAAAAACAATAATTAAAAAAAAACATTTTGTGCCCTCGAAAAACCACGAATTTGCTGAACACTGCCGCGAATAGAGATTGTATTTTATCAACCGCGAATATGCGGGACACGCGGATACGTTGGACCAACGAATAGCGGGGTCCGACTGTCCAAAACAAAGACAAGGGGTGAATGTAAGGGGTGTTGCAAAACATTTTACCTTTTCTCTCCTCCCCCCCCCCAAGCATGCTTCCTTTGATACACGTTAAAATAGCCGAGAATATACTGGCACACTTTGAAAACGCAAAACGGACTTTGGATGCAATAACATGACAAACAACAAGTGGAACTGAAAAGTGTTTACTATGGAAGGAAAACAGGTTGATCAGTCGACAAACCACAAAATAGTATTGTCCTGACAGCAATCTCATAAGATGTCACACGTCATCAAACAGTCCCACCCTCCACCTCAAAGTCAGTATCTGTTGTGTCCACCATTTGCATGTGCACAAGCTCGAAGACGACGCCTGAATGACTGACAAAAATGTCTGATAATGGCATCAGGGATGTTCGTCCACTCATGTTTGGAAAGGTTATAGCATAAGGAAACTAAAAATCAATGTTTACATTTGGAGAGATACCTGTATGGCGGCCATTTTGGATTTTCAAAATGGCCACCGTAAAATACATATTTTGTTCTATTTCTGCCTCTAATTACCCTAAAAACTTTTTAAAATATACTAAACCTATATTTTCAGGGACAAGGAATCCAATGAAAGTATCAAATTAGTGCTATGGGGAATGGTAAGACATGAATCAAAGGTTTTGAATTGCAAAATACTGTCTTTATATTCGCGATAAGTTGCATAATCAAATACATGTTATCATTTTGTACAGGCAGTTAATAACATCAAAATGTCACAATAATTCATATCACCAAACATACACAGGCAGTCAGCAAAATCATATATACACATGCAGTCAGTATAACTTCACATCTACACAGGCAGTCAATGGCATCAAACATACACGATTACAGAATATGCCATTTAGAGTTCGTCATCACTGTCCTGTGTGTCGTATCCGACAATATAGTCCGCATCGTTTTCACAGTCCGTTCCACACAAGCAAAGGTCGGTCAAATTGATTGGCAAATCGAATTGGTCGAATGGTCGATCGAATCGAATTCGATGAATCGAGTCGAATTGGTCGAATGGAATTGGTCGATTGGTCGATTGGTCGATTGGTCGAATTGGTCGAATCGAATTGGTCGGAATTGGCAAATGTAAACATTGATTTTCAGAATTTCCATGTAATGACGTTTCCAAAAACGTATAGGTTTGCTAATCTACCATGATTTTGAACGAAAAAACATCGTGAACCTGACTATAGGGTTTAAGTCTGGGAACAAAGCTGGCCAATTCATGCCTCCTGGCCAGGTAACATTAATGCCCACCTGGCATAAGAAACCCTGAGTGAATCTGGCTGTGTGGGGTCGTGCGTTGTCTTGTTGAAAAAGTAATTTCATTCCTGGACGTTGACGTAACAAAGGTTGCAGGACTGGCCTCAACATGTTGTCAAGGTATCGCTGGGCAGTAAAATTTCCCTGCACAAGGACCAGTTCACTGCGAAACGTATCGTTAATAATAATAATAGTTAATGGCACCCCACACCATTACACTGCCTCCACCGAAACGATCACGCTCTCACGCAGGCATCAGCAAAACGTTCATGGCATCTCCTGTACACACGTGTCCTGCCATCTGGAGAGGAGAGGTTTTTTTTTCTTTGGTTTTTTTTTTGTATACTGAATCGAGGCTCGTGAAAGAGCTAACATTTACTTCACAAACAAATCAACGAGACAAACAAAATATATAAAGAGGGAGCGGAAGACAAGATGGGGAGAGAAGGGGAAGCACACAAACACAACATTTGAGAGCAGGGAGATGTGTGGAAGGGAGAGGGCTTGGGGGGAGGAGGCGTGGGAAGGGGGGGGTGGGGGGGAGGGAGAAGTATAAAACACAAGGACACCAAGCAAGGACTTCCAGGACAGAAGTTGGTATTTCAATAAAGTGGAATTGGGGTGAAATTAGCGGGGGTAGAAAAGATCAAGGTTTTGGATGGGGGAAGATAAGAGATGGTGGTGAACAGCTGTTTTAAAGACCTGGAGGGTGGAGTGGGATTGAAGAGAGTGAGGGAGTTTGTTCTAGAGGTGGGAGAAAAGAGGAGTGAAGGTGAGCAGAGTCTTGATTTTGGCAGTTTAACCATAAGAGGGTTGCAGGCAGATCTTGTGCGACCTGTAGGAATATTTGTGGGACAGAGCCCAGAGAGAGCTGGGGGGGGGGGGGGGGGCAAGGCCAGAGAGGAGTCGGTAGATGACGGAAAGACCACCAAACCTGCCTGCGGTGAGTGAGTGAGAGGCCCTTGGAGTTGGCTTCATCGCGGGGATATTCCAATGATTCGGAATGCTTTGGTTTCAACAGCGTGAAGACAAGCTAGGTGTGACGCAGGAGCACCAGCCCAGAGGGGAGAGCAGTAGTATTCCATTGAGCTGTGGATGAAAGCCTTGTATGTGGTGAGGAGCTCAGGTGTGCCAAGGAAGGACTTCGCACGATGGAGGATGCCCAGTCGGCGACTGGCTTTGGAGGCCAGATTTGAAATGTGGTTTTCCCAGGAAAGATCATGGCAGATAGTGAGACCCAAAAGCTTGAGTGACAGAACTTCTTGGAAAGGATTATTCAGAAAGTGGATGGGAGGGTTGTCCAGTCGGTCTTTTTGGAGAGACATCGTAAGAGTGTGAGATTTGTCAGGATTGAAAGACATGTTCCACTTGTTTGCCCAGTCTGTGATTTTGTCCAGGTCTTTTTGAAATACCAACTTCTGTCCTGGAAGTCCTTGGTGTCCTTGTGTTTTATACTTCTCCCACCACCCCCCCCCCCCCTTCCCACGCCTCCTCCCCCCAAGCCCTCTGCCTCCCACACATCTCCCTGCTCTCAAATGTTGTGTGCTCTCAAGTGTTTGTGTGCTTCCCCTTCTCTCCCCATCTTGTCTTCCGCTCCCTCTTTTTATATATTTTGTTTGTCTGGTTGATTTGTTTGTGAAGTAAATGTCAGCTCTTTCACGAGCCTCGATTCAGTAAACAAACAAAAACAAAAAAAGGTCTGCAGAGGGTGAGGAGGCTGCAGACTGCCGATCTGAGGGATGAAGAATGGAGCGACAGAGTAGAGTCATCGGCAAAGAGATAGAGAGGATTTTCAAGAGAGTCAGAGAGATCATTGATGAAGACCAGAAAAAGCACAGGGCCCAGAACACTGACTTGGGGAACTCCAGCCTGAACAGGAAGAGGAGATGAGAGAAACCCATTCAGGGCCACACGTTGACTACGACGAGAGAGGAAGTCCGCCAGCCATGCATGGAGATTTCCATGGATACCAAAAGAGGAGAGTTTGGTGAGCAGAGCGGGGTGCCAGACCTTATCGAAGGCATGTGATATGTAAAGGGAGACTGCTCTAATTTCCTGTTTGGCATTGAGGACCTCCATCCATTGTTGAGAAAGCAGAAGCAGCATGTCCAGAGTGGAGTGACCAGGTCTGAAACCAAATTGATGATCAGAGATCAAGCCATTGGAGAAGAGGAAAGATTTCATATCTGAAGCAATGATGGATTCCATGACTTTGCTGATAATTGGGAGAAGGCTGATTGGTCTGTAGTTGCTGGGATCTGTTTTTGCACCTTTTTTGTACAAAGCGGTGATGTTGGCAGATTTCCAAGCAGATGGAAGATGACCTTGAGCAAAAGAGAGGGTGAAGAGAACAGAGAGAGGGAGTGAAAGAGCAGAAGAACAGGATTTTAGGACCCGTGGGCTGATGCCGTCAGGTCCAGTTGCAGAATCAGAGTCAAGGGTTGACAGAAACTTTTCCACCTTGTCAGGCGGAAAGGACACGGAGTCCAGGAGCAGCTGGGTACGACTGGGTATGGTGGGTACAGAGAGGGATGGGTTTGGGACACAAGATTTAGAGGCAAACACAGAGTTGAGGCATTCAGCTTTTTCACGTGGAGTCAGCCGTGTGGCCATTTGAGGTGAGGGAGGGGATGGAGGGGGAACAAACACCAGAAACAGATTTGACCAGACGCCACCAGGATTTGGAAGAGGGAGACAGATAAGAGAGTTCGGTCCTGAGGACGGAGAGATATTGTTTCCTGGCTCTCCTGAGGGTGGACACACACTTGTTTCGGGCTTTGTGAAAGGAAATGAGATTTCCTTCCGTTGGATTTGCTTTCCAGGAGAGGAAAGCAAGTTGTTTCTGGGCAATAGCCTCACCACAAGATTCCGTGTACCATGGACGGGAGGAAGGGTATGACAACTGAAGACGAGATGGGATAAATCTGTGCATGAGAGAGCAATTTACTTTGGAAGAATTCCCAGGATGTTGATGTCAGAGGGGGTAGAGATGGGAGACTAGTCCAGAGGATTGATGGCTGCTTGAAGACTGTGCCAGTTGGCCCGAGTGAAATGCCAGACTCGTCGACGCTGAGGCGGTAGAGATGGGAGACCAGTCCAGATGATTGATGGCTGCTTGAAGACCGTGCCAGTTGGCCTGAGTGAAATGCCAGACTCGTCGACGCTGAGGAGGCTCTCTGAGAATGGTCAGAGAGATGTCCACTTTAACAAGCACATGATCAGATGAGCCGATTGGAGCAGAAGAAGAGCAGCAGACATTTTCAGGGAAGTTAGTCATAACCAAGTCCAGAAGAGAAGATGCTCCGTTGACTGAGATCCGGGTCGGGAAATTGACAGATTGTGTCAGTCCCAGTGAGTCACAGAAGTCCTTTGCTGAAAAGCCATGGCTGGTGAGAGAGGTACCCACACCCAGCTAACTGGCATGGTGACAGTTGAAATCACCACATATGAGGAAGAGAGAGTTGGGATGGGTAGATAGAAGTTGGTCCATACTATCAGACCGAGATGTAGATGGAGTCATCACTGTTTGGTGGACGGTACAACACACATATGAACAAAAGGTGGGAGCGAAGGGGAAGCCATAGCCAAAGGTATTCCTGGGGGTGAGGTGGAGAGAGGGCAGTGCAGGGTGAGTGAGGAAGAGTTTTTAAAATAAAGATAGCAACCCCACCTCCAGGACGAGGCTCAGGTCCATCATACCGGAGGAGGGAGTAACCTGGGAGAGGTACCAAGGAATCAGACATCATGAAGGAGGAAAGTTTCTGTTGAGCAGATCACGTCTGGTTTGTCAGAAGCAACCTGTATGGAGAGATGTCAAGTTTGAGGGAAGGCCCCGGATGTTTGAGGTCCATACTGTTAAAGAAGAGGAAGGGGAGCATCGGATACAGAACAGGTGGTGGGGAGCGGTAGGGTAAGATGTGGAAGAGGAGGAAGAGGTAGGGAGAGCTGTTGAAGGTGTGTCAGAGATTTCAGAATAGCTTGGAGAAAGGGAAGAATGGGGTGGACAAAAGGTTTGATGGTGATTGGGTGAGGCGCAGTGAGGTATTATTTGAGGAGGGGAAGAGTGAGGCAGAAGGTTGAGGGAGATGAAGGTGAAAGTTGGAAGGGGGAAGAAGTGGGGAGGACGCTTTGAGGAGGAAGGGTGAGAGGGGAGTCTAGGAGGAGGGGAGGAGCGAGGGAGAGTCTCGGAGGGGAGGGGAGGGGTGTGGGGGGAGTTTAGGAGGGAAGGGGCAAGGGGTGAGATTTGAAAGGGATGGGTGATGGGGAAGTTTTTGAGGGGAAGGGTGATGGGGAAGTTTTGGAGGGAAGGGGTGATGGGGAAGATTTGGAGGGGATTGGCAAGGGGGAAGATTTGAAAGGGATGGGTGATGGGGAAGATTTGGAGGGGAGGGGCAAGGGGGAATATTTGAAAGATGGGTGATGGGGAAGATTTGGAGGGGAGGGGCAAGGGGGTAGATTTGGAGGGGAGGGGTGATGTGGAAGATTTGGAGGGGAGGGGTGATGTGGAAGATTTGGAGGGGAGGGGTGATGTGGAAGATTTGGAGGGGAGGGGTGATGTGGAAGATTTGGAGGGGAGGGGTGATGTGGAAGATTTGGAGGGAAGGGGTGATGGGGAAGATTTGGAGGGGAGGGGTGAGATTGGATTTTGAAAAGTGTACGATTAATGGGAAACAAACATTTATTGCAAAATGAGTTTCTTGAGACATTCGAGTCAAAATACGTTTGAGGACGCTGAAGGATGGGTGGAGTGCTGGAGAGTTTAGGGAATGTATGAAAGAGGCACTGTAAGTTGGAATTTTTTTTTGGAATGAATAGATTTGGTGAGCAAGTCGAAAGCATCCTTTTATAGAAGAAGAAGAAAAGTGTTATAGAATACGACAGAATACAGTTCTTCAGGGGACAGATTAAACATTTTTTTAACAACGTGATCACGAACAACGTCGTCGAAGAACGAACGAACAAATAAGAACGAACAAACGGATAAGAACAGGGAAGGAAATTTTTTTTTTTTTTTTTTTTTTTTTTTTTTTGAGATTTTAAAACAAGGAAGTATGGGGTGAAAAGACGGGGAAAAACAGAGACAGAAAGTAATTGCAGCGCGATCGAAGAACCGCTGAGACAAAAACAAAGCCTCAAGCCAAGGTCCGACACGGTAGCCTACTACACTAGGCCTCAGAATACGCGACACGAACTAACCGACGATTCTGTACACAGGTATGAAAAACGAACACCAAGAATCCTATTAGACACACCACTAGGTACATACACCGAAAGAAAGATAGTTTCGACAAAAACACAATTGTGAAAAATTACTTGACTTCGAAAGCGTGCGCGCATGGACAGCTTTGAAGAGACGTGACCTCCAATCTTGCGCATGCGCGGGATTGAAGCGGGATTTGTCCGAAAAGATGATGTTTCTGTAAAATGCAGCATGATGACGTCCTTGTTGCAGAGAAAACTGATGTCTGGCAGCTCTGTGTTGTCATGTGATGATGTTACCATTGTAAGGATGTCGACATCAGTCCAACCGCATGGAGACGTCGGATGACCGTCATGGGATTAATGGGCCTCCCGTGCCTTCCAATGGTGTTGGCTGCTGTCGCTGTTGCGAGAAGAAAGCGGTTACGAAGGTGTTTCCAGCGCATTTTTCGATCTTGTCGGGGGGTGGTCACAGGACGGTCACAGTTGACCAGGTTGAGGTCAATCCTGGACACTTCCGGTCTGTTGATGCCATTCAACAAGACGCCTTATGGTGGATGGATGGACATGAAATGTTCTGGCAACCACGCTGTGTGATCTTCCCGCTAGCATCATACCCAAAGCTCGTTCTCTCTCACCTTGGGTTAAACGTGGCATTCTGGCAGTGAATGACACCTCGTGAGTGTGTATTGCTTTTAATGTGTCGAGCTAATGGTGTTGCATGTGCAGTGCATTCACCTTGATTGTGCAGGCTTTCTGTACAACTGCTCAGCATTTTGTGTGTTTTGGCTATTGTTTTCATATTGGGAACACGAATGTCATTCAACCCCAGCAAAATCGATCAGATTACATCTTCCCCACTCACAAATGTTGTTTGTCTCAATATTTTTATTGCCTGGATTATATATAAATTTCGCCAACTTCTATGTTTTGCGTTTTCAAAGTGTCAGTACAGAATAACGCAAAATCAGGATCAGTTTAATATTTAGTGATTTGTCCACCATTTTCATTTTTCACCATTTCCAAGTGACTTTTGAAGGATCTGAGCAATGAAACAAACAGTTCAGTGTTGGAAGCTGTTTCTGTTAGAACCTGGGTCAAAATCCGCACTAAAGTTTGACGCTTGAATTTCTCGCTGTCGGGAAGGGGCTCCAGGAGTTCTTCCGTTTTTTGCTGAACAATCGCATCGACATTTTCAGCTGGGTTCAATTCAGGTGAATTTCCAGGCCAACGGCCAAAACCATCTCTCCGGAAAAAGTCAAGTTTTTCTTCATCATGCGTCGCGTTGGCTTCCATGCACCCGGCAAGGTCGTGCAGAAATGTCAGTTGGCTGAATTCGCCTTGTTGATTTTCAGGCTTGCATAAAAATGGCAAAACAACTTCTTTTAAGACATGATTACGAAAATACTCGCCATTCCAGGACTGCCCTTGTTCTTTGATGTTGAAAACCATTCCTTTGGAGGTGAAATACAAAAAGAAACAGACATAAGTTGGGTGACGCTGCTGTGGTGCACACAAGAGATCCCAAACTTCACGTCTGTTCTGTGCCCAGACTCTGTCATTCTGAGAATTTAGCTTTCGAAGAGCGTAAACGAAGAATTCATCAGAGGGAGCCAGGTGCAGGCAATCATCTTCATTCCAATCATTCAAATAATTGCAAACATTCATCCTGTGTTCATTGTTTTGAGGAGAAACTGATGGAACTTGCAAACGCTTAAACGGTTTAAATTTTTCGTGGGCCAAAGCTCTCCAAACAATGGTGTGGTGGACTTGAACATGGTGGGTTCGATGCAATGATTTTGATTTTTCGGGTGCTTTGAAAACGCTTACGTGTTTTTGAGAGCACATTTTGCATGACGTGTGGACAATCTCCGTTTTCTGCCAGTTTGTTTCATGACTTTGTCACCGAAATTCCCTTCATTCAAGTTCACATTCCACCAATTGCTGACATTTGCGACGGAACAGCCAAGTTCCATTCGCCACTTGTTCCATGGAGAGCGGGTTTTTAAAAAATCTGTCATTGCCAAGTGACATCTGGAAGCTTAAAAATTTTTCAAAACATCCGCCACCATCTTGTGCGCCAACCCGAACGTGGCACATGCGACACGTTGTTCAGTCCGTGACAAAACCATCACGGCAATGACAAGCGAAGAAAAAGTGATGTGGACGCAAGGTACGCACACGGCACGTACGCACACACACACGTCATGTTCGAATGCGTGCACAACTGTAACTGGTTCTCGGGGGGGGGGGGGGGGAGGGGGAAAGGTATAATGTTTTGCAACACCCCTTACTCACATGTAACCGTGGAAGCATCTATTCCTTCACATGTGCTCGCTGGCTCACGAAACACCTGGAGGAGTTTCCTGAGGCACATTATGTCATGGTCATTAATTATCCGGCACTATCGTTGTTTCGCATAAAACTTGAAGCGATGTGTCGAATGATAAATTAGGTATAATTGATGTATTTGAAAATATGAGTGAGGTTCCAATACGATATTTCACTTTTATGATCTGATTTGACACTTTTCCCGACACGCCCCGATTTTCATCATTTCCTCCAGTGGAACAGTTTTGCTTCTTGCAGCGCCACCAAGAAAAATCCATTTTTGGCACATTTGTGCAAACCTCTCAACAGGACAACAAGTGAGTTAGTCTTTTTCTCTTTAAATAACATGCTCAGAAATTGTGTTCTAAGATAGGTACTGTGTAAGAGTTCTATTTCTTAATGAAAAGAATGTAAGACTCCACTTTGTTCTTATATTCGGTTTATTTAACTCAAAGGGAAGGGTAGGGAATTACGAACTGATGCAAGGTAAAATACCATACTAAACGAACTATTCTTTAACAAAGCTTTGTTCGGCCGGTCGTGGCATGATCTTCTCCCCCTTTGTAGATCTTCCTTCGTTCCTTCGTCCAGCGCAACAACCCTTTTCGAAGTCCCACTTTACCTTTTATTATCACTGTTCACTCCATATAAGGTAAGGTATTCGAGACCCCGCACGGCTCAGACAGAGACACTCTGGTTCTTCTCTTGGAGAACTCTGAGACACATCTTAGACAGTTATCAGTTTGGGATAATAAAGCACCTTTATCTTTCTTTAGGTCACTCCTTCGTGACCCCTCCGAACTAAGAATGTTCCCAGCCTTTTCTCAAGAGGAAAATACATTTTGAACAAGAGGGGAGAATATATAAATAATATATTCCTCCACAATTCCTCATTTTTTTCCTTTTTGTTTATATTAAACATTAATCTAAACATCAACCTATTTAATATTTGACCCACAAATTTGGTAATCCAATTTTCCCATTCATTAAGGCATACACCGTCATTCTTGAAGAATATGATCACAAAACATTCATCTTTCCATATTAATAATGCAATTCACTTCAGTTGCCTAAAGCATACAACATTTCATCTTTACCAAAACACAATAATTTCAGTTCACCATTAAAATAATAAAAACATCTGCAACATTTGGCAATACGTTTTACTTCAAGACAAATGTTGACTTTTTGTTTGAAAAGAAGGGGCTGATCACATGTTTGAAATTCAGATATGAAACATTTTCTTCTGATGTCTTCATAGCACCTACACTATTTTGCGTAGGATTTTCCGCTGTTGTGATAGCTGGGCAGAGTCACAAACTGACCCTGCTCTGCATGTAACATTCTTGCCACTCTTGCTGTGAGCCACAGTAGACTTGAACAAGGCCTTCATCCAATTGTTGTCAACTTGCCTCCTCACTCATGAGTATGGAGCAAGTGTTGATGTGATGTTGGTTGACCAGCAAGATGTGGAACAGGGATGCCAGATGCATCCGCAATGATGTTGGGACCATGGTACTCAAGTTGTCCATGGTCCATACCAGGAGCACCCAGCAAAATTGTGCACAGCTGTTGTGAAGAAAAGGCACAGCCGTTCGCTTGTAGCTCCATGCTGGCTCCCCGGAAGTTGGTGAAGTAATAACACCCGTCACCGCATCCCGTGGAAGTTGCAGGTAAACTGTCGTCGTCCTGCCATTGCTGATGTAATGAATGTAGGTGAACAAGGTAGGTGATCGCCATTCTTTCATATGTTGCAGTGTGATCCAGGCCAATGATCACATAAGTCGCCCTTGGTGAAGGTAAGCATCCATCTCCAAGTTACAAAGGAGTATGTCTTCACCATTCTTTGAGACGGAGGGTGTATGCCAAAATTAACTTCATTTTAGCCACAATTTTCTTTATCGAACTTCTTTCCAGATGTCGTCATCACTCCATTTGAGATGGGACCTGGTCTTTCCTTACTCAGCCACATTTATATCTGCTCGCCACACAGATTGAATCAGATGGGGTACATTGTAACATGAAATCACTATATTTTAACTAATCATGTATATCTTATAACAGCTTCACATGAATAATATTCAAATCAGGTATATGTTTTATACCACTAAACTAAGAATAACATCCACAATTTCTTTCAGGTTCATATAATTCAAAAATTAAACTCATGCAGTTATTTTAACATTACTCAAAGAAATAAATGCATTATTAGTTGAGTGTATATAAGTAAAATCACAAACAGGAATATCTAATTCCCAACAAATCTTGCAAACAGCAAACTATGCATAATGTATTATTAGCAGTCCTCCCCACTTTTTTCTTTTAATAGTGTAACTTATGGTGATATGAGTTCACTAACTCATAAAACGGACACAATTCACAATGGTTTGTTATGCCCTTATCTTCGCTCTACTGTACCCATTTGCAACATCACTTGATTCAATCTTTTAATCTCAACATTTATGTTGCCATAAAAGTCCTCTTGTGGTTCCACATGTATTTCCTCATTTGTTGCTTCATATATTTCTGCATGTGGTGCTTCATGCACTATCATAGTATTATTTGTTATCTTATTCAAACCCATTGTTACTAAGGCTTTCAAGCAAGCCATCACTAAAACTATTGCCAATATAACTACTAATCCAACAAACAAGTATTGGAGTATCTTAGCTGCCACTCCTCCGAATGTGTTTTCCAACCATGCAAAAGCACCCCCTTTCACATAATCGTGATATTTCACTCCCTCTTGTCTTATTGTGTCGGCTATGTTATAAACGTCTCCCGAATTATCAGGTATATATGTACAACAATCTGTACCAATCACTGTGCATGTACCTCCTTTTTCCGCTAACAGCATATCTAATGCCATACGATTTCGTAATGCCATGGTTCTTGTTGCTGCCAGCTCACTTGTAAGTTTTGTCAATCCACTGGCTGTCTTATTTGCCAATATTTCTATAGCTAATGCCATTTGCCGTAGCTCATGGCCTGCCTTCCAGGTTCCATAAAATGGAAATACTACCATTCCGACCCATTCTCCCATACTAACAGTTCTTTTCTGCCTAGAATGCAGGATGTGCATTGGTGACTCTGTTAACAAGCGCATGTGTGGAAGTACAAAACCAAGAAAGCACGATCCTGACCATGTCAGTGGGAGATACGCATACGCCTTGTGTCCACCTATAAAATATGTATTATTATAGGTCCATGTAGTATCTGACATCCAGGTTCCTTCCCAATACAAAGATATCATCTTTAAGCTAGTGTCCTTTACTGGGACAAGCAATCTTATATAGCCCAACTCGTAACTATAATGGTGGCAGGTGGAGTTTCCCATAAACTTATTATTCTCCTTGGTTCGATGTCGGATGAAACATAGGAGCCCTTGCATTTGTTGTTGAATAGTTACGGAAGGGGGCATAACTTCATCGTCATATTTAGGCCTATAACTGTCTGCAAATTCCTCACATTGATATCCCCCTTTTTCCCAACCAACATTTCCTAGCATCATCGCCATTGGTAAATAAGGTTTTGTTGCTACCAACCTCTTTGGGAAGCGACTACATAATTCATCCCAACCAAAGGGAACTGCCTCCAATGGTACTCCGTTCTCACTAGAATGTGGCATTTGTGTGCATATCCAACAATTACTTTCATTTGCGATATCAGCCCTTGTGTGGGCGAAATGTAAAAAAGTATTAATCCCGTGTAATCCATCGGGTTCTAAAGGTGTGTCCCTATCTTCCATCAAACTTCGCCTTTGCTTATGTCGTACCGCATAATCATATTGTTACGGGACCGCGGCGAGGATGTTGTTTGCCGAGCGGATGGCCGCCGCGCCCAAACAGTTACCCCGACTAACCCGATTCCTGAACGTTGGCCGAATCGCGCCACAGATATTCAATGGGGAAAAGACTAAAGCGAAGGATGTGAAGAAGAAGAACACCAAAGCAAAAAGGTTGGAAAAATGCTACTAAATTTATTCCTACTATTTACACAATCAAAGAAACCCAGGAGAAGGAAGGATAATAAAATAATTTACAGAAGAAATCAGAGACACAGTGAAAATCGCTAGCTTATCTAAACAGGCTTAATTAATACCCTGGACAGAACAAACAAAGACGGACTCACACGGGGAATTGCAGAGTGGATTGGCTGGAAGGAGGTGGGTGGCTGGAGGGGGAGGAAGGCACGGAGCTGGCTGGAGCTTGATCCCGCACGGGACGTCGGGCTGGACCTCGACGGCCGCCGATGCCACCGATCCTGTCGTGTGCGCGGGGTAACGGGTCGGAGCTGCTTGGTGGAGCCAACACTGCTGGTGGGGGGTCTGGCGTGACGGGTTCTCTCTCCCTCTTTCGCAAACCCCAGGACTCTCTTCAGGCTCGTCTGTCTTCTGATCTCCTCCCTCCTCTACTCTCCTGGGGGCGTCTGCCGCGGGTTATATAAGCCTCACCCTTGACCCTTCTGCGAACCTCCCCCAAACGTTCTCTCTCCGCCCTCTAAAGCCAACCCCTCGTTCTGGGTTGGTCGGCAAGGGCTGGTTCACTCCTCCTCTCTATGACGAGGTGGAGACACGCCCTTCTTCCCCGACCTTACCTCGTGGCCAATGGTGGTTGTGGGGCGAAAACAACAACCCACAGCTGCAGCAGAATTCAGCGAACCGCTCAATGCAGTTGGCAATTGCAGCAAACCTGGCAAACCTGGCACTTTGAAGATGCCATGTCGGAGGGATCTACTTTATTTAATGCAGTGCAATGGAGTGTCAATTAATGGAAGACACAGCCTTACACTAATACACATAATAAGGATATAACTACTGAACAGGGATATATGGTGTCCTTCGTGTATGTTTTATGGAATTAACTACGGGAACGCCCTTTGACCTTTATACACAGACTGGAGGCAGGAGGGTCCAGAATAAAGCAATAATAAAAAAAAAACAATAAAAAAACATAATCCTCATATCCACAACAATATATTTGTATGTCGGCCACCAATGTTGCGTTTTGTGCTCATTACCCCGAAGTAATGCATGCAACACAGAGTCCCCACTACTAGAGAACTCATTCCTAGGATGAATATCACCATTTTCAAGGAGTATCTGAAGTAGAAGTCTTTGTTTTCCCCTGATTTGTCGCCTTGTCTTGATAAGGTCTTTCCCTTTGTCCCACCTGTATCCATCCGTAAAACATGTAAGCTATCCCTTGTATATTGTTGCGAATATGGAATTTGGCCTCCATATCCGCTTGTAAATATTCCCCTATTTTTTCCAATACTCCCCAACTTTCCCCAGTCCCCCATTCCCTAGTCCCATTGCATGTAAATAACAATCAGTAGAGCCGACCTTCCCCTTATTCCCCCATTAAATGTCGTGCCCAGGTCCACCGCACCACACGTAGACAACTTTCGGACATCTTCCTAGTTATTCTTAATCTATGTCAGTTAAGGCCTCGTTTCCATTAATTATGACTCTTCGTTGCACCAGAATGTGATTATATGGCATCAGTAGTGAGTTTAGGACCTTTCCCATACCTCCTCCCATCTTCTTCCCCAAACAACAACAATAACAACAACTACAACAACAATTACAACAACAACAGAGGGGATGGCGGCGGAGCGGGGGAGGATGCGTCCTCACACCGGCTCGATTAGCTCCAGACCATGCGCTCCACGGGGTTACCCCGAAGGGGCTGGCTGTCAGCTCCTCGTCGGGGGCGGAGCCAGTAACCCCCCCCGCACGCACCCAATGAGAAGCAACGTGCCGATTCCACGAGGCGGAGCTAACGAGCCGAGGGCGTGTCACTCCCCGCCGGATATACGCGGCCACGCGCCGGATGTGACGTCAGATGCGCCCCCAGCTTGAGACGACAAGACGCCACCTCGAGCGCTGAGAGACCTCCTGCATCTGTTGGGCCGCGCCATCCTGTCCCTGAGCACAAGGTGCACCTTGTGCTGGCCATCGAATACCCGCTTTCCTTGTCATCAATCCCCGTGTGAGTCAGTTTTTGTCCTGTTTCTCTGTGGTCTGTCGGGAATAATATAAGGTTGTGTCTAAGTGCCTGTCTTCCTATGATGTACCTCTCGTCCCTGTAATCTGACCTTCCGCACGAATATAACCTCCTCCGGAGGTCTTGAGAACTGAACCCCTGGTGTCGTATTGTGTCATTATAACCCAGCCGGGTGTCTTCTCTTTCCTATTGAGCCAGCGTAGCGCGGCTTCGTCGACGTTCGAGTACAATCGGGTAATTTGTGCGGACGCGACGGCCATTCCGCTCGGCCCACCTTAACATCAAAGTCGTGTCTGTAACAATTGGTGTCGGGAGTGAGATTCGAGGCCCGACCAAATTTTGAAAAAAAAAAAAAAAACGAATAGAGGAAAAAAAAAAAATTTGGTCAAAATTTGGAGCGGCCGAAATTTGTTTTGTTTTACGAAACTCGAATTTTGCAAGTCGCGCTATGGCGGATCAAGACGGCTGGGGTCCGGTAGGGGAGAGTGAAGCAGGGTCGGTCCAGGACCAAAATGAGGGACAGGAGGAGAGCGAAGCAGTGAGGGCGGCAGGTTCGCAAAATAGCGCCGTCACGCACGAAGAAGCGGGCGCGCAAAATGGCGCCTCGCTGGTCACCGCGCCCGCGACCGTGGCAGCGCCCCTGGTGGATTCGAACCTTTTCCTCCTGCAAATGAGGGCCCTTATGGAACAAATGGTGGGAATGAGGGCTGATAGTGAGCAAATGAGGGCTGATAGTGAGCGGTTGGGAAACCAAATGGGGGTAATGAGGGACGAAGCGAGGGGTACCAGTGAGGGGTTAGACAATAATTTTAAGGGTTTAGACAAGAAATTTGGGAAGTTAGACGACAAATTTGAGGGGTTAGACAACGGGATAAAAGAGGTGAAAAAGGGGTTAATGGGGGTAGAAAATAGAATGGCTGCCCAGGAGAATCAGATAGAGGGAGTGAAAAATGGGTTAGAGGGGTTAGAAAACAGGATGGAAGGCAAATTGAGGGACATGAGGGACCAAGCGGAAAGGGAAGTTAACCAAATGGGGCAGCAGATAGAGGGGGTCAGAATGGGGGTAGAAACCAAACTGGATGCTCACAGGGAGGAAATGGAGCAGATGAGGGTGGCATCTGGGCAGGAGATGCAAGTGATGGGAGAGCAGATCAGAAGAGGAGTGAGTGAGGAGGTCGGAGGAGTGCGCGAGGAGGTGAGGCACTGTAGGGAGCACATGGAGAAGGAGGTGAGAAAGGGGACTGTAAAGTTACAGGGGGGCATAGAGGTCCTGACGCAGGAGGTGGAACAGCTGACGGAGGGACAAAAAGAACTAACGGAGCAGGTTCAAAGGAACACTGCGGTATTAGGAGGGTTAAAAGTGACACAGAAAGAACTAAAAGACGACCTGATAGCGACGAAGAGGGAATGTCAGATGGTACGTGAGGGACTGACAACGAGGTTGGACGAGGTGGTAGAGGTAATGGAGACGAAGGACCGGCAGGAGAGGACGCACATGGAAACGGTCAAGGTAGCCTTGGAGGACGAGCTTGAGGAGACGTACCGGGGAATAAAAGAGGTGAGGCACAAATTAGAAGAAGTGGAAGAAGGGATGAGCGAAATTAAGAAGCGACGGAGAGGGGATAAGAAAGAGATAAAAGAGGAGATAAAAGAATTGGTCCAAAGTCTGTGTTTGGATCGTGATGATGTGCTCATTAACCGGATGATGGATTCGCAGGTGATGGAGGAGAAGCGAAGAGGAAGAGGACCCGGTGTAAGTGGTGACCAATATGGTCGTGCGTATGATGCGCCAGGGGATTTAAGAAGCTTGGGGGTCGAGATGGACCCGGGTGTTCGTGAGAGGCCGTGGGTGAAGTGTGCGACAGGTCTGGTGTGCGAAAAAGGAGGTGTGCGAGAAAATCCGACTCTGGGGTGTGTGAGGAAAAAGTGCGTGCCAAGGAGTGAGTGTGCTGGCGAGAATGAGTCGGTCGTAGCGCGTGTGCGAGGGAGCACATGGAAGCGCGGGGTGGTGAGTGTTACAGAGGGTGTAACGGGAGAGTGTGCGCGAGAAAGGTGTGTGACGGACAGGTGCATGAGGAAAGAGTGCGCTGTCAGAAGTAAGGAAGAGTGTCCACCTGTGGTGAGTGTTACAGAGGGTGTAACGGGAGAGTGTGCGCGAGAAAGGTGTGTGACGGACAGGTGCATGAGGAAAGAGTGTGCTGTCAAGAGTAAGGGTGAGTGCGCTGTCAGGAATGGAGGTGAAAGTAGTGAGAGTGACATGGAGCGTGAGTTAGTTGTGACAGGTGAGCGAGGATGTACACCTGGGATGGAAGGATGCACACCTGGAATGGTGGAGCGTGAGTGGGAATGCACGCTGGAGTTGGTGGTGAGGCACGTGGTTGGGTGTGCGAATGAGGGCACACCTGTGATTGTCACAGAGGAGGTGACCGAGGAGGGGGTGCGAAGCGGTGTATTGGTGAGGTGTGCGACCAACGAATGTGTGCCAAAGTGTTCGGTGGTCAGGTGTGTGACCAAGGCTGTGAGTGGAATGGGTGTACCTGGGTGTGTAAGGAACGGTACAAGGAGAATGGGAACAGCTGCATGTATGAGCAAGGAACGGGCTGCGGGGTGTAAGCATGCAGGTGAAGCATCGACGTTACACGGGTTAAAGGTTAGGTCGACTTTTAGCCGAAGCGGGCCCTCGGTGCGTGCCGGGTTTCGCGTGCCGCGAGAACCAGCGGGGATCCGAGCCACGGCGGGTTCGAAAGGACCGCCGTGCGCGATCCGTGCTGGGCCTCGCTTTGAACGTCCGTGCTCCACCAGGCGGAGCGGGCGGCCCGATAGAAAGAGTCGTCATGGCGACCACGTTTTGTTGAGGCATGCCGGCAGGTCGAGATCGGGACATTGGATGGCTCCACGCCGAGGTGATGCGTGGGATCTCGGCCCGGGTAAGCCCCCGTCCCTGTCCCGAATGCCGGACGCATCCAGCCGCCGGCACAAAACAACCAGCATCCATGGCTTGGCTTTACGAAGCCGGGCTTTGGACGGGAATTGGCGCACCGAGAGGTATTAGTGAGTCGACTGGGTGATGAGGTTAGTGTTTTGGACCCAAAATTAGAGAAAAACAAAATTTGATGATTGGCAAGGGATTGGCAGTAGTGATTGGCAGATGATGGGTAGTGATTGGCAAATTTTTGATTTGTTGAAATTTGATGTGCAAAATTGGTAGTGAGAGACCCCCGATGTGGTGGGATGGCAAATCCACCATCCTTCCCATGTGTGGGGCAAAGGAGCTATAGCTTATGGGGTGTATGGCAGTGAAAACTAGCCCGGGTGGGTTAGGTTATATTGATAGGGATCTAGCGAAGATGACGGTAGGTAACGTTAAGATTAGTTAGTGACTGATACCTGTAGTGGGGACGCAGGTAGATTAGTGTGGATGATAATGACGAGGGAGCGCAATAGTTTAAAGGGACGACTGGGAAGCGCAAGTTTCAGAAGGGAGTAGTTAGCTGAGATGATGCCGTGTTTGTGAGAATTGAACAGGTGTGATTGCACAGGTGTGCAACTGGACAGGTGTGTGGAGCAGTGTATGAGTAGTGAGTGTGTGGATCAGCGCGAATGCGCTTGGGGAGAGAAGGGTGCAGGTGGCACCAGGTGTGAGAGCACAGGTGTGCAGGTACAGGTGTGTGGAGAGAGTTGGAGTGAGTGGTACGGAGTGGTGTGCATGGTGCGAAGGTGTGGATGGGGGAAGAGTGGACCCCTTTCACGAGTACCCGGGGCGGGTAGTGTAAGTGTTAGGTAGAGGGTACAGGTAAATTGTGGTTGGATATTGGCATTTGTGGTGCGGTTGCAGAATGGTGTTGTGGATGGGTGCATTAGTGTTGTGGAAATGGCTGGGCGTGTAGCCTGTTAGTGTGTGTAGTTGGTTGGGCACTCCACCACTGTGAGGATGTCGGCCAGGTGAGGCCGCAGGTGGGCTCTGGGAGCCGGTAGAGTTGTGGATGGGGCCCGAGGATCCGGAGGATGGACCCGGGTAGCCCAGTGCCAGAGAGGGCACCGAGTGGGGAGAGTGCCAGAGGGCCTTCCCCAGGTAGTTAGGTTAGGGCAAGGAGCAGGTAAGCTCGGAGGCAACTGCAGTGGTGGAGGTGTGCAGGTGGGTAGACCCACTGGGGGAGGTACACGCCGCAGCCCAGAAATTGTGCGAGGGCACCGGGAGATGAATCGGGGGAGTGAGACCCCAAATTGAAGAGCACCACAGTTTGGCCAATGGGAATTGGTTTTTAGAACCCATAGTGTAAGAGGGCCAATGGTTTGGCCGGAGGAAGACCCCGGGTAGTGTAAAGTTGTTAAAGTCATTTAGGAGATAGTTAGGATTGATGAACCTGTCGCACCATACGCAGCCACTTACCTGTGGTGATGATGATGACTCCACACCTGTGTTTTCTTTGTTGTGTGCAGGAAATGAGATTGCTGTGAGGATTTGTGAGACGCATCGCGACGTGGATGAGACATTGGGGTGATTCCATCTCTCCCTCCCTAGGAGGGACTGATGATGAATTGGTAATGGCAAATTATGATGTTGAGTTGGAGATGGCAAATTTTGATGAGAGTTGAAAATGGCAAATTTGATTGGTTAGGAGGGAGAGAAGACGAATTTGGTTTATGGGAGGAACGGGGAAGACAGTAGGGATGTTTTTTGATTTGTAAAGTAGATGTTTATGGGTAGTGTTGTGTTTTGTGGATACAGTAAGGGGTAAGGGAGGGGCCATGTAGGTTACCTGGTGGGGGGGGGGGGGCGTACGATAGGAACGTACCTGTCTCACCTGGTTCCCATGTGCCCCCAGTGTGCATTACCTTATATTGCGTGCACTTTTGCGCCCTTACCACCTTACTCACTTGTTTCTTCTTTTGTCTCCCACCTCCGAGGATCTGGCTTTGGGGTAGAGAGAGAGGAGAGAGAGGTGCTGGCTACGCAGTTGTGGGCCTGCACTTTCGCTGTTGGCTGCCTGGATCGATACACCATATGGACCGCAATGTTTGTGGCCACCCACAATGGACCGCAGTTCGTTTGCGGCCAAGCACCACCCGGGGATGGACCTATGGGTCAACGTGGCACCTATGCCATACAGGTGAACCACTTATAGTTAACACCACCAAGTGCACCACAAGAAGAGCAAGAGACACCTGCAGGGTTAGGGGTTGTCGAGTTTATTTTTATTCCAATGAACAATGGTGACTGCACCGATTGGTGGTGGGGTGGTGCTGTTGATGCTCGGGAAGGGTGCTCTGCACGTTATTAAAGGCCGTCGGCCACAGAGCACTCGTGGGTTGGTGTATCGATGTTGGCAAGCGCGCTCTCTCTATGCATAACATCTGCATGTGTTCCTCCAAAAACAGGTCCTGGATCGTAGTGTAAATAGCAGCATAGTCTTGTAAATAATGCTCCCTACCGGCTGTATGTTTAGTTTGAGAATTCTTTCCGGATTCGGTTATCCTGTGGGTGTGTTTCTGTGAGGAGAAGGGTGCAACGTCGCAGGGGGACATATTTACTCATTTGTGAATATCTGTAAAACTGTCGCACTCAGGGTAGAGTTAATAGTAGAGGGAACTACATTGCGTGCCACACTAAAGTAGGTAAAAATTTATCGGGTCGGGACGCCCCGAGGGTAGAGAAGGGTGCAATGTTGCGAATATGGAATTTGGCCTCCATATCCGCTTGTAAATATTCCCCTATTTTTTCCAATACTCCCCAACTTTCCCCAGTCCCCCATTCCCTAGTCCCATTGCATGTAAATAACAATCAGTAGAGCCGACCTTCCCCTTATTCCCCCATTAAATGTCGTGCCCAGGTCCACCGCACCACACGTAGACAACTTTCGGACATCTTCCTAGTTATTCTTAATCTATGTCAGTTAAGGCCTCGTTTCCATTAATTATGACTCTTCGTTGCACCAGAATGTGATTATATGGCATCAGTAGTGAGTTTAGGACCTTTCCCATACCTCCTCCCATCTTCTTCCCCAAACAACAACAATAACAACAACTACAACAACAATTACAACAACAACAGAGGGGATGGCGGCGGAGCGGGGGAGGATGCGTCCTCACACCGGCTCGATTAGCTCCAGACCATGCGCTCCACGGGGTTACCCCGAAGGGGCTGGCTGTCAGCTCCTCGTCGGGGGCGGAGCCAGTAACCCCCCCCGCACGCACCCAATGAGAAGCAACGTGCCGATTCCACGAGGCGGAGCTAACGAGCCGAGGGCGTGTCACTCCCCGCCGGATATACGCGGCCACGCGCCGGATGTGACGTCAGATGCGCCCCCAGCTTGAGACGACAAGACGCCACCTCGAGCGCTGAGAGACCTCCTGCATCTGTTGGGCCGCGCCATCCTGTCCCTGAGCACAAGGTGCACCTTGTGCTGGCCATCGAATACCCGCTTTCCTTGTCATCAATCCCCGTGTGAGTCAGTTTTTGTCCTGTTTCTCTGTGGTCTGTCGGGAATAATATAAGGTTGTGTCTAAGTGCCTGTCTTCCTATGATGTACCTCTCGTCCCTGTAATCTGACCTTCCGCACGAATATAACCTCCTCCGGAGGTCTTGAGAACTGAACCCCTGGTGTCGTATTGTGTCATTATAACCCAGCCGGGTGTCTTCTCTTTCCTATTGAGCCAGCGTAGCGCGGCTTCGTCGACGTTCGAGTACAATCGGGTAATTTGTGCGGACGCGACGGCCATTCCGCTCGGCCCACCTTAACATCAAAGTCGTGTCGGGCTGGACCGGCACGGACCGGCACGGACCGGCACGAACAAACAAAGACGGACTCACACGGGGAATTGCAGAGTGGATTGGCTGGAAGGAGGTGGGTGGCTGGAGGGGGAGGAAGGCACGGAGCTGGCTGGAGCTTGATCCCGCACGGGACGTCGGGCTGGACCTCGACGGCCGCCGATGCCACCGATCCTGTCGTGTGCGCGGGGTAACGGGTCGGAGCTGCTTGGTGGAGCCAACACTGCTGGTGGGGGGTCTGGCGTGACGGGTTCTCTCTCCCTCTTTCGCAAACCCCAGGACTCTCTTCAGGCTCGTCTGTCTTCTGATCTCCTCCCTCCTCTACTCTCCTGGGGGCGTCTGCCGCGGGTTATATAAGCCTCACCCTTGACCCTTCTGCGAACCTCCCCCAAACGTTCTCTCTCCGCCCTCTAAAGCCAACCCCTCGTTCTGGGTTGGTCGGCAAGGGCTGGTTCACTCCTCCTCTCTATGACGAGGTGGAGACACGCCCTTCTTCCCCGACCTTACCTCGTGGCCAATGGTGGTTGTGGGGCGAAAACAACAACCCACAGCTGCAGCAGAATTCAGCGAACCGCTCAATGCAGTTGGCAATTGCAGCAAACCTGGCAAACCTGGCACTTTGAAGATGCCATGTCGGAGGGATCTACTTTATTTAATGCAGTGCAATGGAGTGTCAATTAATGGAAGACACAGCCTTACACTAATACACATAATAAGGATATAACTACTGAACAGGGATATATGGTGTCCTTCGTGTATGTTTTATGGAATTAACTACGGGAACGCCCTTTGACCTTTATACACAGACTGGAGGCAGGAGGGTCCAGAATAAAGCAATAATAAAAAAAAAACAATAAAAAAACATAATCCTCATATCCACAACAATATATTTGTATGTCGGCCACCAATGTTGCGTTTTGTGCTCATTACCCCGAAGTAATGCATGCAACACAGAGTCCCCACTACTAGAGAACTCATTCCTAGGATGAATATCACCATTTTCAAGGAGTATCTGAAGTAGAAGTCTTTGTTTTCCCCTGATTTGTCGCCTTGTCTTGATAAGGTCTTTCCCTTTGTCCCACCTGTATCCATCCGTAAAACATGTAAGCTATCCCTTGTATATGTTCATGTAGGGAGCTGTAATGCCCCTCCCCCTTTGTATATCCTTGCTGCTTTACCAATTACCAAGTATAACCAATTATATGTTTTGTTTTGACTTGCTACTGTACTCTTTCATGATACTGAGTTCTTTCTACTGCATTGCGGATGTGTAATATCCTAATAAGGAGTTCTCTGCCTTTGTGCTCTGGCCTGCGTGGGCACAATCTCTAGTTCCCCTTTCCATGCCTTGGAGGCAACTCTTATCTCTCTTTGCCTTTTTCCTGTTTTTGCCATTATCTTGCAAGTTGACAGTTTTACGAGTGACCACTCCCCTTTGTACTTTCCCAAGCCAGCTGCTATACAGAAAGTTGTAAACATGTTGTCACATAATGCTGACCATCTCCTTATCAGAAGCTAACCCATGACTGGCCTTGGATGAACTTCCTTTAATTAACTGAACAACAGGATGGGACTATGGTGGGGGACCCAATGAGCCCATTCTGTCTCTATGTCTTGTGAGCTAACTCCACCCCTGACTTTCCTTTATATAAAGCAATGTTAATTGAATTATTTCAGAGCATCTTGTTGTACTGTTGGTCATTCCTTGTGAGTTTCAATGCAACTTTGCTGTCCTCAAGCTTGAGTACTCGAGTTCCAATAAATATATCCGTTGCTCCTTTCTTCTGAGTCTTTGAGTCCCAAGTCCTAAGTCCCCGTTCTCGGCAACTGGTGGCAGCGGTGGGATCAGTCTGGGCAGTCCGGGACGCGGTCCCAGGCAAGGGAGTGGTGAGAGACCAGCTGGCAATTGATCCGGGTCAGGTGAGCTGTGGTTTTCTTTTGTTTTTTCCTTTTTAGCCCGGGGGTCAGTCCAAATTGTAACCCACTCTCTCTTGCTCGGTCGCCGTACGTTCCGTTCCCTGCTCATACCTGTTCCACGAACCTAAATTTAATTACGGACCGCTTGGGTCCTGGAGCAACTGATTGTTTATGGACTCGTTAGGGTAACGTTACGTAAGGAGAAGTGCCCCACGTTGGGCGCCTGAGGTTAAGGGGTAATAGATCTCTGGGTTGTGAGGGTAAGGATAAGGGCGGCGTCCCGATCCGAGGCCTACCCGGGAGACGTTGGGATTTTAAGTAAGATCAGAACTATTATACGGGCGTAGGACGCCAGGAAAGTGCAGTAAGGGTAGGATAGACGGCTGTGTAGGCGGGCGAGCCTCTCAGGAGAGTAGGTAGCGCGGCCGTACCACGCGAGGCGGGCGAACCTCACGAGTACAAGACTGCGAGCCTCTCAGAGGTAGGTAGACGGCTGTAAACGCGAGGCGGGCGATCCTCACGAGTACAAGGCTACGTCGGTAAACTAAATTTTCCTAGGATGGGTAACAGTATGGGTAATAAGACAGTAAAGGCAGGTGAACCGCTTAGACATACCCCAGCATTTTTTATGTTTAAGAGGTATGGCTATGCTGCTGTGAGACCAGGGAAGTCATGGGTTGCATTGACGAAGGATTTAGGAGAACCGTGGCCCGAAGGAGGGTCTTTTGCGCTGGAAAAATTGGACGTGTTGTATGAGACATTAGAAAAGTTCGAACAGGCCACGAAACACTTTCCGCCTGACTATTGGAAAGTCTTTGGCTGGTGGAAGGAAGAAGCGATGAAGCGACACGCAAAGTCGAAACAGGCCAGCTTGGCCGGTGAGGTAACAAAACTCAAGGGTCTGAGGAAACAGGCGAATAAAGAGCAGGATGAAGCGCTTAAGGAAATAGAGAGGCAGGCCAACGCGCGACTGATGCCGCTCGTTGAAAACCCAGACCCCGCGAGAGGGGAGGCAGTGACCAATCTACCCTCCCCAGCCCCAGTCCTAAGCTCTGTCCCGGGGTTTCAGGCACCACCTATCCTTTCTGCGCCCCCGCTACCACCTCCCTATAACCCCGCTACCATCGCGCCCCAGATACCCCAGAACCACCCGAGCCAGGGAAGGCCGTTTGCACAACTCGGGGCTAACGGAATAGATGACGGGACCGACATCGCAGGGTTCCCGCCACCGATAGGACCGGATGGGTTATACCCCTCACTGGTAGGTTGTAAGGGGAAAAGGACCTCACAAACTACCCCATCGGAATGTCAGGAAATAGAGGAAAAGAAAACATTGTGCCCTGTACAAGTTATCGGGGTTGACGCAGCAGGTCATGGGGTTCGGGAAAGAGTACCATGGAAAGAATCCTCTTTAACTGTAATGCGGGAAAGGATTCAACATTTGCTTATTGAGGATCCGCGGCAGATAGTGCCGACCATGTCGAATTGGTTTATGGCTGGCGAGTGCGACTATAGAGACATAACTCATATGGGAGTATCCGTGCTCCCACCCAAAGTATGGGAAAGGGCTAGACAAAGAGCACACTGGCCGCACGACGACCCAAGGGCGGTGGGTGCAATCCCCCGGATAACACTAGTACAATGGGACGCACTGAAGCTCCGGCTGCTGGGTGCCATCGAGCATGCGCTGTTGCCAGCAGGAGGTCCGGATTGGGGAAAAATTGGGGCCATAAAACAAAAGGCAGGAGAACCAATTGGAGAGTACCGAGAAAGGTTGGAAAAGGCCATTGCGCGCTGGGGAGGACTGGGTCCGATGCAGCTGGGAGGGCTACCCCAACCATTGGTAAATCAATATCTAATCGAGGGGCTTCGGCCGGTGTTAAAGAAACAGGTACAGACCGTCCTCTTCGGCTGGAAGGGAATGACAACCAACGAATTATGCGACAAACTGGAACAATGCCCGGGCTCCTCCCTAGAGGAGAAGAAGGATATTAAGGAGGAAATATTGCAAATGTTTGTCCAAGAGAAACGGGCTCAATTTAATCAGAATAAAAAGGGGGATCAGAGTCAGAACTACATACACGAACAGTGCCAGAAGTGGGGACCTGTTCGAGGTCCAGAGGAACATAGGAGGAGTTGTTATCCTCTTTTCTATAAGGGCCAATTCCCCAACGGAGAGTGGATCCACAACGAAAATGAGAACTGCGACGGTTGTACTGAGGAAGATTTTGGACTAATTAATATGAACGAGGTGAAACAACAATGGACAATACCACCCCCTCTTCCCCCTCCTCCTCAAAACCCTCAAACTTGGACTGTGCAAGGGCCCCCTCCCCAAAATTGGTATCCACCAAGACCCCTTCTCCAAAACCCCGGACCACCCCCCAATAGTGGGATGCAGAACGGACCAAGGGGGAACTGGGCCCCGCCTCGGGGTCCGCCGCAGTGGCAACCAGTGAACCAGTCACATTGGGGGCCGCCAGAACGCCGGCAGGGCGGAAGGGGCGCTGTAGAGGGACGACCTATGCCCTCCGCACCACCGGTTCCGCAGGAACCGTGCCATTATTGCAAGCAGATGGGACACTGGATACGTGATTGCCCAAAGGCTCGTAAGGGGTTTCAGCCCCAATACAATAGAGGGGCCTACTGACGGGACGCTGGCGAGTCGCCCAAGGAGTGTCCTCTCTTGACCATGACACCGGCAGAGGAACCAACCATGATGTTGGACGTGGAGGGAAGACAATTAGAATTTCTCGTAGATACGGGCGCGACTCGCAGCACAATTAACAAGGGGCAATTGCCCTCTTTGCGCCCTACGGCCAGGAACGTTCAAATACTGGGTGTTTCGGGTTTACCCCAAGCGCTTCCTATTTCGGAGGAAGTGCGAGTAACATGCGGCCCGCTGGAGGCTAAACATGCTTTTTTGATGACCACTACCGCCCCGACGAATTTGCTGGGACGGGATTTATTGTGCCGTTTGGGCTGTCAGATCTCATGTACCGAGGAGGGAGTTTTCGTAGACGTCGCGGAATCTAAACGCGACTTGGTAATGACGGCATTGTCTCGGCCCGGCCCCACCGTGTACTGGTGGCGCATGGATGAAGGGGCTCTGGCTACCTGGACGCATATCATAGATAATGTGTGTTTGGACAACGCAGTTCTGCGAGATTGGCTACAACTGCACGAAATTTCGATAAAAACCTTAAAGGATAGTCCACCCCATTGCACTGCGTACTATGATGCAACGGGCGACGACGAGAATTATCGAGAAAAGGTTAAGGAAAAGCTGGGCGAGCGCACGCCTCTACACTTGGCACGGATGTGGATCGGCCGCGAGGGAATAGGAATCGAGGCAGTCCTAACCTCGAGTCAGCGTGCATTGACCCGATACCCCGAAGGAGCGGCCGCCCATGTTACCCTCACTACTGCCAAGGGGTGGCCGCCGGAAAGTGTAGGTTGGATGGTAGGGAGGTTACGTGAAGTTCCCCTACAAGGTTATCGGAGTAAGAAGGGCCGTTGGACTTTGAAACGGCTCCAAAATGGCGAAGGGTTCTCAATTGACTTCAAGACACAACGGAGGGATGGAACGTTCGAAGCAACAGAGTTGCCTCCTAAGGGCACCTATGCCATGAGGGCAGTGCTGACGGACCCGGGTGAGTCAGATTACCTCCTAGCGGAGGTGCCAGACAATTTATGGCCCAAAAGCGACGGTGAGGTTGGACGGATGCGAGACGCCGAACCTCTAGTGATAGCAGTGCAGCCGGGGATGCGCTTGCCAAATGTAAAACAGTATAAGCTACGACCTGAGGCCGACGTAGGCATAGCACCAGTGATTCAATCCCTAGTGGAGCAGAAGATTATCGTGGAAACTAACAGCCCATGTAATACACCAATTTTGCCAGTTAAAAAGCCGTCAAAGGACAAATGGAGGTTTGTACAGGATTTAAGGGAGGTGAACAAGGTGATACAGGGCATACACCCACTAGTTCCAAACGGAGAAACCCTCATGATGTCAATTCCACCGGATGCAACATACTTCACGGTCATCGACCTTTGTTCTGCGTTTTTCTCTGTGCCCATCGCGCCTGAGTCACAATACTTGTTCGCTTTCACCCATAGGGGGCGCCAGTATACTTGGACAGTACTACCTCAGGGGTTTTCAGATAGCCCCACTCTGTTTTCCCGGGCGCTGCACCGCGACCTGGCGGATGTGGAATTGAAGGGAGGGTCAGTGTTGCTGCAATACGTTGACGATTTGTTGATTTGCTCCCCTTCAAAGGAGGCGTGCGAAATGGATTCTTTGGCCCTATTAAAGGCCTTGGCGGCCAAAGGCCACAAAGTAGGCAGACCAAAACTTCAGTTTGTGCGGCAGGTTGTAACTTACTTGGGACACGCCATTTCGCATGGAAAACGAGAATTGGATGCTGGACGGGTGACCGCTATCATGGAGCTGCCTCGCCCTCGCTGGCAACGACAAATGCTGCGCTTCCTAGGTATGACGGGATATTGCCGCACTTGGATACTTGATTTTGCGCTGCTGGCTAAACCACTGTACGAGGCGACCAAATCAAATGCCCCGGACCTATTGATATGGACGGATGAATTGAGGCGATGTTTTGACGGGCTGAAACAGGCGCTGGTTACGGCACCGTCATTAGGACTCCCGGATTATGCGAAACCATTTACCCTTTACACTCACGCCGTGGGAGGTTTCGCCCAGTCAGTTTTGACACAGACCCATGGGGATAAGGAGCGGCCGGTGGCCTACTTTAGTAAAAAGTTAGACCCGGTCGAACAAGGGTTTCCAGTGTGCTTGCAAGCCGTGGCAGCGGCCAGGTACGCAGTAGAAAGAACAGCGGACATTGTTATGGGACACCCAGTAACGCTACGGGTACCACATTGCGTCACTTCGCTGTTGTCACAGCGAAGCACACAGCATTTGTCTAACACTAGATTAATGCAATACGAATCCGCACTGATCACTGCAGCCAACATCACGATCGAACGTTGCACGACGCTCAACCCAGCCTCACTGATGCCCACTCCTGAGGAGGGCGAACCTCATGTGTGCACCGACGTTGTGCAGCTAGTCTCCACGGTGCGATCGGATTTAAAGGACAATCCCTTAGAATACCCTGACTGTATATATTATGTCGATGGATCAGCTAGGCGCGCATGGGACGGGTCTCTGTTGTCCGGGTACGCCGTGTGCTCGGATAGCGAAACGGTAGAGAGCGGGCGTCTTCCACCTACATTTTCCGCACAGCAGGCGGAGCTGTGCGCCTTGACCAGAGCGTGCAGCTTGGCGGAAGGCCTTGCCGTCAACATTTACACAGATTCGGCCTACGCTCACGGCGTAGTCCACGATAAAGGAGCCATCTGGAAGATGAGAGGTTTTCTCACATCTGCCGGTTCAGTGATAAAGAATGGCGCGTTGGTAGAAGGGCTCCTCCGAAGCATTTTACTTCCCCGCGCTATCGCGGTAATTAAGTGTCGTGGCCACCAAAGGGCGGACACTGACGTTGCCCGGGGCAACGCAAGGGCGGACGAGGCGGCAGGAAAGGCCGCCAACCAACAGATAGAACGCAACATGCCGATGGTGACACGAGCACAGAAGACAGCCGCACAGATTGCTGACATACCGACTGCGGGACCACCCGCCACACCAACTAAGGACGATATCATAAATTTGCAAAATGCTGCACCGACGGCCGAACACGAGGTCTGGCTCAAACGAGGAGCGATACGCCCTGGGCCAGGGGAAATGTGGACCCTTGATGAAAAACCTATAGCACCCCAGGCTTTACTGCCCTGGCTGGCACGCATGGCTCATCAGAATGGTCATGTGTGCCAGAGGGGGGTGATGGGACAGATAGACTACACTTGGGCAGCGCCAGGACTGTCACGGATTGTATCCGAAGTGTGCCGATCGTGTGTGGTCTGCCAGCAACACAATAGAGGGGCGCCACCGAGACATGCACATGATGGGGGACGACCCCCGCCTAGTGGGCCGTTCGCAACTATTGAGTTCGATTTTACAGAATTGGAACCAAGCATGTCGTTTCGCTATGTGTTGGTAATCGTAGATACGTTCACCAAATGGGTCGAAGCATACCCATGCGTCAAATCCGATGCTCCGACAGTAGTGAAGCGCCTCGTGCGGGATTTTATGTGCAGATTTGGCATTCCCCAGATAATTTCGTCAGATCAAGGAGGCCATTTCACGGCGCAGGTGGTTAAGGGCATCCTGAAGGCGTTGGGCGTTAAACAATCCTTCCATTGCGTCTACCACCCACAGTCCTCAGGACTTGTGGAACGAACGAACAAGACTTTAAAGAATAAACTAGCGAAACTTTGCGCAGACACAGGCTTGAGGTGGCCAGAGGCTCTTCCGCTTGCATTGATGAGCATTCGTTCCACCCCGGGTCGCACTACGGGCCTTTCCCCCCACGAAATATTAATGGGACGACCTATGAGCTTGCCCGTTTCAGCACCAACAGACATGTCCACCCTTGCTTTGCCAGTAATGGATGACATGCTTTTGAGATTTTGCATAGGCTTGTCGAATGTGGCACGCAGCATCCATGCTCGAGTACGAGAGGCGCTGCCTGAACCAATAGGCCACGCCATCCACAACTTTCAGGCCGGCGACTGGGTGCTCGTGAAGCACTTCACCCGCAAGGCTGCTTTGGAGCCACGGTGGAAGGGACCATTCCAGGTGCTACTGGTCACACCGACGGCAGTCTTCTGCGAGGGTAAACCTTCGTGGATCCACGCCACCCATTGTAAGTTGTCCATCCCCGCACCACAAGCCACACAAGACACCGCACCTCACATTGCTGCAGACACCACACCTCACACCGCTGAAGACAATGCACCGTCTAGGGCACCACAGTCTCCTAAGGGCGGCGATGACGGTCATGATGATGGGAATTCTGGGCAGCTGCCTAACAAACCCCGCCAAGGATAGGCTTCTGCAGTTTAACCCACTGAGAGAGGATCTCCCCAAATACCCAGGACACGACAACTACACGTTATTTAAACTTTACTCCGTCAAATACATAACGGCTCCCCGGGGACAGGGGATAGTAGTACATTGCTGTGAGTTGGAGACACATTTCAAGTGGTTATCTGTAAGATGGATGGAAGCCATGGTGGTACACAATGGGACACCACAGGCACGCATGACAACCCCACGCATAGTCTTAACTAAAGTTAGACAGGTGGAAAATGGAAGGTTTACTGGGACCGTGAATAGTCACGCCGCCGCAGGATATCAATGGGGCACGGGCATCGACAATACTACTCTCCTACTGTCGCATGCCCTCGTCGGCCCACACACCACGATAATACTTGAATGTGGAATATGGCCCCCGCGCACGCTGATTAGAAGGAACAAAAAGAGGGGAGATACCCAACACCAATTCCGGCCTAGTTGTGCCGCCTACGTTATTAAACCCCCTCCTGCCCAGGAAGTAAGAAGGAAGCCAGAGGAGAACACATACTGGAAGGTCGCACGGCATATGGCCACAGTACAGAATAGGACACAGTGTTGGATGTGTATGCACCTTCCCCGCACCAGCACAGCAGGCATACCAATGGTAGTGTTACCCCTATCACTCAATGATTTGTGCTCGAAGCCACTAGATACCAAATGCATTAGTACAACTCTGACAAGCCAAGGTTCTGATGAAACTGCGTGTAAACGAGTTTTCCAGTATTCACCCCCCATCCAGTCCCAACACTTTGAGGAACGTCCGGCGCCGGTCTGGGTTAAACCGGCTAGGGGGGCCCTCTGCTTAGAAGGAAAGGGCCAAGTAATGGTAGGCAAATCCGTGTGTAGAGATACCCTTCCCGCGGACCCGAGAAAAGGGAAACACACGCTCCTAGTGAACGTTACAAGCTCGCCCTTGCATAACCTCACACACCTCCAGTTGGCATGGAAAGGGGAAAACGGGACAAACACTATCCCAGGTCTTCTCACTTGCATGACCACCCATTTAGTGGCCCCGCACGGGACCATGTTTGTATGCGGGAATAAAGCTTACCCGTATTTACCTGATAATTGGGGAGGAATTTGCTATTTAGGATCAGTTTTCCCAGAGATGGAAATGCGACAGCACTTGCATAATACCACCGCACTCATAAGGACACAACGAAGCACCTATTGGCACGACGACGACACCACTACTTTACACGGCGCTGATTGGGAGAAAGCCGTTAGCTTCTTCTTCCCATGGGCTGGGACGGTCATGAACAGTTACCGCATTGACAAAATTGCGTTAATCTTAGAAACTGTGGCCAACGCCACCGCTACAGCACACGACGAAATGTTGGACACAGTTGTCCATCTGCGTACAATGGTTATGCAAAATAGGGTTGCATTAGATATGCTATTGGCAGAACGAGGAGGGGTATGTGGGATAATTGAGGGTAAATGTTGCACTTTTATTCCTGACCCCTCACAGGGTGTCAGTGCTGCTATTATAACGTTAAGGGAAAGCGCTCACTCATTGACAAGGGATCGCTTGGATCGGGAAGCCTCCCACCAGTGGCTTACCGACTGGTTCAAAGGGTGGACAGGCACAATTGTAAAGTGGGTACTAACCGCTTTGGCAATAGTCCTTGGAATCGTGGTTAGTTGTGTGATAATCAAGGCTTTAGTCCTTGCGTGTGTGAGGAAGTTTTCCACAGGATGGACACTGAAGACGACACCGGAAAAGGCCATGGTGATGATCGACCAGCGGATCGCGGGTCCGGATGACACACCAGCTGTCAACTCAACTGCCAGTCGCGGATCCTGGAACGACGACCTGAACGAGTCCCTGGGCCGCGACAATGAGATCTTCGCTTCCGAAGATTGTTCTTCCATTGCTGATATTACCGATAATGATGTCGAGTACACTTATGCGGACCTCGAAGCATTTCAGGCTACCAGAAGGCCGTTTAAACTGGGCCCCGACACGTCGGAAGAAGAAATCGACGATTTCCTGAAGGATTCCTCTCGTTTCTTCACGATATGCCATGCCGTGGCTATGACTATGGGCCGTCCACTCCGCAGGCCTACGCCACCTGAAAATAATGTTACTGATGATGTTACCAATGATGATGTGGGCCACTTGCGAGGGTCCCCGGCTGATGTTTATGTTTCAATGCAGGCTCTGCCTCTCCATGTTTCACGAGCTCACCTTTATGTCTCACAAGCCCACAGTGAGTCAAACGCCACTGACCCAGTTCGGGATTTGGACCCAGCTGTGAACCCAAGCCCGGATGGAGAGGAACTCGATCGTGAAAATACTCTGAGTTCCGAGTCTGATTGTTTTGGAGATTCGCCCTTGAATAACAGCGAAGCAAGCAGCATCGCCTCGGACGATCTCGACTTTGACCCAAAGGAAGTTTCTCTCCCACCTTTGGATCGTTATGCTTTATTTCATGGCCATAGGTTTGAGCCACCTGATACTGACGATGTTGTGTCTTCCCCAGATCACCAGCACGTAAGAGACCTCATGAACATGAATATCGATTGAGCGCTGAAGATCGACAAGGATTTCACTTGGGGAAGCCTGGGCGAGCTCCAGTTGGGGAGGAGTCCGGCTGCACCTCTGTGGTCCAAGGGTGGGTCGGAGATCTTCCTGGGTGTGGACCCCGGTGGAACCAGAGGTCTTCGTTGTGGATTTGGCGCGCTATTCGATCTTCATGTCTCTACGGTCTCACCTCATACACCCATCTACACCCGACTTACATCATACATCCACTTACACCCACTTGCACCCACACACCCGCGGATCAGCCTGCTGGGTTCGTTGTGCGGTACTGGGTACGGGACATGCTCACTGGGCTGCATTCGTGTGGTACGTTACGTTTAGTTACACTCTCTCTCTCTCCCACCTCTTTTGGTGGATTTTGTGTGCCATTTGATCACTCTGCTTTTACGGCCTTACATTGCATACTCACATACAGACGCGAATCATCCTACTGAGTTTGTGTGGTGCTTTGGTACGGGACATTCTTACGGGGCTGCCTTCGCGTGATATGTTGAATGATTTTTCTGTTTTTGTTTGAAATAAAGGCCTTTGATTGGCTCGTAGATAACTTTGTATCTTAGATCCAAAAGGGCGGTATGTAGGGAGCTGTAATGCCCCTCCCCCTTTGTATATCCTTGCTGCTTTACCAATTACCAAGTATAACCAATTATATGTTTTGTTTTGACTTGCTACTGTACTCTTTCATGATACTGAGTTCTTTCTACTGCATTGCGGATGTGTAATATCCTAATAAGGAGTTCTCTGCCTTTGTGCTCTGGCCTGCGTGGGCACAATCTCTAGTTCCCCTTTCCATGCCTTGGAGGCAACTCTTATCTCTCTTTGCCTTTTTCCTGTTTTTGCCATTATCTTGCAAGTTGACAGTTTTACGAGTGACCACTCCCCTTTGTACTTTCCCAAGCCAGCTGCTATACAGAAAGTTGTAAACATGTTGTCACATAATGCTGACCATCTCCTTATCAGAAGCTAACCCATGACTGGCCTTGGATGAACTTCCTTTAATTAACTGAACAACAGGATGGGACTATGGTGGGGGACCCAATGAGCCCATTCTGTCTCTATGTCTTGTGAGCTAACTCCACCCCTGACTTTCCTTTATATAAAGCAATGTTAATTGAATTATTTCAGAGCATCTTGTTGTACTGTTGGTCATTCCTTGTGAGTTTCAATGCAACTTTGCTGTCCTCAAGCTTGAGTACTCGAGTTCCAATAAATATATCCGTTGATAAGGTCTTTCCCTTTGTCCCACCTGTATCCATCCGTAAAACATGTAAGCTATCCCTTGTATATGTTCATACCTATAACATAATTACATGTCAATGACCTTCAACATTATATATCAAACTAACAAGCTTCCGAAAGGGTAAATAAAGGAAACCCCTTAATATGTAGCAGAAATCTGATTACTTGCCTTACCCTGCTCCCCCTATCTCCCGGGGTCCATATTTGTCTCTATTCTTAGCAACTACCTATGGTCTGTCAATTCGTTCCAAAATACCACAACCAAAGGTTTTAACCAAAGCTCTACCAAACTATTTCCAATGTGAACTCAAAATACTAGTGAAACAATCAATTCAAAGAATTAACTTCAAAGGGTCAACAAATTTATTTTAGAAACAGATCTAATTTTCTTTCTATTGCTATAAGGAAGAACAAGTTTTTTTTTTTTTTTTTTTTTTTTTTTTTTTTTTTTTTTTTTTTTTTTTTTTTTTTTTTGGTATACTGAATCAAGGCTCGTGAAAAAGCTGACATTTACTTCACAAACAAATCAACCAGACAAACAAAATATATAAAAAGAGGGAGCGGAAGACAAGAGAATGGGAAGCACGCAAACATTTGAGAGCACACAACATTTAAGAGCAGGGAGATGTGTGGGAGGGAGAGGGCCTGGGGGGAGGAGTTCTTATATAGTTCTTATAAGTCTTTGTAATATCTCATGTAATTTATCCAGCATCGAAGAATTTATTTACTATCCATTCCCCTTCTGTTTACCAGTAACTTTGTTTACACTCCATAACTTAATTTGATAAATCCCATGTGTACAGCTACCACTTATTGAAACCCCTATTTTTTGTAGAAAATATCCAAATAAGTGGTTTTACGCCCCCCTTAACTGCTGCTTATCCATGTCTTGCGCCTAGTGAATACTACCAACACCTGTATGCCAATATAGGTGTGCCAGATTAACAACATATGTTGCAGGAACACGTAACATCGCGTTCTGAGTTTAAATAACGTAACAGCGCGTTCATGTCTGTCCCTTGGTTTTAAGATGCACAATGCATTCCGTTTTAAAACTTACAATAGTTCAATTCAGCAAAATTTCCTTTACTATCTGCCCATATCATCTATGCCTAAAACATATCCGTACATACAGCACAATTTATATGCTGATTAAAGTCCAGTTTATATGTCAAATTCCATGAGCAGAGTACTCTGGGAAGTCAATATAAGACCTCTTCCAAATTTGGCTAATTTTGTACTCCCTCATCATATTTTTATGAAGCTCACATCCATAAATAGCTTTTATTCTCATATAAATTCTATTAACAACGGAATCCCAAAACTACACAATTTTAGTATCAATTAATGGCTGCTCATAACCCAGCACATCAAATCGTCATATTCCATCTCCCTTAACAGAAGGGACAATTTTCATAATCAAATTATATTTCTATTCTATTTTAAGAATCCTCCTGATATGCGATCCCATCCCCATGGAACTATCTATTTTCAGACAAGGCACACTGTTGGTGTCAACAATCTTGTAAGATTGATACACAAAAAACAAAAACACTAACATTGACACACAAAAATACCCACACACACATGCATTATGCGTATTTGTTTGCGTTGGAACCATTATTTACAGATCAGGATGGGTGTCAATTTTATTTCGATTTCATAAAATTTGTCCTTCAATTTTATAAATGCTAATACACAAATGGACCAAAAACCTTATTCTTAGAAAACTCCTATGATGTCACATTGAAATTACCCTTTCAGTTCCCACAATAATTTATCGAAATTTGACTACACACCCATTTACATGTCAGTCGACCACTGACCTATCAATCATGCGGAGCAATAGTCCGAAATTCCCACCTGATCGTCATGTGACTCTTGTCACTTGGTTTCCAAAAAAAAATGCAAAGCAATTGTTCCAAAGTTTTTGTAAATTTAAAAATTTTGTGCCCAACATAAAAGATCCAATTTCGGCATTTGATCAATTAATTACTAATTTGCTAACAAGCAAAAGAAAAAATGAATCATTCTTGCTCCGAAAAAACTTTTCAGACACAAGAATCATCGACAGTTATTCATGTTTGTCCAGTAATCTAATCTGTTGAGGCCAATCATCATTTGGGATTTGCCGCAACGAAGGCCTAATCGTTGTCTGAGGTATCGATAAGCACTGGTACACTTGATCTTGGTTTACCCTATGAACTTGTCTTCCTGTTGGCATACGGACATCTTCTTCTCCAATGTCCCATCTCTCCACACTTGAAACACCGGTTTCTGTCGTTGCCCGGTCTGTGCACTTGTATTGCTGGGTTGCATCTCTACATCCCTGAGTTGCCACTGCAATCTCTCGTTATCTCCTGAAACACGAAAAAATTCTCTGTACTGTTCTCTTTGGGGAGACAAATGGGAATCAGATGGGACAACTGTCACTTTTATTCCTATGTTCGAGGGCAGTTGTGCATCTATCTTCTTCAATGTATCCTGTATCATTGTTGTTTTAAGTTCTAGGTCCATTATCCGTTCTTGCTGTTCCCTTGCCCTGGCTTCAACATCCCAATAATGGAATGCAAGCCAGTCTACTGTTAAATCCTGCTGCTTCCTGGCCTTCAATTCTTGTCGTAATCTCTCCAATCGACTTCGCTCAAATGTACCATCTCTTGGAAACTCCTTAGCATGTCCCTTTGTCCACAAATACCAATTTTCAACCTCTCTAATAGCCTCTGCACCATAACGGTCGTACATATAATATGCACAAGTACCTTTGTTTGGAATATCTGGTTGTCCTTGTGTATTCTTACAGGCTCCATTCCCCATTCTGCCTGTATGTGAATATCACTCAGTAGACGTTCAATGTACTAGGTAAATTACTAGGATCTGTGCTTTGGAATACACCTGTACTATATGTACTGTAAATAAAATCTACTAGGGTTTGTTCTACCTTTTATCAAAGTAGCGTTGGATGCGCAATTTCCTAGCTTATTTCCTATAAGCTTGACTCCATAGTCTCCCAGGAAGTGTCTCTCCACCTTTGCAATTGATGACTTCAAGTGATTGCCAGAGAGTCGCCCTTTCCTGTGGCTTGTCCACACCCCAATCGCACTGCTCGGTGTTGTAGTTAGGTCAAATGGATCAGTAAAATGGGTCAGCAGGTTTGCTGTCCTGTTGAGGGGGAATCAAACAGAAAATAACCACATATATATAATATCTATATAAACTCACCACCTTGCTCTTTTTCAAGGTTGTCTTCACACTAATGTCTCACAAATATCCCAAAACTTCTTACTTGAGACTTCACCTTCAACAATCAATCAATCGATTCAATTAAATCAATTCATCAACATTCATCAATAAATCACATTAACCAATCAGATAACACTATACCTAAGCGTTTCCCAATGTTGCCAGAACAGTTCCATCCTCCGATGGAGATATATGATCACTGGTCGTCACCTTTTGACCAATATCTATTTGTCAATTGACAAATCACCGTTCTGCCTCTGGATCATATCTAACGTGTTTTTCAATCTTGTCTGATCAATATATCACAAAGTGAAGTTGAGCAACCACTAAAGGCAACCCAACCCTCCATTCGTGAAATAGTCAGCCAAGATCAATCAAACAGGTATGAGACAGGCCACTGAGAACATGTCCCAATTTAAATGGTACCCAAACGTCTTGACAATTAAAATTTCGTAATTCATAATATTTGCCAATTTTAATCCAAGCATGCTGAAATGTTGACACTTCATTTAACCCTATTTCTTGTCATGCCTCATTAATCTTACAGGGCTCAAAGGTTGTCCTCTAAGCCCGTGCAATCATTTTACACCGAAAACCTCATGAAAACCTCCATGTTGTCCTCATGAAAACCTCATGTATTCCTGTCAATAATATCATGATTGTAAAATCATCATCATAATTATTATCACTATTTTAATCATGGTCATATCATAATCATCTATTTAAAAACAAACATTGCCTTTATCACCACAGCCATGTGGTATACTCAACAATAAAAAATAAAACTGCATATAGCAAAAGGTTACCTCCTGACCACTTAGTATACCTATTGACAAGAAGTTATAGCAATATCGAATAATCGTTAAAAATGTAAAAAAAAATTAAATTCACATCTAATTCGCCTGCCGCTTTATCGTACCAAAAATCGTAAAATATAATCAACAAACAAAAATAACAATAAATATTTCTCCCATTTAAAAGAACAAACATTCCAAAAAAAATAAGACACCAATACAGGGCTTTGTGCATCTTTAGATGCTATGTGGATTTCGCCCACCGACCACATTTAATTAAAACAATAAAAAACAAATATTTCCAAAAAAATAAGCAATACAGGGCTTTGTGCATCTTTACATGCTATGTGGATTCCGCCCACTGACCACATTTAATTAATTACAATAAACATTTCAAAAAAAAATAATAAGAAGACATCAATACAGGGCTTTGTGCATCTCTAGATGCTATGTGGATTTCGCCCACCGACCACATTTAAGTAAAACAATAAAAAAGAAGCAATCGTTTCCAAATTAAAATAAAAAATCAATCCTTTATTGAAAAATAAAGAAGAAGAAGAAGCACAACTCATTTTCAAATCAAAAATCAAACAATTCTTTATTGAAAAATAAAGAAGAAGAAGAAATTAAATGAGAGCTTGACATAGGACCAAGCCACAATTAGGGGTATTAATACTGTGTGAAATATGACACTCATTGTCATTATCCTAAAGATAGCTGTGTATTATTGGTCGCACTCATTACTTTAGTGTTTTATAACTGTGTTTTTCTACAAGGCTTTCAGAGATTTTTATGTTCATGCTGTCCCCTGCCTTGGTCTATCTGTGCGAACCGTTACACTCATAATTTAACCATTTGAACTGTGTCGTATCATCGCACTCATTACTTTAGCACTATGGGGCCATGGTTTGAGGGAGTGGGGGAAAAGAAAAGAGAAGTGAGGATAAAGGACCTCCATTCAAATCAGAAAATGAAAAAAAAAGGGGGAAAAAAATCATTAAAAATGATAAAAAATAAAAATTTAAACATGAAAAAAATGAAATGAAAAAAAATAAGATGAAAAAAATCACAATCATCTCCCTCAAAAATCATCACAATCTTCTGATTTCCATTTAAGGACATCAATGCTCCCTTAAACGGTTTAATGCTCCCTTCTTAAGAATTCACTCTTAAACCAATCTAAAAGACAAACAAACATAATCCCTTTTTCAATTTGGTCCAACTTCAATTTTGAAAACTAACTTAAGGTTCAGCCAAAAGGTTAACCGGCAAAAACATTTGCCCAATCTGAGCCATTTCCCTATCCATCCTACAAAAGAGCCTGGAAGAGAATGGAAATTCACAAGCCCTATCAAAAGAACCACAATGTGTTGTTCCTAACCCACAACCACAAAAACCCACCAGCCTAAAATCCAATACAACACCATTTAACTCAATACAGCCAGATTCTTCATTTTTCAAGTGGGAAACACAAGTTCGCACCTCGGGGGCCCTCTGAGGAGCGAGGATATGCTTCCCACTCAATCTATGACCTCCATCAAAAAGAGGATATTACATTTAAACCCATATAGTTGTCCATCTGCACAGAACAATTTTGGTTTGGTGGTGTGTGTTAACACAGTCATCTTAAAATCGCAGAAGAAATTCTGGTCAAAAATCCTAATTTCTGTGCTTATGATAATATTTCCCTATACAACATATGAATATTGATTTATAATAACCCATAAAATTGAAAACATAACATCTCATGGCAAGGCCTCAATTGGAAAAAAATATTCCAATCCCAAATAAATTTTCTAATATACATTTAATGATTTTGCCTTATAGGTTCTACATCCCAGTGACATGGGATTGTCTGTCATCATTTTGTAGACTAATTGGAGAAATCTGAGCTGTCATCCAAGATGGCGGCCAAAAAAAATCCTGAAAAATGTATTTTCCTGATCGGGATTTAAATATGGAAAGAAGTACTGTGCAAACATCATATTGCAGAGCAGGAATGTGGTGGAAGGGAGTGGGAGGGTGGTTGGGGGAAGGGGGTGGGGAGGGAGGGGGAAAAGGGGTACTGGAGGGAAGGGGGGGTACGATGGGAGGGGATTAGGGCCAGAATCAGGGTTAGGGTAGAGGGGGCACATAGGGTAGAGGGAAGGAATGAAGGAGGGAATGAGTGAGGGAGGGGCACAGAAGAATGAGTGGAGAGGGGTGGAAGACAGGGTTGGAAAAATAAGGGGTGGATGAAGGTACAATGACAAGACAGACGAGCTGGGACAAGCTGCAATAAGGGTTTGAGGGGAAGGGGAGCTGATGGAAGGAGGGTGGGGGGAAGGGGAGGGCAGAACAGGTAATGCAGGGAGATTAGAAGAAGAAGAAAAAAAAATGAGTAAAAACAACAACAACAACAACACTGGCGATTAGCTGTGCACAATTTGCTCCATGGAAGCATTTGCTTCCTCGAATAACTTATTTCAAAAGGGCACAATGCATACTCATACAATTGGACCACTCCTCAATAGGAGTGAGTCCACTGACATCTAAAAGAGCTGATGCCAACGGAGGTTTTAGCATTGTCCAACAAACACGTGAGCTGTCCCTTTAGCATTGTCCAACAAACCCTTACTCACACGACACAACATCGGTGGTGATCATAGAATTAGAACTTAAATTGACACTCATTTAATAGGAAACATTTAATTATATCGCATAGAGTTATTTACTCATCAAATAATAAACATTTATTATGTTTTACGGCAAAAATCCACACAAATGGACTCGTATAACAAAACGTGATGACGTCATAACGCAGGAATATACTGCACTTCCGGATATTTACCCCGACACAATTTTTCCGTTATACTCCGTAACAAAAAATTTAAACCGTGTCAAAATGTGCACACAACGAATTCCCGTTGATGAACCCCCATTGACGATGTGATAACCACAGTTTTGTGTTTTTCTCGGCACTACCGCCCACTACTAGCCCAGCTGAAATTTGACAATATAGTACACGCAAACTGGCGTGCCGAGGTAATATTTAACAATCAGGGACGGAGGAGGTGTAAGAAGGGTGAGGTAGGTGTAAGTTAAGGTTGGGGGGTGGGGTGCGCGGGGATCAGAATGTGGTGCATTCATCGGCTGTCTATTACAGCGTGTACGTAATTGATCGACATTTGCCAAATCCCCACCTGTCTCCGTACGTGCACAGCACGGAACTTTGAAACACATTTTACAAATGTCATGTCGCTCATTTCGAAGCTGGAACACTATAATCAATAACAGATAGCTATCTAGAGCTTTTCGTGCGCACGTCAAGCGGACTACGGAGCGATGGCTGCCCGAACCGTATGGTGCGCTGTGTACCAGTAAGGTACATATCTATTATATGGAGTGCATGCACGAAGTGTACATGTCATGTCCCCGCTCGCCCGTGTACGTGCGTACATATATGTATAATGTCATGGCACAAAATATCCCGTCTGCGTCAAATGAACTGCGGAGCGATGATTCACGTGTGTTACCTGTAGTGAGTCGTGCTGCCTGCACTGACCTGTCACATACCTGCACATACCATGTACGTATACGTGTTATTAGCGTATACCCATGGTTTAACTCGCATGTGCGTCCCTGTTCGAGCATTAGAGTGACGTCACGATACGTGCCGCGAATAAATTATTGAGCACGATTGCCATTGCTATATAAAATCGTATTTTCTGGCACCAAATTTAATTCAAAGTCCGTGCGTTACCAAAACAATCGTTCACAAATGATGTACACACAATGCGGCGAGATGACATTTTACACAATAAATCTCAAAGAATCGCTTGGAAGTTAACATTTTCGCCACAAGAACTCGCCAATGTGTTTCTGGCGTCCAACTCTCACAGCGATGAGGGCTCCGTGTCCATTAAGCCAGTGCCCCTTTTAGCCTCGGAGCAGGAGATTGTTTGCTAGCTCCCCTGCTCTGTGCTCATGATATTGAAGTCATTAAAATACACAGTGCGCGTGCACGCGTCTAGCCGATGTGCTACATCCTGGAGCATGCGAATCACACATCATCCCGAGCATTTATTTTATCCTGCCTGTGAAACACAATGACAACTCAATCCAGCGTGAGCCTCGACCACAGGAAATAGATTTTGACCACACAATCGTCACCGAGGGAAGTGTGAGAGGGAGGGTGGAGTGTTGGGGCATAGAAGGAGTGGAGAGGTAAGGCAGAGGAATGGAGGGATGAATGGAAGAAGGAGCACAGAATTGGAAACAAATAAAAAGACACAAGTAACAAGTAACAGGTACAACAGGTACAACAACAGGTAACAAGGAGGAGATAGGTAAAAAGAAAGAGAGGGGGAGGGACAGAAATGGAAAGAGAGAAAGAAAAATGGGAGAAAGGGACGGAGAAAGACAGAGCGTACATCGAACGCTACATCTCTGCCAAATTTGTCCGAATCCATCTTCAATTTTGAGATATTTTGTTCACAAACGGACAGAGGGGGTGGTGGTGTATGAAGGGATGAGTGCCATGAGGGAGCGATGGGAGCAAGGGAGAGAGGAGAGGGAGGTTGCATTTACACATCAGCAAGAAGTCGTTTACAAAACGCCACGCAGTTTCGATCAAATTTGTATGTTTTTACAAAAATTCGCTAAAAATGGCGGAAAAGTCGTTATTTATAGAAAACAGTAATAAATAAAAAATTGTGCTTTTCTGCTAGTCTTCACAAACCCTCGCATATTCGTTAAAAAATCAATAATTACACAGGTTCTTTATCATATTGTGCAGATGACAAAAACGGGATACTTACCCTTCAATCCTCTCGTCCTGCACAGTCGATCTCCGGATTTGGCCACCAACTTGTGTAAGAGTTCTATTTCTTAATGAAAGAAGAATGGAAGACTAAACTTTGTTCTTATATTCGGTTTATTTAACAAAGGGAAGGGTAGGGAATTACGAACTGATGCAAGGTAAAATACCATACTAAACGAACTATTCTTTAACAAAGCTTTGTTCGGCCGGTCGTGGCATGATCTTCTCCCCCTTTGTAGATCTTCTTTCGTTCCTTCGTCCAGTGCAACAACCCTTTTCGAAGTCCCACTTTACCTTTTATTATCACTGTTCACTCCATATAAGGTAAGGTATTCGAGACTCCGCACGGCTCAGACAGAGACACTCTGGTTCTTCTCTTGGAGGACTCTGAGACACATCTTAGACAGTTATCAGTTTGGGATAATAAAGCACCTTTATCTTTCTTTAGGTCACTCCTTCGTGACCCCTCCGAACTAAGAATGTTCCCAGCCTTTTCTCAAGAGGAAAATACATCTTGAACAAGAGGGGAGAATATATAAATAATATATTCCTCCACAGTACCATGAGACTGAAAGATAAAATTAGGCAGTCAATTCCCAGCTTTCCCTTGTTGTCGAAGGGGAGGCTCAAAAATTGCACATAACTGAGGCTGTACTCTAATTCTGTGTACTATCTCTCATGTACGTCTTGCCTTGACGAGAACTGTTACTTTTTTCCCCTTTCTGAATGCATCAAAAATGGTACCTAGTTCAAACACACCCTCTTGCTTTCTTTTATTTGCACTGGACAGCATGTCACCTCCAGTCTTTCCTTGCTGTTTACTGCTGCCCGGCTCCACAAAAGATGTTTTGATATCCGAGAAAAACATTCCAGCTTATTCTTCGACCAAACATGAAAATCCACGCAGTACAAAGTCATCGTTTTAATGAGTAAATTCTTCCTTGTGAAAGTCAGTTTTCAAAGCTTTGCATTTGTGTGTTCCTGTCTCTGCTCTTTGCTTTGCTCTTTGTCTCTGCTCTTTGTTTTGTTATTGCACAATTTCATTATTTAACAGATATGCAAAGGTTAGGTTGCAGGAACAGTCTTTTTCATGCTGTGCTGGAGTCTTCTTTCCAAGTCACTGAGATATTTTCTGCATCTCAAATAAGTGTACAGTATAGCAATATGGGGAGAGGTGAATATGATTTGTCAAACAAAGCTTCATATCACTATTAAAATGTGAACACAACATACCCATCAAAAAACACCCATCTGTGACGACCCCTCTTTCCCAAACCACACTCCTCCCCAAAAAATCCGTGCAATTGAGCACCAACTTGGTGTGAGAGGAAAGGGCTGTCATGCTAAGATACGTGAAAATCAATAAACAATTGCATTTGGACGCATTAAGTAATTGTTAATAATAAATCCGATTTATTCCTTTAGCTACACCTTACAATGGAGCATCTTCGACCCGCTCCATGTCAGCCAGTAAACGATCCAGATTTTTTTTCCCCAAAAATAGCCCCACATTGGGTTTGTAATCTTTCTTTCGACATTTCTCCAACAAACTATTGACTTATTTGGTAAATGAAACACCAAATTTTCCTTCCTCAGTAAAGTGACACAATACCCATGCTCCAATCATTATTCAAATTTGGAAGTTCAAAAAGAAAAATTGGTGGGAAGAGAAAACCGAAAAACAAAACAAAAGACAAAAGATTCAGACAGAAGGAAGGAATTCTTCTTCTTTCATGTATCAGATGGCCAGCTCAGTGTCGTGCAGCCATGCCCTCATCTCTGGTCCTACGTCGAAGAGGCCGGCTTCTGAAGGTGGTCTGTATAGGGGGCAGGTGGTAATTATGTGTTCGGCAGTCTGCTCAGGCTCGCCGCACTCGCACGCGGCGCTGTCTGCCAGGCCCCACATCTTCAGCGATGATTTGAAACGGCCGACCCCCATACGTAGACGGTTCAGCAAGGTCCATTGCATGCGTGGTAGGTCTTCTCCTACGGCACCACCTCCTGGGTCCCAGATGTAGCGGTGGATGCGGGTGGGCCCGGCCGTTTCCCACACCTGCTTCCAAGATGCCGCCAGCCATGCGCTTCTAGACAGGTCCTCAGGGATAGAACTGAGCATCTCTTGTGCCGCCTTGTTGTAGGGATTGCGGGACTTGAGTCTGCTTGGTGGCGCCACTATCGTTGTGGTGTTGTGCAGGATGTGCCAGTCGTGTTTCTGGGCATTCCTTGCCAGGGCGAGGGTAGCATCCTCCCGTTGGAGGCCGGCCGGGGCGATTCCCGCTAGGACTGGCAGTTGGAATGCCGGGGTGGGCTTCAAGCAACCGGCTACAATGCAGAGGGCGTTGTTAATGGCAACATCAACCTTTCTCACGTGTGGGCTTCTGCTCCAGGCTGGGGCGCAGTATTCGGCTGCAGAGAAGACCAGGGCTTGCGTGGATATTCGTAGTGTCTTGGCGGAGGCTCCCCAGGTCGTACCAGCGAGACGTCGGATAAGCGAGACCCTTGATGTCACCTTGGCCTTAACTTCTTCTAGGTGTTGCTTGAAGGACAGTATCCGATCTAGGCATACACCGAGGTACTTTGGGGCTTGCTGGAACTCCAGGCGTTTGTTGTCAACGAACACGTCCAGTTCCCTTTTTGCTTCTCTGTTGTTAAGATGGTATGCTGCTGACACTGTCTTACCAATGCTGAGCTGCAAACGCCACCTCCGGAGGTAGGCTACCAAGGTGCCCATGTCTTGGTTGATACCGTTTTCCATCGCCTTCCATATTGGTCGTCGCAGCATGATGGCCAGGTCGTAGATGTAGATGTTAAACAGCCTCGGCGAGAGAACATAACCCTGCGGGACACCATTCCTCAGTCTTCTGAGCCTGCTGCGCTCGCCATCGCTGGTCTGTAGGACGAAGCTGCGGTTTGACAGCATCTCCGTGATGAAGTTCACCATATGCCGGTCCGGGATTGTCCTCAGCAACTTCAGGTGGAGTCCACCCATGGTGCCAAACGGTGTCGTATGCAGCTGTCAGGTCCAGGAACACTACGCCAGCTTTCTCATTGTCCTGGAAGCTGTCTTCGATATCTTGTGTGAGTAATATTACCTGGTCCACTGTTGACCTGCCACGACGGAAACCGGCTTGTTCTCACGGGAGCTGTGGGTCCACCACTGGGTCGATGCGGCTGTTGATCATCCTCTCCAGAATCTTAAATGGGATGCAGAGCAACGAGATCGGTCTGTAGGACTTGGAATCTTCCACAGGTTTGTTCGGCTTCGGCAGGGCTATGACGGGAGCTTGGCCCTCTGGAGGCACGACGAGAAGAACGAACACAGCCAACCAGATGTTGTTGTGCTCTGGTGGATGACGAACTCCGGATGGATGTTGTCACGGCCTGGTGACTTACCCGGCTTGAGTTTGCTCATGGCCGCATTGAGTTCGGCTGCTGTGAAGTCTCCAGAGAGATTGGCATCGGCGCTGGCCGCCTTGGAGAGAGAAGACACCTCACGCAACGTCAGGCGGGCAAAGTTTTTGTCTGCATCCGGGAAGCGACCGTTCTTCAGGAGCTGGGACGCAATGGCGTCTGCTGTCACCGGGCACCTGAATGGCATTGTATTTTTGCCTGTCAGCCAGTTGGTCTGCCATGCTTTGCGACTGGAGTGGGTAAAATTGATAGACTCAACTATTTCAGTCCATCTGGTCCTATGGGTGGTGTCCAGCTTCTGGAGTAGTGCTGTTGCAGTCGCGTCCACTTCTTCCCTGGAGCTAGTCTGCTGATGGTCACGCAGGAGATGGCTGCACTCCTCATCCCAACCTGGGATGTAGTTCTTGTTAGTCACGTGGGATGTTTTTCTTTGCTGCACCGAGGGGAACCTTACAATAGGCTGCGTATGCGGCGTCCACATCAGCAGCTTCTGGGTTCGGGAGACGGGCTGTTCTTCTTTCCGTCTCTGCAGCAAACGACTGCCAGTTAGCCTTCCGGAAGTTCCATCTCGACAGGTCTGCCCGCTACCGGCTGCACCAGTGATGGCACTTTGATGATGGACGGTCGGTGGTGTGAGCGGGGGAACCTGTCAATGACGCGTCTCTCAGGCTTCGGGTCGTTGGTGCGGCACACGGCGAAGGCCAGGTCCGGATTGGTGTAGGTGTTCCAGCGTGCAGAGAAGAAGCTTGGAGGCTCTTTTGGGTCGAACAGCAGCAGTGCATCGGTGTTGGAGGCCCAGTCGCTCAGCATCATTCCGTCTGGTATTGTGTAGTTGTAACCCCAGTCTGTGTGTTGACAGTTGAAGTCACCTGCATAGATGGCGGGTGCAGTTACGGACGGGAGTGATGATGCCATCAGCGCTGATGGAGGAGGCTTATATACGTTGACCGATGTTTCCTGGATTTTGGTGACCAGCCACTCGATGTTGGAGCCTGGTGGAGATTGGCTAATGGCTGTCCAGCTTAGTTCAGTCCTGACAAAGGTTGCCATTCCGTGCTGTTTACTGTGGATGGACCCAGCGAGAAGGAACCCAGGCAGCTTGAGGTTGTCGTGAGCTGCACAGTGTCTCTTGTAGGAGAACGACTGCTGCCTTGTTGAAGTCGGCGAGGCGTTGTATGACTTCGAGCTTGGTGGTGGTGAGGCCCTCGACATTGAGGTGGAACAGGCCTTGGTTTTCGACGGTCGGAATGGCCGCCCGTCCTGAAGAGGACATTCTATGCCTTGGTCTTGGTCTTGACCTTGGCTTGTACCTTGGCCTGCCAGCTCGATAATTGTGTGGCGACATTAGTTTCACAACATGCTGTCGTGCATGAAAGGGAAGAGAGGCTGTCTTATTCCCCGAAGGAATTCCATGTCAGGAGAAAAAAAAGAAAAAAAAGTGGAGATTTGAAAGGGATGGAAAAGCTTTGAAGAGGCTGACGGTTGCATGTGGCACCAATTAACACACTGATCGACATGTTTTGGAAGTGACCTGACCATGCAGCTTCAACGGACGAGTGTTACCGAGCTTCGGTGGGATCGAAGATCGCTCTTGATATAAAAGTGTTTGTGAGGCTGAGGACTGTTTGAGATGTGTACTTGCGTTACATGTATGTGGAGTTACTTGTGTAAATTTATAGTGGTCATTCATTGATGTGCATTCCTGTGACTGAGTAGGGGGGGGGGGCAAAATATTTTCTGTTGTACAGACATGAGACATAGAATCTGACATCCAGCAGTGATAATAGCAATGAACGAATGTGCTCAATTCTCCTGCGGGAGGGTCACGTGACGCATAACCCACCGGAAGCTCAGCACTGTCACTGTACTTTGGACAAGACAGCACCGAATCTGCATGACAAGCTGACACATGCCAGAATGAGAGGACGTGAAAGTTCGTAATGTGTGAGTACCGTGTCTGCGGTAAGGGGAGCGTTGACTCGTTCGAATACTGCTTGTTCTGTCGAACTCTACCTCCAACGAACATCTCGACTCAAGCGCAGTGCTTAGGTTGCTGACACCTCTGGTAATACTGAGCAAGCCCAATGAAGGAACGAAGCTGAACTTTGTCCCTTGGGCGAGGCATGCCGAAATGAGCAGGACAGACAACCACGTCGCTGATCGGGCCGACTTCTGCAGGCTTTGTCTGTGCAAGATGGATTTTTCCCGGTGTACTCATGTGAAACTGGAGCCAAGGCCCTGCACAAGAAGCCCTTTTAATAGAGGAAGTTCCCCTCAAGCTTCATCTGAAAGTCTTCGTGGATTTTTGCCTGATATTGGGGAGCTCGAGTGTTTTATCGCTAGTTATGTGCAAGAGCACCGTGTTGAACGACGCTAAATGAAGCACCTGATGATGCTGACCCTGAGAGGTCTCCTCTCCCACAACACGGAGCAACATGGTCGTGTGAACTCCGCTCCCCTGGTGAACGAGTGGGACGGCGTCAACCTCGGAACTCCACTGGCCGCGCGAACTCTGGGCATTCAGAAGGATTACCAAAAGGGGAAAAAACCACAAAATCAACGTGTGTATGTGTGACAATAACTACATGGCAGCCGTGGTGTTGCATGATACATGTGAAGGAGTACAGGGAAACTTGGGAAATTCATTAATGTATACCAAACGCCTTTGGTCAACAAATATTTTCTGCAGCGCAAATAAGTCGTGGAGTGAGGTGGTTGAATAGTTCCGATGAGGTTTAACAGAGTGGCCTGGTCACTGATCTGTTGGTGTGAGCATAGTCATCGGGAGCAGGCAGGGCATGGACACGAGCTATTCAACTTCTTGTTGTGGATGTTTTAAATTTCAAACAATTACAAAGGACAAAAGATATTGAAACTTCTTAGTAGCTTCCAACTGACTTCTAGCTCTTCCCACACAGCCACATCTGCCGTCTGCAAAAAGGGAACACGATTTGTTTGCAGTGTTTAACATTCGCTAATGATTGTAGTCTAATAAAGGACATAATGAATTTACATGTGCACGTCATTTTAAAGTATTAGTGCATATTTTGGCCCTTGATTACACTGTAAATGTTTTGCTTAAAGGAGAACGGAAATGACCAAAACAACTTTGCCGATTTCGAAACATAAACATATCTTAAACACTTCTATTGAGTTAATTTCACAAATATCTTCACGGTTTTATTAGAATTTGTCAAAATATCGCCGAACAAGCAAAATCAGTTTTGTCAAAACCGCAAACCGGAAATGACGTTTGCGAAGTAACCCAGTTTTTCGTTCTTAAAGCCTTGTTGGCTTCGTGATGATCAGAACACCGCTTTGTTTTCGTTACGATCAGTTGGAATCATGCCCAGTCGTTGTGTGGCTGCTGGATGTTCTAATTGTCCAAGTGAAACTGTCTCCGTTTTCAAATTCCCGAAGGATGTTAAGCTGAGATATTTGGACGAAACAAGTTCAGAGAATACGGGCGAAGTGGATGCCAACTTCATCGTCGGTGTTGTGCAGCGAACAATTTGAGCGCCACTGTTTCAATGAAATCCCACAACTTAAAGCAAGTTTGGGATTTGCTGTACAACATAAACGGGTGCTCTTTCCCTCAGCGGTACCGTCTATTTTCGTTCGTTTGGCAGAGAAACAAGATAAAAAGACGCGCAAATCGAAAGGTGCAGAAAAACTAGCAACGAAAAGGGTGAGTTGTGTGGCTTCTGTTTGTTTACATTTGACATTTGGTGACTTACTCATGTTGGTTTCTTTGTGATGGCCCGTGCTTTCCATGATTGTCAATGTAGGTGTAGTTAGCTGTTCGCAGCACATGTGTGTCCAAACAGCATGGTGCAAAACCAGGGTGGTTGATAATGCATGAAAGTACTCCAGCGTTTTCCATTTCCTCTCTAACTTTAGGTTTCTCCCTGCAGCACTTGCACTCATTCACCTGTGGCATGGCCTCACAATTACCACAACTGCACCTGTCCAGAAACAATAAGTATTTGCATATGTATGTCTGTTCTTACTAGAGCCTGTACATGAACACTACAACTGATACACCTGCAGTGCTGCACTAAGTCAATAAAGTCGTATTTCGTTTCTGTGTTTCTATCCATTTCTTGCCTCACGGCACCGAACATTAATTAAATATTAGTTATGTATTCCATTGACCAGAAAAAGAAACTTTTTCAATTAAAAAAGAGACATAAAAATGAATACCATTCAGTATTTTGGAGGCGCCCGAGATCAAAATCGATCGCCATTGTGTCTGTGTCCGACGATTTCTCTTCTTCACTCTGGACGGTATGGTTCGAATCTGCATGGGAGAATCGATTGTGATTCCCCAAGATTATTAACTTTCTCCATTTTCCGCATCAGATTGGTCTGAAATATCGCTGATATCTAGACTTACGCAACTATCGGAGTCGGTGTCTGCCATTGTTTACTATTGCGCAGTCACATCAGCTTCCTCCGATGACGTCGCATCGTGGAGGGCAGATTATCGCGAGATGCTGGCCAGCGCGAGAGAAATCGTCTGCTTATTGGCATTTTAAAACTCGGATATCTCACGATTCACGCATGCTAGAGCAACAATTTTTGCGCCAAACTTAATCTTTTTTGTTGCTACAATTAATTAATCTTAAGCATTTGATGTCTATACTCATGTCCGTTCCCCTTTAAGCTGACATTTGTATTCTGTAGTTTGCAAGCACATTTTGACCATCCTAAAATAGAAAAACCTAAAAGTTCAAGTCGATAATAGTATCGTTGAAAATAAGTCGCCGTGAGGTAGGACTGATGCATGAAGTATGTCCCCAGGTCCCTTGATAGATATTTCACACCTGAGATATTCATTTCGGCGGATGATACGCAGCTACTGAAGACAGATGACCCCGTTGCCATTCCCGTGTCCACAGTGAAGCAAGGCTTTGTCCTCGGATGTACACCGTCACAAGCTGCACTACCACATCTGACTTGGATGCTTTGGTGGCTGAGGGTGATGTCACTCACGATGTCATATAAAGCTGTTATGTCTCCTTCGAGTACATGGGCCAGCGAATACGTCACGATTTTCATGCCTACCCAATCTGGATTAATAGGCAAGAATGGGCAGTCGGTTTTGTTCATTGGCACCCGGAACATGTGGTTATTGGTGTCCACTGGCTCTTTCACGAGGACAAATGTTCCAATCCAGCGCTGCGATTGCTTCCGGAATATGTTGCTTGTTTTACATTTCATGTCAAACATTTTATGGAAAAGTACATATTATATGTCACGGTTTGACTTTGAAACTTCGAACTTTTTCACTTCTCCACTCACTTTTTCACTTGCGCATGGACTTTTTGACTTGCACTTTCACTTTGACATTTCCCCTTTGACTTTGACTTTTCGGTCTTGTTCACTTTGACAACTTGACTTTGACAAGCTGCCATCACTCAGACATCCCACTGCCACGTGCTCCGCCACTTACGCCGTTGCTGTGTCAAGCGGCTGGGGCTGCCGCCACCCCAATTGCCCCTAGACACGTCGACACACATGGTTTTTCCTAGAAAGTACACACACGTGCACCATTCCCATGGCGGCACCTCCACCCTGCGTCTTCGCATCGTTGTCTTTCGTCCCTAGGTCACCATGTAGACCGGCGCCTAATTTCCACGCGTGCCGCCTTCCTTGGACAAGCCGAACAGTGGACGCTTCTGACACTCCCTCTCGGCATTGGACACCGGCATTCGCTGTCAGGCGTAGCCACCCGGAACTTTGTGGATCGATTGATCGTGCCATCCCTCGGCGACGATCGTCTATCCGCAGTCGCCGTGCTGTCAGTAAACGCGCGCCTCGCCACGGCACTCGCACACCTGGCACGGCCGAGACACCCGAAGGCACGGTGGCCGCCCCGGCGCTCCTTTGCGTGTATAGCAACAGTGTAATTGCAAGGCACTTGTCCGAAGTTGTCCATCCTCTTGTAAAAGTACCTCGGCGACGCAATGACACCTCACACAATCACATTCACGCCGATGAACTTGCCCAAATCACAAACTCGATCGTCGGGGCGCATTCACAACTCCTCTCTGGTGCCCATTTGTGTCGCGCGTGCGTCGTGTTGCACCTCAAGGCAATCGGTGGAACAAGTGCTGCTCCCTTGCTCGCAAATTTCTGCATTTAAACGGAACAATTGACACCGGCTCCATTTTTCACAAATTACGCCATGAGAAGGCGTGTGGAAACCAAAACTTCATTCCCTGCAACACATCCCAATAACCCTAACCCTTCATTATTAGAACACGCCCACCTTGAGAGGTGTATAAGGTATAGACCACGGTCGCCAAGGTAAACGTCCATGATGTCTTTCTGTTCCCATGAGTTGTAGCCCAAGTATACCCTTGTTTTTTGTACAAGAAACTTCTCATCGAGCACTCGATCATTCTCTTTGACAAAGCTCGCTGCCCTGGTCGCCGAAAGTTAAAAGTTATCGGACAATTTCGAATGCTGAGTTCAATTTCACCCATGCGTCCTGTTGCCACAAAGCGAAGGGCCCTGTGTCATTCAACATGCAAAAGCCATCGTCATACTTTAAAGTCATCCGCTGGTAGCGATCCTTTGACATTTCACCACTTGGTGCACTCCAACAATTCATTGTACAGCCCAAACAGCGATGGCATATATAATCAGTGCGGATATGATTATATTTGCCCTTCTCCTGGAGCCAGGAACTCAGGCAAACTCGGTTACTCATTTGGCACAGGTCTACCGATTGTGCAGCAATTATCACAATATAATAGCAACTCCATGTGACCTAGCATTAAGAAATGTCCACCAAACCTAAGCCTTCCTTTCCGTCCGTTTAGAACAACTTGGTCAACTTGCCCCGACTCCAATACATACATGTGCAGCAAAATGCGTGAAGGCCTGCACAAAATCTAGTTCCCTTCAACCTTTATACACCGTCATATATTTCCGAGGTGAAAAAAAACCACCCAACAAAAACAGCGCCTTTCATTCCTAAGGTGACAATGACCCAAACAGCCCTAACAATGTTGGTAGACAAAGGAAGCTTCGTTTGTTTCCCAAAGCAGCATTTAATGGAACAACCTTTGGAGTCGCACCATTTTTGGAGGACGAAAAAAATGCCATGACAGGAAAAAAAAAAAAGAACAAACAAAAGAAACCACACGAAAAGGTGAAAAACAAAAGTCCATAAAACCGACAAAGAAATGAACAATAACAATGCAAAACAACAAAAATAGCACCAAAGGCCAAGCGTCATCGCCTTTGAGACAAAGCACAAACTTTACAACGAATGTTGTCTACCGTCAACCCTTGACACCGGCACTTCTCCCTCATGCCCTCATCGGCACGTAATACTTCGGCTACCTAAGGACACAACATACATTGAAGTAAATGCCAGTATTACCTTACACCAAGGCAATGACAAATCAGCCTCATGTCCATGGTGACTCTCTATGCGTACCCTGGCTTTTGTAACCCGTTTTGATGCAATCTCATTGGCGAACTCACGTTCCAGATGGTCCACTATTTCCTTGGTGTAATCCAACTTTCTTCTTCGTCGAACTTTTCATTGAGCACGCGGTGGACAAAGCATTAACAATGCGTCCCAATGCGAAGTCAAACAACCATTAAGAAAATGTCATGTCCTAGATGAAAGAGCGCAACAAGTCACGCGAAGTGAATGCCAATTCCAATCCAAGCAAAATCACTCCCTTTTACACAAGCAAACGCATCAGCAAAAGCTTCTCCCAGAAATTGTAGAGAATAGCACCATACTGTGTTTGAGAGGGATAAACGCTAATTCATATTCCAGGGGGTATTCAGGGTCACCGACGGGCTCGGAAGCTCCGCGGGGGATTCGTATACAACATCTGTCTTATTGGGAGCAATGTGACCCACGGTGCAGCCCGAAGTTCCTGCTTCGTGACGTCACGTTCGCACCGAAAACGCTATCCAGCTTGGGGGGCATAAACTTTATGCAGGTTGCGGGGCCGGCGAGCTATCTCGGGAAGCACCGGTCCATCAGGGTCGCCATGGATATCGACGTCTGTGCACGGTTTTCTACAAAACGGCGTTTACCTTGTCCAAATCTAACGAGCGGTTCCCGGGATATCCGTACTTTTGTGCGCCGTGACGTCATGAATCGGGCTGCAAATTGTCGTTTTTTTTTAAAACAGACGATTTTTGTCGGGTGTTTTTGATGCAACCACAAGGCGGAGAGGTGCGACCGGTCTCGTTGGTGAGGCCTGGGTCCTATCTAGTATGTCAGGAATTTTTAGGTTTCTGGGATAATCTAGTCGACCGGTACAACCGATCGTCGGAGGTCATCGCGATCGAATAAAGCGCTTCCGCATTCGCCTTTTAGACCAATGCGCATGCGCGGTTTTTCAGCACCTGGCGCGTCTGATCCCGAGCACGGAGACCGGTGCAGGTGGTATCCTCGGCCAGTCCAGTATAGTCCATATCACGTGCATGTTTTGGGAAGTGCCTGTTTCGGTTCGCTATGACCGGACAAAGTCGGCAAATTCTTGAAAAGGCGACGCGCCTCAAGTCTTGTATTCTGAAATGACGCGGGGTCTGGGGAGGGGAGCTGAAGAATCAGTGTCCACAAAGTCGCCAGTGGTCTTGAAATTTGCACAATCATGTCCCCTACACAATGACGTTTATTTCATCAAAATCCGACCAGCGGTTCCCGAGATAATGGAACATGTCATCGCGCAACACCACAACGGACTTTCGTAGTTCGCTTTTTGGAGCCCCGTGGCACGTCCCGATATTTCGAGAAGTACACATTTGCCAAGGTCGCCCAACTTATGACAATTTGCGCATGAATAACCTACACCAGATGACGTTTACAGCGTCAATCGGATCCGTGGTTCGGGAGATAATGCAACGTCATCGCGCCACACCAGAACGGACTTTCGTAGTTCGCTTTTTGGAGCCCCGTGGCACGTCCCGATATCTCGAACTACACATCTGCCAAGGTCGCCCAACATATCACAATTTGCGTATCAATCCGCTCCACATGATGACCTTTACGGCGTCTACATTGGACCGGCGGTTCGCCAGATAATCGAACATATGTGATCCGTACCACGTGACGTCACAACCGAAGCGGTCTACCATTGAAAAAAATAGTCTCGCGGCATGTCGACGATATCGTGAGAATTAAATCACAAAAACAAAAGTTGCGATATCGCAAAAGTTGCGCAGTGTTGGGAGAGGTCAAAACGTTCGGTCTCGTGTCGCTCTACAACTTAGCGGGGAGTTTGTGCAGATGGGACCGGCGGAACATAGCTTTGAGTTTGTGCAGATGGGACCAGCGGAACATAGCTTTGAGTTCGTCCAGATGGGGCCGACAGTGCGGGAAAAATTTGCAGATGATTGGTCATGCATGACAGCACAAATAGTGGTGACAACATGGCAGTGACAGTGTTTAGGTGTTAAATTGTTTGGTCAGGCACAGCGGGAGCATTTTGTATCATTAATAGCCAGACTATTGGCAATTTATTTGCAGCAGATACAATACAAGTCTTGTTCTTGCATGTGACAGAAATCAGTAATAATGTAACGCAATTATATAAAATTGAAATAATGAGGTAGGTACGCATCATACAGCAGCGACAACGAAGGAGTGAATGTTTGCGCTGTGTAACTATTATTGTCAACATGTCATTACTGCGTCATTTTAAACACGTGCAATAAAGGTGATTTTGTACACAATATTGAAAGATATAGTGACAGTGCAAATATTTATCAAAGATTGACCACAGTTTGTGTTTCATTTGCAGAACACAACAGAACAAATATTATTCAGTTACAGAATGAATCAGAATGGCATTGCTGATCATGACATTGGCATTTGAAACACATGCAATACAAGTGATTTTGTACACAATATTGAAAGATATAGTAGTGACAATGCAAATATTTATCAAAGATTGACCACAATTTATATTTCATTTGCAGAACACAACAGATCAAATATTCTTCAGTTACAGAACGAATGAGAATGAGAATGACATTGCTGATCATGACATTGGCATTTTAGGATAGTGTATGAGGGTTGTAGAACACAACAGAGTTCTCTCTCTCTCGTACAGAGTCAAAAAAAATAATTGTATTATGGTAGTTCGTTCTTTGTGCACATGTAAGACATCTCTGTTGGGAGCTTGCCCAGAGGGTTTCGTCACATGCCCATAGCATCACACCAATTCCTTCAAGGCTCACCCTTATCTCAGTTGCGGAGGCCATTACTCACTAAAAGGGAGGGAGAGATGAGCATTCCTGTGTTCAATTGGCAAAATAAAGTTGGTAGAGAGTGATAAAAATGCAAGTTGGCTTTGCAGAGGAGATACAATAACACACTTGTGTGGCTATGTCCATAAGGTGTAAAGAGACACTGTGCACCATTGAACAATTTGCCATTCATTGTTCTTGATTGTGCTGGCTGAAGTCTCAGGCGGTTAGGTTAGTCGTCGTCTTGCAGCACACACCTGATAGGGAATGGACTTGGGTTTTCAGGTTCTGCTACCATGAGATGTTGGTGTAGATCTTGGACCTCTTGGTGTGTTGTTAGTCCCACAATTAATCCACATCAACTCGCTGTTTCTCTGTTGCCATTTAATGAATAGCTGTTATCCGACACGTTGAATCGCCGTGGTGTTCTTGCGACAAAGCCGTGCTATAGCTCCGTGCCATTGGAGCTAGAAGAGTTTCCGCTGTTGCTCGTTTTCTTGGTCTCTGCCAGCCGCGGGGAAAGCGGTGACGAGGACATACAGCCCCCAGGGCCGGTAGTGTATGTCCTTTGTGAACCTGTATCCTTGTTCTGTGTTGTGTTCAGTGAGCTGTCTCCTTAGACGACACGTTTCGCCTATATCGATGACTTCGGTGTCCTTTGTGCTCACAAGCAGGTGCACGAATCCGTCATCTGTGTTCAAGTTCATGAGTTGCTGTTTGAAGACCCTGTTAACCACACGGATGGGATTGTGAAGAACGTTGACGCTTTGCAGCAACCCATCTATTAGTGTCCTGAAGTTGGAGGATTGGCGAGGAAGTGTTTGTATGGCTGTCATTGTGTCCTCTACGTCTCCGACGAAGATAATGTCCGCCAAGCTGCCCACACGACTGAGAACCACCAACAGCATTTTGGGAGACCACAGTCTATACATGCTTTGTCGTTCATTGATCTGGGTGGCCATTCGAACACACGTTTGGCCTTGCACTTTGTGGATGGTCGTGGCTACAAAATAACAGTGGTCACTGGTATCTTCGCCCCTTCATCATTCTGCGTCCGACAATGCTTGGCATGGAGTATCGCCGTGCAATGTTGAATGTTGCCCATTCTGCAGGAATGTTTGCAGGGTTCACAGGCTGCTGTCCCACTGGGATGAGGGTGATTCTGACACGTTGTTGCTGGAGCGGGAGCTGCATTGGTTGTACGACATTGTTATCAACATTTCACGCACCAGGCATAATTGTCCTTGTGAAAACCGTGGCATATGTCGTGTGTATATGTATATATTATAATTATATTATTATATAATTATATATTTATATATTATATATATTATATATTTATAATTATATATTTATTATAATTATATATTACTAGGGCATTGCCCGTACTATATCTATATCTAAAATTATATCCCCCCCCTCTATTTACATGAAATGGTTTGGTCCAAAGCGAACGGCTTCCGGAGTTTGGTAAAGAAATCGCCATCGCGTGCACAAACGCGCAGGAAAGCGAATGAATCGCAAATTCGTTTTTATTAGTTTTAAAACATAGTTTAACGCCAACATAGTTTGCAAACGTGAAATAAATGAATACGCTCTCAAATGTGCCATCCGAGGCAGAGTGTGTCCGCCACGTTCGGCACACGCGATAGTTCGCTGCTCTCTGATTGGTTGAATCGTTTTTTGGACATAGCTCGGTAAGTAATTGTCCGATTAATATGAAACCTTGAAAAGGCACATCCTCGGGTCCCCAGCAATATACCTGGCAAGTTAAAAGTATATCGGACCCGTGGTTGTCGAGAAACAGCGGTCACAGACAAACGTACAAACAGAGATTACTGGAATTATAGATAGATATTATATATTATATAATTATATTATACAATTATATGTATAATCCGGCATACCATGTGAGATGCATCATTGCACCTTCATAAAGGAGTCGATGTTGCGGTTCGGAGCACGAGTAGTTGAGCTTCCGACTGATCGTGACGTTTGCCGAGTGCCAGTTGCCATTTGTTGTTTCGACCTCATCGACAGCAGTATGTGTTGCAGAGTGCAGTGTTCGGTCACTGCGTTTGCTTTGCAGAAATTGTTCCACGGCTACATCCACAGCTTCCCTCTTCCCAAATACTTGCAATACGTCCGATGGCACTTCTGCCCATGTTTGTACAAACTGCTGAGGAACACAACGGCGTCACATGATGTTGCAGAATTCCCAAATTTCTGCATCCCCCAGCTTGTTACATCGCATAAGCTCAATCAGACGGCGTAGCTGAGGGTCACGGCTACAGCGGACGTAATGTTGTCGGACGAGTATGCGAAAACTGGTCAGCATAGCAACTGGTCCATACGGCCTGTCCTTCGATTGGTGCCAGCTGATGGATGTCACCCGTGGCCACACTTAGAGTTCCACCAAACGGCACGGGGCTTGCATCGAGTTGTCGCATGGCCATATCCAGGACTGTGAATAATTCACCGGGAATCAAGCCAATCTCTTTGACGAACATAATCTTGATCTGTCGTAGAGCCTGCGTTTTCAGTGGGGACCTGGCCAGCTTGTGCAGGCATTGCTCTGCAATTCGTCGAACTGAGTGTACCAATATCCACCACCGGCATACCAGTAATTAGATGTAGGTGTTCACCACCGAGACATCGAGCACGTTCAGACGTACAGTGCATTCAGAAAGTATTCAGACCCCTTCACTTGTTTCACATTTTATGTTGCAGCCTTATGCTGAAATCGTTTAAATTCATTTTTTCCATCAATCCACACTCAATTCCCCATAATGACAAAGAATATATGAATGAATGATCGTTTTAAGGCCATTTTCCCCGTTAGAGCGGGGGTTAGCCTTGCGGGCCCCATGACAATCATGGTTCCCTGTTTGAGGCAATGTTTTTATGGCCGGATGTCCTTCCTGACGCCAACCCTTGGTCGCCTCTTACGATGCGCAGGGATACGGTGTACCTATTCTAAACCGGGGTACACACCAGGATCATTCATCCCAGCAAGCTGGTACTCAATTTGCCGTCCTCGGAAGGATGACAGGCTGAGTCAACCCCCCTGGCGTTAATTCAGCGATCGACCGGGATTCAAACCCAGGATCCTAGGATCCCAAGCCGGCACCCTAACCGCTAAGCCAACACCATAATGACAGAGACAAGTGGATTTTAGAAAGTTTTGCAAATTTATTAAAAAGAAAAAACTGAAATATCACATAGACAAAAGTATTCATGCCCTTTGCCATGACACTTGAAATTTAGCTCAGGTGCCTCCCATTTCCTTTGATCATCTTCGAGATGTTTCTACACCTTGATTGGAGTCAACCTGTGGTAAATTCAATTCATTGGACATGATTTGGAAAGGCACACACCTGTCTATATAAGGTCTCACAGCTGACGATGTATATTAGAGCAAAAACCAAGCCATGAGGTCGAAGGAACTTCCTGCAGAGCTCAGACCGGATTGTGTCGAAGCACAGATCTGGGGAAGCCTACAAAAAAATTGCTGCTGCATTGAAGGTTCCCAAGAGCACAATGGCCACCATAATTCTTAAATGGAAGAAGTTTGGAACAACCAGGACTCTTCCAAGAGCTGGCCGCCCGGCCAAACTAAGCAATCGGGGGAGAAGGGCCTTGGTAAGAGGTGACCAAGAACCCGATGGTCACTCTGGCTGAGCTCCAGAGATCCTGTGTGGAGACGGGAGAAACCTCCAGAAGGACAACCATCACTGCAACACCACCGATCTGGGCTTTATGGCAGAGTGGCCAGATCGAAGCCTCTCCTCAGTGAAAGACACATGAAAGCCCGCTTGGAGTTTGCAAATAAGCACCGAAAGGACTCTCAGACTGTGAGAAACAAGATTCTGTGGTCTGATGAAACCAAGATTGAACTGTTTGGCCTCAATTCTAAGTGTCATGTCTGGAGGAAACCAGGCACCGCTCATCACCTGCCCAATACCATCCCAACGGTGAAGCATGGTGGTGGCAGCATCATGCTGTGGGGGTGTTTTTCAGCAGCAGGGACTGGGAATGGTCAGGGTTGAGGGAACAATGAATGGAGCAAAGTACAGAGATGTCCTTAATGAAAACCTGAAACAGAGCGCTCAGGACCTTAGACTGGGCTGAAGGTTCACCTTCCAACAGGACAATGACTAAGCACACAGCCAAGACAAAGCAGCAGTGGCTTAGGGACAACTCTGTGAAGGTCCTTGAGTGGAGTGTCACATTGGTAGTTCGGTCATCATTGAGGACAGCGCCAACACAGGGGTGTATTACAGTCTCTGTCGCAGCAGTGATAACCCGTTCCTCCTTGCTCTCTGTGAAGGTCCAGCTCGAGCCCTGACTTGAACCCAATCAAACATCTCTGGAGAGACCTGAAAATGGCTGTCCACCGACAGTCCCCATCCAACCTGACAGAGCTAGAGAGGATCTGCAGAGAACAATGGCAGAAAATCCCCAAATCCAGGTGTGCAAAGCTTGTCGTGTCATACCTAAGAAGCCCCGAGGCTGTAATCGCTGCCAAAGGTGCTTCCACTAAGTACTGAGTTAAGGGTCTGAATACTTATGTCAATGTGATATTTCCGTTTTTTTCTTTTTAATAAATTTGCAAAACTTTCTAAAATCCTGTTTTCTCTGTCATTATGGAATATCGAGTGTAGATTGATGAGGGGGAAAAAAGGAATGTAAACTATTTCAGCATAAGGCTGCAACGTCACAAAATGTGAAAAAGTGAAGGGGTCTGAATACTTTCTGAATGCACTGTATATGCCACGAGAAGTGTGTTGAATCCCAGCGACATGGAGTACACTTGACACAAGGAGGAGAAAGGTTTTGCCTGCTCCAGGACCACCAACGAACAGAGGGAACTGAATGGACGTATCGTCTGTGTTGGAGTGCATCCTGCAACACAGCAAATAGCACACGGCATTGCTGAGTGCAATTTGCTGCTCTTCCAATGATTCGTTTGAATGGTTTTCTGTTTGCTGGAGAACAGGTACGTAATGCACAGGGATGCGACATTTCATTGCTGCATGGTCAGGAAAGTTGGGCAGGTTCTGAAGGCTGAGGGCATCTTCCGCTGCGTGTTGTCGACTCGTTTCGGGCTGCTGTAGTTGTGCATTGCTGGCTTCACTGATGGCTGTCTGTCGCTCGAGGCATTGCTTCAATCCGGCCACCAACACATGCACAATCCTGGAGAACTGTCTCGTTCCTATTGGGAGCCACATGAGTTGTTCAATATATTGACGTGCCAGGTGGTGAATACTTGCAATGTCAGTTACTCCGTCAGTAATCAGGCGAACTTTTACGAAAGCACATTTCAGGTCGGGGCAGGAGTAGAGATCAACTTCTGTGTGGAATTTGCCCATGCTGAGGAGATGAACGAGGAAACATGGCATCACAAATGGTGTTACGGCTGTGAATACCACGATGTTATTCACTTTGGTAACAACGAATTTCCGATAGAAGTCAGACTTTTCACCACAGTCATCATGTTCATATTCAGCATGTCAGGGGGCGAATATGGCCTGGTACATTTGAGCAGCTTGTTCAGCACGTGACGGGATGTCACTATGCGTTTGTTGTTCCACAAATGCCACAGCGTCCTTTACATGTGCTTGGCGCAGGTGTATTCGTTGCATCTTCCCGCTGATCCAGCATGAGGTGAGGGTGGCGTCGATCTCGTACCGCTTGCATGTTTTCATGCAGAACCATCGGTTATAGGAGTGCAGATCATCAAAAAGCATCAACTGGTGGACGAACCGAGAACTTCCAGGTGTTATCTAGGTAGTAGTATCCGTTGAGCAATTGCCGAATGACGATGGTGTGATTGTAAGTAAACTGGCGCCACGTTGCGAGCCCTTGACGTGCTTGCACTGCTTCGGGTGTCCCTCCTATGGCGTCCACATCATGCTGTCGTGCACGTTGTTTTGTCTCCGCTGACCTATACTCTGGTGCTTGTGTCGACCCATGTGTGTATTCCACATTGGTTGTAATGAAAGGCAGACGGAGACTGTGCCACATCATCTCGGGCAAACCAATTTCCCTCGCCATATGTTCTCCTCCATCCTTGCTGCTCTTCATTGCTTGTGGTGTGATTTTTTTTTTCTTTCATAATTCGTGAGGTCACTGAGCTGTACATGAACCGTGTTGTTTGACGGGTCCTTGCTGTTGCTGCTGCCTTTGAAATCAGCTTCTCTTTTCTCTTCCACACCGGCAGCATACTTGCACACATACGCCACTTGGAATCGCGTGTCGCACAGCTGAACGTTCATGCAGGATTGCATGGCGAGCCAGAATTGTGGTATCGTGGGGATGAAGGTGATTGTGATTGATCCAGTGATTGAGTTTAATCTGCTGATTGTGATTGATCTGCTGATGTGATGGATCTACTGATTGTGATCGATCTGCTGATTTTGATTGAGTTTGATCTGCTGATTGTGATGGATTTACTGATTGAGATCGATCTGCTGATTGTGTTCGCTCCTTTTTGTGTAGTTTTAAACTGAAGAAACCTAACATGGATTTTTTTTCTCCCCTTCTTGTTTTTGAGATTATTGTCCTGGTGAAATGTGCATATGCAGAAACTTGGATGAGTACACAGGAAAGGAATACAAGAGTGTTCATTGAAATCTGAAGCAATGTTCAAGAACATTTTTCACAAAATGTGCAATTCTTTCGAGCACTGACTTTTATCACATTGCTCATCAATATTATCAAAAGCGTTATATATTTCAGTGAATTTTCATTTAAAGTCCATGAAACATGAGGTGGTAGAAATGCTTCCCATCGATGGCAGCTCGGTGTATTTTGGAAAGGAAGTGATTAACATTACGTGGTGTCATATCATGAGACTTCAACGTTGTGATTATTAGACAAACCACCAAATCATTTTCTTACCTCATTCTCTGCAGTTGTCGTTTCTCTTCACCTGCTTCTTCAATAAGTTTTTCCAGCACATCGTTTTACTGGGAAAAAAAAGAAAGAAAAAAAAGTCAACAATAAGAATAAAAAAACAGCAACCCTTGTTCATGGATATATTGGTTTTTCACGAGTATTTCTTTTATCCAAGTTTAAAATAAAGTTTAGAAAAGCTTTCATTGCAAGATGATGTGATCTTTGAATGATGCCGATTGTAAATGAGATTTCATTTTAAATACCTCAGCTACCAAAGGTGAACAAAGGTTATATTTTAACCCCTGTCTGTCTGTAAACATTATATCTCAAAAGGTTAAAGATTAATTCGGATGAAATTTGGTCGACAGGTTTAGTTGGGTGTGTGACGAGGACGAATTGATTCGATTTTGGTGAATTTTATTTTTAATTTTCCAAGTGATTCTTCACCATTGAGAAATGGGACCAAAAACGATATATAGCCTGATATCTCCAAACGTTGTGGACGGATTCGGACAAAATTTAGCAGAGATGTATCGTATGTGACAAGGACGAAATGATTAGGTTTTGGTGAATATCCGGAATCGGATCTGGATACTAGAATTTTAGTGATTTTTCACCAGAAGTTTGACCGAGTTGACCTCTTTACCTCAAAATAGTTGCTTTCCCAATTCAATGATGCACCATACAATTGCTGTTTAGTTTTCAATGGGTGTTTGTTTGCAGTGGGTGTTTGTTTGCCTTTGGCTGAAGGAGATAATAGTTTGAGAGAGATCAGATCCCCAAACATATCACGTGCTTCCAAACTCCACTCCATCTCCCAAATTTCTCCCAGGGAGGGGACCCTGGTGCGGAAGCCCTCGTTTAAATGGTTGTTGCAGCTTGAAGGGAAGCAAGCTCCAATGGACATTCAATGTGTTGATTTGTCTCTATTGGCGGCATATTTAATAAATAGCACCGCAAAGCGGGCGTAACCCCTCAGCCCATGCATGGTGGAAACCAATTTCAAGATGGCTGCCGTGGCGTCTATATTGAAAATCGCATCGCGCCCATTTTCGAAAGGAACCTTCCTCTACTCAACCCCAACACACACTGCAAACATGGATTTAATCGGCAAGCCGTTCTGCTCGAAATTGACGGAAACCAATTTCAAGATGGCTACCGTGGCAGCCATATTCAAATCGCAGCGTGCCCATTTTCGAAAGGAACCTTCCTCTAATCAACCCCAACACACACTGCAAAAATGTATTTAATCTGACAAGCCATTCTGCTCGAAATTGACGGAAACCAAATTCAATATGGCTGCCGTGGCGGCCATATTGAAAATCACAGCGCGCCCATTTTCGAAGGGAACCTTCCTCCACTCAACCCCAACACACACTGCAAAACTGCATTTAATCGAACCAGCCGTTCTCCTTGAAATTGACGGAAACCAAAAGTTGACGAAGGCCCGCCCGCCCAGACGCCCGCCCGCCAGGACGCCCGCCCGCCCGGACAACGCCCGTGATGACAATACCTCTTAGCCCAATTTGGGCAGAGGGGTGAAAAGTGGTGACGAAAGCTTGGCAGGCCTTTTCATTTGCTCGAGTGAAGAAAGTGGGTGATCATCAAATGTTCATTTTCGATTGAATTAACCATTACTTTATAATTCATTTATTAAAATCGATGGCAATGATCGGGGTTCAACTCGACATTTTGTTGATGTCCGGTGACAAACCCTTGACTTCGTGCTGTCACCCTGGAAGTATGCAATGACGTCACGTCGCTCCGGGATACAAAAGCCGTCTGCCATTATGGGAGACGAACAAATGTGACGGCTAAACCGCCCCGGTAAACAAATTTGAAGATCGAGACTAAAATCAATTGATATTGAGCCTAGCATGTGGACATACTTACCACTCATGAAATGGTCGCCACATACACCAGCTCGGATACACTTGTCTCCCGTAATGGCGGCAACATTATGCAGCCCAGTTCTCACAGCAGAAGTGACGTCTGTTGTATACTGCTAATGCCACAACTCAAGGCAGCAATTGCATGTTTTGAAAGTCCTCTCTGGTCTTCATGACTGAACGAAATGACTGAGAATACAATATAACTGTGGGGGTCTAGCGAGTACAAAGGTCTACAGACTCTGCAGGATGTTTGCTGTCACTTTAACCTACGTTACACCGGATTAAAGGCCAATGAAAACAACCCATCAGGTGTCGGTTTACCTTTGACTCTGCGGGAACGACAAACTGCGGTGGTAATTTCACTTCATCGAGATCACAGTCAGTGTTGAAGGTAACGGGCACAGGAAGAGGGTTGTGCAGAACCAACGAGGTGGAAGCACCGTGTCGGGCGGTTGCCGACAACTCCAGAACTTGCACGACGTCGGGAGAGGTCGTGTGGAATATCAACATGAAGAAGATGAACTCGTGTCTCCTTGTTGAGGAAAATTACCTGCAGGGTGTAGGGACAATCAACGATTACACCTGCACAGGTTTCAACAGTACAATCTGTGCAGTTGATGAGGTTTCCTGAGCAAGTTGGACCTTTTACATCAGGGCTGTGCAAAACCTAAGGGCTCTCATACTACCTGAGAGTTTCAAGCAATGCAAAGAATTCAAAGATCGGTTCAATCGATCAGGATTTATTCACACAGGTTCTGCCAACATCCAAGAAGCACACACAGCCTTTCCCGCCTAACCACGGCTCCGCACACACGTCATGCATTACAACATCCACGTCCTGTAACATCCTCAATATCCGGGTCCTGAAACATCCCGACATCCGGGACCTGACACATCCCCCACATCCGGGTCCTGAAACATCCCCAACATCCGGGCCCTGACACATCCTCAACATCTGGGTCCTGGGACATCCCCAACATCCGGATCCTGTGACATCCCCAACATCCGGTTCCTGTATCATCTGCAACATCCGGTCCTCTATCGTCCGCAACATCCGCGTCCTCTATTGTCCGCAACATCCGGGTATTGTATCATCCCCAACATCCGGGTCCTGTAACATCCCCAACATCCGCGTCCTGAAACATCCCCAACATCCAGGTCTTGTAACATCCCCAACATCCGGGTCCTGAAACATCGCCAACATCCGGGTCCTGCAACATCCCCAACATCCCCAACATCCGCGTCCTGAAACATCCCCAACATCCATGTCCTATAACATCCCCAACATCCGGGTCGTGAAACATCCCTAACATCCGCGTCCTGAAACATCCCCAACATCCAGGTCCTGAAACATCCCCAACATCCACGTCCTGAAACATCCCCAACATCCGGGTCCTGAAACATCCCCAACATCCGCGTCCTGAAACATCCCCAACATCCGTGTCGTGTAACATCCCCAACATCCGGGTCCTGAAACATCCCTAACATCCGCATCCTGAAACATCCCCAACATCCGCGTCCTGTAACATCCCCAACATCCGGGACCTGCAACATCCCCGACATCCCTGACATCTGGGTCCTGAAACATCCCTGACATCTGGGTCCTGAAACATCCCCAACATCCAGGACCTGAAACATCTCCAACATCCGGGTCCTGTAACATCCCCGACATCCGGATCCTGAGACATCCCCAACATCCGGGTCCTGCAACCTCCCCAACATCCGGGTCCTGCAACCTCCCCAACATCCGGGTCCTGCAACCTCCCCAACATCCGGGTCCTGCGACATCCCCAACATCCGGGTCCTGCGACATCCCCAACATCCGGGTCCTGCGACATCCCCAACATCCGGGACCTGCAACATCTCCAACATCCGGGTCCTGTAACATCCCCGACATGCGGGTCCTGAAACATCCCCAACATCCGGGACCTGAAACATCTCCAACAGCCGGGTCCTGCAACATCCCCAACATCCGGGTCCTGTATCATCCCCAACATCCTGGTCCTGTATCATCCGGGTCCTGTATCATCCCCAACATCCGGGTCCTGTAACATCCAGTTTCTTCACATAATCAATTCGTAATCAACCAGCTAACGGCACATCATTAATCAATTCGTAATCAACCAGTTAACTGTACATCATCAATTCATTAATCAACCAGTTAACTGAACATAATAAATTCATTAATCAACCAGTTAACCATACATAATCAATTTATTAATCAACCAGTTAACTGTACATGATCAATTTGTAATCAACCAGTTCACTGTACATAATCAATTCGTAATCAACCAGTTAACTGTACATAATCAATTCGTAATCAAGCAGTTAAATCTACATAATCAATTCGTAATCAACCAGTTAACTGTCTTTCATTGAGGAGAGGCTTCCGTCTGGCCACTCTGCCATAAAGCCCAGATCGGTGGAGTGTTGCAGTGATGGTTGTCCTTCTGGAAGTTTCTCCCATCTCCACACAGGATCTCTGGAGCTCAGCCAGTGACCATCGGGTTCTTGGTCACCTCTTACCAAGGCCCTTCTCCCCCGATTGCTCAGTTTGGGCGGGCGGCCAGCTCTTGGAAGAGTCCTGGTTGTTCCAAACTTCTTCCATTTAAGAATTATGGAGGCCACTGTGCTCTTGGGAACCTTCAATGCAGCAGAGATTTTTTTTGTAGGCTTTCCCAGATCTGTGCCTCGACACAAACGTGTCTCTGAGCTCTGCAGGCAGTTCCTTCGACCTCATGGCTTGGTTTTTGCTCTGATATGCATTGTCAGCTGTGAGACCTTATATAAACAGGTGTGTGCCTTTCCAAATCATGTCCAATCAATTGAATTTACCACAGGTGGACTCCAATGAAGGTGCAGAAACATCTCAAAGATGATCAAGAGAAATGGGAGGCACCTGAGCTAAATTTCAAATGTCATATCAAAGGGTATGAATACTTATGTAAATATGATATTTCAGTTTTTCTTTTTAATAAATCTGCAAAACTTTCTAAAATCCTGTTTTCTCCGTCATTATGGGGGTATTGAGTGTAGATCGATGATGGAAAAAATGAATTTAAACGATTTCAGCATAAGGCTGCAACATAACAAAATGTGAAAAAAGTGAAGGGGGTCTGAATACTTTCTGAATGCACTGTATATCTCAAAGGTCATCTACTCCTGTGCTTCAGTTTTCAAGGTTGCGTTTAATTCCTGAACCAGACTATGGTACTTTGCAGGCAAGGTGTTGCAACGAGTCCACAATCGTATTATTGTTTATCCTTGTTCTGTTGGTTGTAATCTCCTTCAGCAGGGGACAAATTGTGGAACAGAGCCCTCCCAGAAGCCAAAGTATCGACCTTCTTTTTATGAGGATCTTGTTTTTTTGTCCCCCGTCGCACCGCGGAGCGAAAGGGGGACTATGGTTTTCCTCTCCGTGCGTGCGTGCGTAAGCGAAGGACCGAATTCTAATTTGGTGTGGGTGCAACCCACACAGACAAATATATACACACACACACAGACTTGGCATTTAATATGGAATATTTTTTTTGTGGGGGTGAACTTACTTTTCAAGATGACTTAGAACCAAAAGTTCATTGGAATTATGTTGAAATTATTCTAGATTTTGTTAATGTGACCTTTAAAAGAAACAAAAACCACATTTGACATTTCGAAGCAAATAAATTGATCCTTGAAAGTGATGTAAACTGATATATATATACGTATATATATATATATATATATATATATATATATATATATATATATATATATATATATATATATGAAGAGCTCTTTTCCAAAACGCTATAAATCCATTTGGAGCATTTTGTGTAAAATGAGAATTTCTGCACAGCAAAGGAAATGAAGCAAACTTCCTTTTTTTTCTGTTTCAATGTTTAATATGCAAATATTAGAACATATCAAACAACAAACTGAAAATCTAGTAATCTTTTTTCACAACAAATTAACAAAAATAATGAAGTTTTTTTCCAAAACGCTATATATCCACTGTGTGACAGTTCTTAAAAAACACCACAAGTCCAATGATGGACGTTTCTCAATGTCAGACTTGCATTGGAATGCAGGTCAGCCCTGTCCGGGCTCTTCATCACTGCTGGCTGCATCAGCCTCGCTCACCACTGACAAAGCAGAATCATAGAACGCCCGGACTTCGTCTGACGCTCCTATTTCCGCAAGGAGTGAAAACGCATCACGCTTCTTCGCCTCTTTTACAGTGGTCTGCATTGGTAATGGATCAGGTCTGAATTCAGCCCATTTCTTGCCCCGTTTCAAAACACTGTGGTGGCAGTATGCAGCACTGTAGGAGGTTTTAAAACCCACTTGGCCATTTGTGAATTCTAGCATGCGGGCCTCACTAATTTTGAAGGTTTTCTTCGTCCTCACATGATGTTTGGTTGCTGATCGGTAATCAAACGACTGCCAGTCCTTTCCATACACGTAGACATTCCCAAATGTTTTCAAAATTGAGCAGTACTCTTCTGGGAGCAGGATGGTGTCCACTTTCCTAACTCTCTGTTCAATTCTCCCAAATACTCTATCTGCTGGTAAAAAGCTGTGCCCCCTAATTGGAAAGGTGTACTCAATCCTGAGACCAGGAATTGTTTGCTGAAGTGCCAAGAGCATGGATGCCATATTCATATTCTTATTTTGTCCAAAACATGAATCGCTGAACAAGCGAAGGCTTTTTTTCTCCCGAAGCGGACCATTGAGTGGGTGGCGGAAGCAATGATCCAGTGCGGAAGCTGTCATATTGCTGTCCTTTTTGTTTTGATTTTCCAGCCAGACATAAAGGTGGACATCCTCCTTGAGCTGTTTGCTCTCCTTACCATGATGCACAACAACACCAAACAGGTAAAGGTAGAGTTGTCTGGAATAATAGGCTTGGCCTATTGGTGTTTTGGGCAAAATTAGATTTTGCATCATGTCGAAGCAAACAGTCACGGAGTCCTCTTCGTCCCTTCCCAGCTGGTCATAGAATGCTCGTGCTCTTCGCCGATGCAAAATGAACAAGGCTGTTTCATTTTGCTTTTCAGCTTCTGACATGTTTGGATCCTTTATTCTCATCCTGTATTTGGCACAATTGGAACAGGCATCTGTGGCAGGATGGCCAAAGCCAAGGTTGAATTGGGATGAGAAAACAGAATAGTACAGAGAGTAGCTGGTTTGGGCGTGGTTTTGTGCCTCAAACAGCTGGTGCATTTTGTGCACACTCAAGTCAGTGGGGAGATATTTTCGCCCTGGAGCCCCCCTACGGCCGTAATGACTGGCCCTGCAGGTGAATGTTCCAATGTGATTGGAGATCAGATCCCTCTTGCTGTTGTTGATGTCTACTTTTCGGGCGCCTCCCCTTCTTTCTGGGCGAGCCTCAGCAGTCTCCGCGTAATATCGGGCCACCCGGGACACTCTGTCCTTGCTGATCCCTGAAAAAATCAAAAGAATAATGCAATACCTGGTATAAAATGGCTAATATCGTATGGGGTGCAGGGGATCAATCTTGTGGAACCGATAGACAGAAATAATTTTGACTGTGGCTGTTTTAATCAGCCCAGCAAAGTTGCAACCACCTCGATTCCGACGTAGAATCTGCCTGGAGATGCTGTGAATCGGTGCTAATAATTTTTTTATGCATGATCATCGCTGACATACGTGGATTATGTAAATATTTTAAATGTTATCTGTGGTGGAGAATCTGGGTGCATGCATAATGGTGTGCAAATAGTAAACGCGAATAACATTCAATGAGCTTCCAGATGAAAGATATCTGCAATGAAAACAATACAAAAACTCATCCAGTACTGAGACGAATGTGTCTTTACAAACAGGAAGCTTGTCTGGGTGGTTCACCGTCAGCAGACTGAACTGCACGGAAACATTCCTGTTTTTCCTTCTGCCAACTGTATCCACCTTCTTGCGATGCCGCTTAACAGACGTGATTGTCATCAGCTGCAGAAATTCCCTGTCCTGATCTGCTTTCTTTGAGTTTCCGTATAATTTGTCAAAGTTCAGTCTGAGGTCGTCTTCTGTGAGCTTATTAGCGTGACAACGATTTTGATTTTTTCCAGCGGTGTGTTTACATGCCACGGTTGGAACTTTACCAGCACCAGAATGGCGAATTTTCTTAGCTTTTTCCCGTTCATGGTTGTCCTTATTCAACTTACGCTTTCTTCTTCCCGGTGAAAGCACCACTGCTTCGTCCATCCCATCAAAACTGTCCATTTTACAGAAAATTACGTCCAAGAAAATTACGCCACAGTCAAACAACGGAAGTCGCCATGTTGTGGAAAATTCCCCACGCGGATTGGCCGACAGGCAATATCGCGGTTTGGAATAAAAGTGGCATGGCGTTTGTCGCACTTTGCAAAAAAGATCTAAACTGGGCTGCGTAAACTAACGGGAGATATCACGTTTTGAGAAAAAACGAATGTGTGATATTGACCGACTATCTGTTCACGAATGTTGGAGCTGGTAATCGCTTCTTTTTTTTTTTTGGCGTTTATCGCGTTTTGGAATAGAGCTCTTCATATATATATATATATATATATATATATATATATATATATATATATATATATATATATATATATATATATATATATATGTGCAGAGAGGCTGGCCAGCACTGATTTGATTAAGGTGAGCTTTCATGCTGAGGGGTCATTGCAAATTGAGCTCCGTTCACTGACCCAGGCTTTGTCTGTCTCCCCTTTCGTCGTTTCGTGCTTGGATCATGAACAAATTGTAAGTGCAGGCCTATTTGGCTCGGAGTAACGAGTTGTTTTATTGATCTACCAAGGATAGGGGGTCAGTTAGTAGGAAGGGGGGAAGTGAGGCTCGGCTGCCGCAGGGCAACGCTGGTAAAACCAAGAACTTCCCAGGACAGGGCAGTCTCGAGACAAGATGGGGTATGCCATTGCATACCAGGGAAAGTATAGGCTGTGGGATAACGAAGAAGACCCAAGGGACATGGCCAGGAAAAAGGAAGAGCGCAGGCACCAGGTAGGCTTGGCAGGAGGGGTAGTGGCAACTACAAGGTCAAGCCAGGAAGCTCTAGACAAGAGAAACCTTCCCATCCGTCTATTGGAAACTGTTCGGGGTGGTGGAAAGAGGAAGCGATGAAGAGCCAGGCAGCGGTGAAACAGGCTCGCCTGGCAGGAGTTGTCGTGGCAACTACAAGGTCAAGGCAGATGGAGACCAGGGTTAGGACAATGCTGAAACTCCATTGAGATAAAGCACAGGAAAACAGAAATCCACGTAGAAACAAACAGGACAGGTGAACCTGAAGAGAAAATAAATAGGCTCACAGCAAGGGGCCAGGTAAAAGCACAGGTAAGGTAGGAAGGATTGGAGTGGTATTGAAATATTGAAATATTGAAGCATTAAAGCTGTAGTATTGAAGCTACAAGGACAGAGGACAATTAAGGAAATAGTCAAGCAAGCGAACCAGCGGCTGATGCCGCTGGTTCTGGATCAAGACCCCGTGGTAGGGGAGGTAGTTACCAGACGCCTACCCTCCCAAGACCAGGGCCCTGTCCCCAGGCTCCAGGCACCACCCTCCCTGCCCCCACCCTTTTCACCCCCCACCCTTTTCACCCCAATTTCACCTTTTCATCCCGTCCTCAAATCCCCATTCTTTTGAATGATGTGAGAGGAACATGAATGAATGAGGATTGTTGGACAAGATTGTACAAAGATGAGTGTACATGAATTTATGCTGTGTGTATGATTGCAAGGATGTGTGTCATTGGCGTGTGTGCTTGGCCGCCTTATGGACGTGTGTATGATTGACAAAGGCCTCTTGTTTTGTCTGCATAAATTATGCAAAGTGGATGGGTTTCGGTGTGACGTTTTGCAAATATCTCGCAGTGCTTTGCGTACATAATTTGTGAACGAAAGAGTTCGGTGAGGAGAAAGATTGTTTTGGGAGCCAACAGCGTGGTAACGCGGAGTGCGGATGTGCAGGCAGATCCCCCATGACGAGGCACGAACCGCTGGAATAGCGAGGCGAAAGAATGATTCCGTCTAGCCGGTGGTAAATGCGCATATTTAATGTGTGTACATTGATGACGTTTTGAGTGGCTTGGGAAGCGAAACTAGGATTTCTTTAATGTGCGGATTCTTAGAGCACAATGATTAATTGTGATTAATAAGATTTGGGAATCGGAGCGACACGTGACCAACCAGTGGTCGGGAAAATGATGCAACGAGCCGAACAATGACTGCACCTTCGTGGGCAGCCAAAATTAAGGGCTCAGAGTGGAGACGCGTGGAGCTGCCACGTGAGGAGGAACATGCAAGCTGGCATTGTGCCCGTGGGTGGTGAGCATGGCCCCACAGGTGGATGAGGGAAAGTATTTGAGATTTGACGGTTGAGAAGGGAAATGTGAATTTAACGTCCATCCGAGGGATAAGAACCTTCCGGTATGGTTTTCTGTCGGTGTAGTTGTGGTGCTCAGCTGTTGGTATGGTTGTGGCTTGCACCGTGTCAATGACATGCTGGTTCTTCAGTGCAGGAGGTGTGCACCAGGTAGAGATGGTGCTGCATGGTGGAGCACGCCTCCCAAGGAAGGCTGTGAAGTTTTGAGATGAGAGCAAGTGTTCCGCATTTCGATTGAAGATAGAGGTGGCTTGTGGTAGCAGGAATTCCTGGGCAGATTTGGTGTTAGCGGTTGTTATTTTGGTTCATCAAATGTTTGCATTTGTAATGTGGAACTTCTCTGATTGTCTGTCTATCTGTCCGGATGCGGAGCTCTTGGAGAGGCAGGATGGGCTGGGGTTGACCAAGCAATTGTTGTATTTGTAGGATGGAGACGTCTGTTACCCCAATTATTAATTTGTGAACTGGCAGCTTTGTTTGAGATGCGTGTGAAGATCATTCGAGACAGGGAAGTTTTGCAGATGGAAAGGTTCTGCTCGCATGGGAATGAGGTCAGAGTTAATTTGCTAACCTTGAAAGGATGACAGGCTGAGTCAACCCACTGGGTGTTAATTCAACGGCATGACAGGGACTTGAACTGGGCCAACTTGGGATCGCGGAATGCGTTGAATGGAGGGAGATATGATATGATATTTACGAGATATGATTTTAAAACATGGGGCCTGACATTATAACGATCACGTGGGATCGTGCGCGATCGGAGGTCCGCCGGACACTATGGTCCGCCTGTAATCTGGCTACTCACTTGAGGACGGGAGCTCTGAGCTCTCTCGGTCGTTCTCCAGGTCGAAGGGACCTAACGGCTCGGGCTGGCAACGAAGCAGGCTCAATGCCGTGTGTGCCGCTGATACAGTGCCTCGACGAAGTTGAGGCGAAGGGACGTTGTGAGCTGTGACATGCGACAAAGTTGATATGAAGCGGTTTCTTGGGGAGGGTTACACTCGATGGGCTGCCGTTGCCTTTGCAACAGCAATTAGGGCAGGAATAGGGAATTTGTTCAGAATGCCGGCGATAACCCACCTGTGTCTGTCCCTGTGTCTGCCTGGCTTTCTGGCCATCCATGGAGTCTTGTTTCTGAAACACTGATTTTGGGGGGGTTGCGGGTGTGCCGCGGAGCTCAGGTGCACCTGTGGTGAGTTGTAGTGGTCTGGGGTGAATGTTCTACTGGAAGGTGGTTTGGTGTGAGATGTTGACCACAACCTGACGATGTTGTTCGTGGTGGAGGCCTTGTGTTAAAGTTGGGACGTGTTGCTAGGGGTCTGGGTGGCTGCACTGTCGGCATGGTTGAGGGTGGTTGAAGGTTGCAGTTTGCGTGGAATGCAATAAACATGCCCGACTTTTGGCTTTGTGAGGCTCCAGATAGAGGTTGGTTTGCAGGTTTCACGGAGGGAGAGCGAACAAGGACGGTGGCTGGGCTGGTGAGAAACTGCCTGGTTTTATGTTGATTTATGTTGTTGATTTATGTTTAATCTTGATGTTAATCTTAATTCCTATAGTCCAGTGCATATGGGACGGGGGAAATCTAAGATGACGTCAGTGTGCTCCGAGTTGAAAGGAAGACGAGGTCATCACATTGGATCCCTTCCAATGTCAGAAGGTAATTGGAGAGGTGGGGTGCTGATTTCTGCATGAGGTTGGCAGAATTTGCCCTTTGTTGGCAAATGACTTGTTTGCATTTCGCTTAATAAATGAGCTGGCATATAGAGACTGTGGATTAGACTGCGCCAGTCTGGAGAAGTGGTGTCCTTTGGAAGTGAGTTCGAGTCTGGTTGGGTTCTGGGGCTTGTGGTTCGCCTCTGTTGTCTGTCTGTCTGATTGTAAGTCCATGGTGCGATTCCATGGAGGGCCAATTGAGTGCTCAGGTGCTGAAGTGATTTAACATCGGAATGCATCTCTCGGAGAACCACCAGCTGTTCCAGGGAGGTAAGGTGTGAAATATAGTGATGTGATCTTCGCTGGAAATGTGGTTGAGAATGGAATGGCAGCGGTGAAGGAATCGTTGTTTTGGTGCCGTGTACAATGTCATTGTAGAAGAATGTCGGGTGGCGAGTATGGACATGTTAATCAGCCAGGATGTTGCGGATCTCTGTTTTATGTTGTGGCCTGGTTGTTGACAACATCATTGTCCCATTGTCAACAGAGGGCATCTCTAGACACCAACAGAGGAAGGAGTAAAACAGGACGCCTGCACTCAAACAGTGAGAATTGACGAGAGTGAGTCAGTGGGTGAGAAACACCAGACAGTAAGACATATGAGAACTATTTTTATTTTCAATAAACAGACCAGGTTTTTTTTAATTTGTTTATTTACGAAAAATATAATAAATAAAGAGGGGAGGTTAATAGTGGTTTGTCTAGTAAGTAATTCTAGTTGAAATCCTAGTTGAAAGAATTTAAATGTAGATATTGGGATTCATAGTAGATATTGGGCAACTATTGGGCCAGAGGCTGAAACAGGTGCAGGGAACAGGTGCACTGGTGCATGAGATGCTGAGAGAGGGATTAGGAAAATTGGTTTGATGAAAATAATCATTGGAATAATGGTTTCTGTTGGATGCAACAATTTTGTGCAATTGATTGATCCACGAGATTATGCCCGAACCAATAGAAGCATGGCCATCCACACCTTCCAAGCCGGTGACCGCGTGCTTGTGAAGCACTTCACCCGCAATAACGCCCTGGAACCAAGGTGGACGGGACCATTCCAGGTATTGCTGACCACACCAACCGCAGTCTTTTGTGAGGGTAAGCCTTCCTGGATCCACGCCACGCACTAAGTTGGCCATTCAAGCACCAGACACTACACCACAGTAACGATGTTTGCAGTCACAGGTATAATGATTGATAGCAACAGTACCTGAACTGGCCGACAGTTTAGATATCTTTACCGATACTTACAATAGAATACAAGGTAGTAGGGGCAGATGGGAAAGAATGTTACCACGACAAGTCGTCCTAACGTTGGACCAGGAATTGTCACCACCATGTTTTTGGGAAATACTCACGTCAAGCAGGGCTATTACTATGTACAGCACCGTGACGTGGGAGGTGTCATTTCACGGAAGTAGTTACAGACCGGCATTGAAGAAATCCCTTATTCCAACATATTGGACACTTAGTAAGGAAACCTTTTCGGTGGAGGAACAGCCGGGATACAAATGGGGGTCACCTGATTTGAGAATACAGATGCGCATACACTTGGAACAAGGCATGTTCATGAAGCTAAGGGGTAAAGTATGGTGGAGACATGGAAAGGGTGATGGCGAATTAGGAGCAACCTGGGAAACCATACTCACACCGCAACCCCTGGAGGAGGCCCCAGTAAAGAATGCAAACACATATTGGAAAGTAGCACGAGAGATGGTGGCCATCCAGAATAGGACTCAGTGCTGGGCCTGCATGCACTTTCCCCATACCAGCTCCACTGGAATACAAATGGTAGTGCTACCCTTGTCCCTTAATGATCTCTGTTCTCAGCCCATCGATCCCCCTTGTTTTGTTGCCAGTATGGAAAGTGGGAAAACGACGAGAGTTGTAAGCGACAATTAGATTATCGCCCTTCATTGATTGCCCATGTGGCTGAGAGGCCTGCCCCCGTCTGGGTCAAACCACAGAAAGGGATGCTCTGCCTCCAGGGCTCCGGCCACTTGCTTATGGGGGAATCATAATGCGCCCATACTCTCCCCGGAAAGTTGGAAAAGGGGAGCACCGGGATCAAACTAGAAATAGACTTGGAGGATATACACAACCACAATGTATCGTCTATAAAATTTTCTAGGGGGGTTAGAAGGATCAATGGGGTGACAAGGGGAATCCAGTATTTATCCACCCACCTGGTTCCGCCCCATGGCATAATGTTTATATGCGGCGATAAAGCATACCCCTATTTACCAAATAATTGGGGTGGTACTTGTCATCTCGGCTCGGTTTTTCCCGACGTCGAGATACTGGACGACCTACATCCAAAGTTCCCGATTAGGCGACATAAGAGATCAGCATTGTGGCACGAAGATGGAACAACAAAACTACATGGAGCAGGATGGGAAAAGGTGTTGGGTTACTTCTTCCCAGGAGCAGGCACAGTTATGAATAGCTTCCGGATAGATAAGTTAGCCCTAGCTTTGGAAAAGGTGGCCAACGACACCGCCACAGCCCATGACGAATTATTGGACACAGTAGTTAATATGCGCACAATGGTAATGCAGAACCGGGTAGCTTTGGATATGCTTTTGGCAGAGAAGGGAGGAGTATGTGGGGTAGTAGAAGGAAAATGTTGCACATACATACCAGATCCATCCGAAGGGGTGTCAGCCGCAATAGTAAGATTGAGAAAAACTGGCCACGCATTGACTGTTGATCGAATCGCACGTGAAAACTCTTTGAAGGTAGATTGGCTTACCCAATTGGTTTTCAGGCTGGTCGGGCATGATAGTTAAATGGTTGTTGACCGCACTTGCGGTGGTGATCGGGGTAGTAATTTGGGGAGCAATAATGAAGGCCTTCGTGGTCATGTGTATCAGGAAGTATTTTTCAGGATGGACGACGAAGACACCGCCAGCGAAGACCATGGTCTTGGTCGCCGAGCAGAACGGGTTCAGGGCCGTCGACCTGAACGAGCCCCTGGGCAATGCTGATGTGTTCGTCGCTTCTGAAGATTGTGACGATTTTGTTGTAAATCCCCTGCGGGAATTGGCTAATGCTTCTTATGTATTACGAGCTCACAGCTGCACATCTCTCGTCGATCCGACTCGACCTAAATGTGATGCTGGGTCTGGCTGCCGAAGGACCTGATACTCTGGATCCCGACGCTGAATATGCGTCCATGGACGACTTTGACACAAAGGAAGTTTCTCTCTTTACTTTGAATTGTAATGCTCTGTTCTCTGACCAGGAGCAGATGACCCAAGATATTGATGACATTGTGTATTCCTCAGAACAACAGAAGGTGCAGGCTCTCATGAACATGGACCTCTATTAACTTCGATAATCTGCAAGGACAGCGTTTGTGCGAGTGGGGGGAGCCAGTTCTGCAGGGGAGGTGATGGGCCCTCTGTGGAGCACATCCTCATGCGGATCTGAAACGTTAATGGACTTTCATGTTCCAAAGCACGTGCGACCGCGACACACCTTTCAAGTGTGCATGTGTGGCGCTATGAGTGCATGGCATGCCCTTGGGAGGACCCACATACAACACCATTTTCACTTGATTATGAATAAAGCCCGCTGTGGCAGTAATTGTCTCTTTAGAAACGTTGTCTCTACGAGACAAAATAGGGGTGATGTCGGAAACATGTTTTATTTTGACTTACAGACTTGGCATTTAATATGGAATATTTTTTTTGTGGGGGTGAACTTACTTTTCAAGATGACTTAGAACCAAAAGTTCATTGGAATTATGTTGAAATGATTCTAGATTTTGTTAATGTGACCTTTAAAAGAAACAAAAACCACATTTGACATTTCAAAGCAAATAAATTGATCCTTGAAAGTGATGTAAACTGATATCGAACTCAATTCATGGACAGTACTGTGTTAAACTTCTGTACGTTTTCCAGAAGTATCTCTATTTTGCACATTAGCCAAATTTATTTTTAACAAAAACAAAAGCTAAATTATGACTGGGATTACGGACAGTAAAATTACAGTTAAGTACTTCGTGTAACCCCCACGAGCATTCAGGAGAGCACGTACACGTTGAGGCATGCTGTTCACGAGATTTGCCAAGGTTTGGACAGGAATCGCTTGCCATGCAGTGACAATAGCCTGCTGCAATTCACGCACAGAGGTCGGCTGCTGGTCCAAGTGGTCGATTTGCCACGTTAATTCTGCCCACAAGTTCTCTATCGGATTCATATCCGGGGACATGGCAGGCCACTCCATATGCTCTACACCACGGTCAGCAAGAAAGTGTTGGATCATGTGAGCACGATGAGGCCGTGCATTGTCCTCTTGGAAGACAAATTTTCCTCGAAAGGCTGCACGAGCAAATGGAAGCAATGTTTCTTCCAGAATGGCCCTGTACTTGCACTGGTTCAGGTTTCCATTCAGAACAACCAGGTCAGTTTTGCCCCCTGCATGAAAAGCAGCCCAAACGGTCACCCCACCACCTCCAGCTTGGACTCTTGGCACTATACAATCCTTGTTGTAGGCTTCATGCACTTGTCTGCGCACTCGGACATGGCCATCTTGACCATAGACCAGAAATCTAGACTCGTCACTGAAGATCACGTGATTCCAGTGTCCTGGCTGCCATTGACGGTGCTCTCTGGCCCACTGCAATCGGCGCTGGCGGTGTTGTCTGGTCAGGCGTGGCTTTCTCAGGGGACACCTAGCACGATAGCCTGCTTGAACCAGTCGTTGGTTGACTAGCCTTCTGGATACAGGCACATTTGTCAGTTGCTGCCACTCAGCCCTAAGTCGATTAGCTGACTTGGTACGGCCATTGCGGACTAACCGGTGCAGCTGGCGATCATCCCTCCTTGTGGTTCTGCAGGGATGTCCTGGCCTCGGTATTGGAGTAGGGACACCCCTCTGAGCATTTCGTTTCAGGATCTTTGACACCTGACCTTGAGTGATGCCATACTGCCGAGCAATAGCACGCTGTTTCATGCCGTAATTTCGTAAAGCCACCACTCCATGACAAACAGCATTGTCGAGTTGACGGACCATCTCCAGAGGAAGCGGCAATAACTTTTGGAGACGTGCAGCAGTTGTTTTCCACTAATACAGAATGCAACAACCCTTGTATACCCGACTATGAAGGCAATCATCAAATGCACCTGTCCGTACATTTTGCCACGCCACCTGTGATATAATCCTGTTGTTGACTTCTTGCTGTGACAATCAGTGACATGGTTCTTCTAACAAATAAATCGCCAAAGTGTAAAAGAAACTCACCAGATTGATATACTGAGTTAAGAAAGTAAACCCATCAAGAAAAAAAAAATATTCCATATTAAATGCCAAGTCTGTATATATATATATGGTAATGATCCATATATATATATATATATGTATCTATATATATACAGTAGTGACCCCTAATTCCGAACGCCCCTCATCTCGAACTACTCTAATTCCGAACCGTAAATTCGAGAAAATTTTGTCCCTAATTCCGAATGTATTTCTATAACCGAACCGCCAACATAGCGTTAGCGTCGTTCATATTTCCCGCCGCGAGCGTCGAGATTTTGAAGGCTTTGAAGAACCTATTGTGCCTGCTATTGTAGCATTGGGTCAGTCCATGGGCTTGGAGGTGAGTGAAGAGGATGTGGAGGAGTTAGTGGAGGATCACAACAAGGAACTCACCACAGAAGAACTTCAGCACCTCCACAAGATGCAGCAAGAAGAAGTGGCAGTGGAAATTTATTCAGAGGAGGAAGAGGGAGCTAGTGGTAACATTTCCAGTGCTGAAATTAAAGAACTGTGCTTCCATTGGTCTAAAACACAGGCCATTGTTGAAAGGTGGCACCCTAATAAAGCAGTGGTTAACAGGAGCATTAACTTGTTCGGTGACAATGTGATTGACCACTTCAGAAAAATTAAGAAAAGTCGCCAACACCAGGCAACTTTGGAGAGGTGGTTCTCTAAAGAAAGCAAGCCTAGTGAGCCCCAACCCTCTACAAGTGGTGTTAAGAGACAAAGAGAGCAAACACCAGAAGCACAGTCATCTGATGTTAGCTTGGAAGGTGCCTCACCTTCCAAGCAATAAAACCCTCTCCCTCCTTCCTCCTCTCCAGCTTCCACATGCACCATCAGAACTCTCCACTAAGGTAAATGCAGTTATTTTCATGTTAGTACATTTATTTCTTGTTATTATTATTATTATTATTTGATATTTAGGGCATTTACTCATCTTATTTTACCTTGAATCATGTGTATTTGCAGTTAACAGTGTCTTGATAATGGATTTTTGGGGTCCAGGAACGGATTAATTCACTTTCCATTATTTCTAATGAGGAAAATAGTTTCTAATTCCGAACTTTTCCCAATCCGAACTTCCGCTGGAACGAATTAAATTCGGATTTAGAGGTCCCACTGTATATGTATCTATATATATATATATGTATCTATATATATATATATATCTATATATATATATATATATCTATATATATATATATATATATATATCTATATATATATATATATATATATGTATCTATATATATATATATATGTATCTATATATATATCTATATATATATCTATATATATATATATTTAGATATATATATTGTTGCGGATTCGGGGGTCAGCGCTCCCCTTACCAAGGGGGGTTAATCCCCTTGTCTTTTACCCTGGCCGTCCCCCGATCCTGGAAATTATAACGCTCCTTTCCGGTCGAGATTGGCCAGGGTGATTGGCCAATGGAGTCCCAAATTCCGGAGTGCCAATCCGACCTCAAAGCAGGGAGATAACTCCCGCTCGGACCGCGGACAAGATGGAAATTGCCGAGCGGTTTAGCAATCAGAAGCCCGAGCCATTAACAAAGGACTAAACCCGATCAAAGCGGTTCCGAATCGTGCCACAGGTACTCAATGGAGAGAAAAGACGAAGACGGTCGAATAAGAGGAAACCAAAGTAAAGAAAGAACAAATATGATTTATTACAACAACCAAAGAGGAGGAAACGAAAGGGAAAGAATATACAAGAAGAAGAAGAAGCAGACACAGGGCAACCTTAACTATGCAGTCTTATTTAACCCCAGGACAAACAGACTGACTTACACGGGAGATGGTAATGGGTAGGGGAGGAAGGTCCAGGCAGATAGTAGGGCGTTGAGGTCCGGCTCCGGTCCACTCGAGTCCGGCTCCGGTTCCGCGGCGAAGAACGGCCGGCAGCTTCACGTGGCGTTGGAGCACGACCGGACCTTTTCATATGCGAGGGCTGAACTCCTGCGTACGTAATATGTGCGCCTGCTGCCTCTCTCTCTCTCAATGTTCATACGCGCCTTTCAAACGAGATCATCAATCACCAGGTGCGCTCCGCGCAGTCCGTGCTATTCGAGCTCTCCCCGCGCAGTCCGTGAAAGGGCTTGGCGCGTGCGCTTATATAGTGCCCCTTTGAAATCAAGCCGCGTATTCTCGCACTCCGCCCACCGGTGAGCTCACTTCAGCCCTGGTTGGTCAGCCGACAGGGCCACACCTCGTTCTGGGCGCTCCGCCCCCTTCTTCTCCGGGTTGACCGCGTGCGTAATGGCAGCCGGGCGAGGCAGCTAACGCTGCTGGCAAGGCACGTACCACAATTTGGAGAGAGTCAAGCCGCAAAATTAATGGAATTGAAAAGGACATATCTTATTTAATTAATGCAACGCAGATTCAACTATTGGGAAAACAGCCTTATCTGAAACACATATTAAGGAAATAACTAAAGTCCTCTGGTGTCCTACGTGTTGCTTGTGGACTAACTATGGGTGCGACCTTATTAAATGAAGAGAATTATTTACAAGAATTATTTACAAGTATTTACAAGTGAGGGGTTCTAAAAACCGCAACACTGCACCCTCCTTTCCTCCAGGCACGGCCCGTGCCGACAAAGCTTTAACTTAATGTGACACTCGGGTGTAGTAATCCTCTACTTTTAACCTCACCCTGAGTGCGACAGTTTTAACAACTAAGTATGTCCCACCTGCTGCGTTGCATTCTACCTATCAGACTCATGCCCACAGACTAACCGAATTGCGGATTTATTCTGAAACTACACATTTAGCGGGTGGGGAGCATGTTATTTACAAAGACACTACTATTTTTATTATTTACAAGACTGCAACCCAGGACCTGTCTTTTGGGAGACAAAAGCAGAACTTTTGAAAGGAGGAAGATCATTACCATGCACTGCACTGATACACCATAGCACAAGCACCAATATGTACCAATAATAAAAATGCACCAAAAGCACCCTACAGCACCAATAAGCACCATCACCAAAAATGCACAAAACACACATTTTGGAATAATAAGCAATGGTGTCTTCTTTCTTCTCTGCTGGGCCGATGCTTCTGGTTGTCTTCTTCATCTTCCTGCCTATTTAAAAATAAAAGGGCACAAACTGCGTCCACTTTTTATTTATGGCCAGCAGGCCCAACTCCGGTGGTCCACCTGCATGGCATCGGTTCCACTTAAAACAGTGGTCCGCAACCAAGATGTTGCTGGCAGCAATGACCTGTCCCCAGCAGAGGTGCCAGGCCCCAAAACGTGGGGTCCATAAGGTGGTGCTAGGCCACAGAACGTGTGGTCCATAAATGGTGTACCAGTGCAGGCCGGAGGCAGCGGAGGTGCGGGCACACAACGGCAGTCACCTGCGCTCTCCCCCCAGGCCCAAAAGAAACAAGTCCATGAGTGGGGGAAGGAGGACAAGCAAAGCAGCGGGGCAAGATCGCAAGGGTACACATTAATACAAGACAATGCAACATGGCGAGCGCGGGAGAGCGAGCTGAGAAAGCTCGTCCCTACCGTTCGTCACCCCCCATGTCACCTACACTACCCCTTGCCCCTCCCCGTATTTGCACAATCTACACATTTATCAAATCCGTCGCTATGTCCCGTCCCCCATATCTCCCTCCAGTTCCAAATTCACCATCAATCCCTCCTAAGGAGGAAGAGATGGAATAATAAACAATGTCACCCCCACGTCATGATGCGTCTTATCATTCCCAGACATCTGCCAAAACATGGTGTGGAGTACTGTCACCTTGGGTGAGTGGATGCGGATGGTGCGAAGAGACTTTCATCCTAGCTATACTTCTAAATGACATTAACACACTTTACTCTACCCGGGGTCTTTCCCTGCAAAACCATTGGCCACCTTTACTCTATGCGGTTCTAAAAACCAATTCCCATTGAACATACTGTGGTGCTCACCAATTTGGGGCCTCACTCCCCCGATTCTTCACCCTGTGCCCTCGCACAATTTCAGGGCTGGGTCATGTGGCTCACCAGCAGGTCCGCTCACCTGCACACCTCCGCCACTGTACGTCGCCACCCGAGCTTACCTGCTCCTCACCCTAACCCGGGGGAGGCCCTCTGGCTCCCTTACCCCACTACCGCCCTCTCTGGCATCGGGCTACCCGTGGTCTCCTCTGGATCCTCGGGCCCCATTGAACACTAACTGGCTCCCAGAGCCTACCTGCGGCCTCACCTGGCCGACAGACTAACAGTGGCGGAGTGCCCATTTAACCATTCTCACTAACAGGCCACACGCCCAGCCATTCCACTGTACTCATGCACCAATCACAGCAGTACTCTGCTACTCTCGCACCACAGATGTCAATATCCAACCACAATTTACCTACTCCCTCGACCTCCTTTTAAACTACCCTCCCCGGGTAATCGTGAAGGGGTCCATCCTTTCCCCATCCACTCCTTCGCACCATATACTCCACTCCACATATTCCACACGACTCACTCCACACCATCCATTCCATACTATTTATTCCATACCATCTATTCCACACAACCATTCTCCATACACTTGTACTTCTCCACTTGCACAATGCACACCTTGCAAGTCAATCCACTCAACGCAATGCCATTCATCATGCTCACCACAAATACTCTCGTTCAATTCCTCATTTCATCACTCTCACTACAAACACATAGCATCATCTAATCTAACTACTGCCCTTCTATTACTCGTGCTTCCCAGTCATCCCTTACACTATGCACATTCCACGTCGTTATTATCCATCTAATCTACCTACGTCCCCACTACAGGTATAATGTCGCTACTTAAATCTACAGTTACCTGTGGTCATTTCCTAGATCCCTAATCATTATCCTAACCCTCCCGGGCTCGTTTGTACAGCCAAAACCCCATAAACTATAGCTCATGTGCCCAAAAGGTACGATGTGAGGGATGGTAGATCTACCATCCCTCTACACCGTATACCATTTGCCATCATTACTGCTACCATTAATCGTCCACTATGCTTGAGCCTCTCGGTGCGGGAAATACATTATCAAAGCTCGGCTTCGCAAAGCCGAGCAATGAATTCGGGAGGTTTGTCTCCTACACGTTGGGTCCGTCCGGCATTCGGATTCAGGGGAGGAGCTTTTGTCGGGCCAAGACTCCAGGCACCATCTCGGCGCAAGGCCTTGCGCTCCCAAGCGCGATGGCCCAGCCTTGCCCGGCCGGAGCGCGGCCACCACAAGGGGGTGCTGCTCCGACCCCTCCTACCTCCCCTCGAACCGGGCCGCCCGCTTCCCCTGGCAAAGCGTGGAATCGACCGTACAGGGTGGAGCCTGGCCCGAATCGTGCACGGCGCTCCGTGCAGGAGCAACACGGCTACGATCCCGGCCGGCCCCCGCCACACACAAAGCGCACCACGCCCCGAGAGCTGGCGCCGCCTAAACGTCGGCCTAACCGCTGTCCCGGTTAACGTCGATGCTTTACTCGCATGCTCACACCACGCGTTCCGTTTCCTACTCACACAACCAGGCGTCTCCATGCACTCCATGCATTCCTCGCACTTTTTTGCTGCACTCTCTCTCCGTGCACTCTCTTCTCTCGCACACCCCATCCTCACACACTCCATTGTTACGCACCTCTCTCGCGCACACCCTGGCGCACTCTCCCCCGTTACGTACTCCGTAACACTCGTGGGTGTGCATCCTTGCACATACCCACTCAGCGCACACCTACCCACGGGTGTGCAATCCCCTGTCGCACACCCAATCACGTGCTCTACAACCAACTCAGGTGTGCATTCTCGCACACTCGCCACAACCAACTCAGGTGTGCATTCCCGCACACTCGCCACAACCAACTCACACTCCGTGTCACTCTCACCCTCACTATCACGCTCCGATGTGCATTCACGCTCGCACTCGGACTCTGTCGTGCACTCTTCCTCGCACTCGGTAACACTCTCGCGCTCTGGCGCCATTCGCACACGCGCGCCATTGCCATTCACACAGCGCATCACGGACCTTCCACACACGCCCAGGGTACGCTGGGATCCCAAGCACGCAAAAATTCTTTTTGCGCTGAACACCTTCCCGCAAAATCTCTTAGCACCATATATCACCCGACTCACCTTGGCGCTTCTTCTTCCTCGCTCCAACACCTGCAAACTTTCATTGGGGTTAAGCACGGCATCACGATGCGAATACAGACTTTGCATGCATTCCATCTCAATCTCCGATTTAATTCCTCTCTCTGCCGTGTCTACAATTTCAATTTCGACTATTTATTTTCCTTTAATTTATTTTTCCTTGTTAAGCCCGACGACCGATGGCGCTAATAAAAGCAAATTTTCTACTTCGGCGGTCGCCGGCTTCTCTATACCCCGGGTCGCGATTTCTACACCCGTCCACCCCGGCTTTGCCTTGCTCAACTCCGCTCAACCCGCGCTCCACTAGCCGCGTTACCTCGTCGCGTACCCGTGTACTCTTCCTGCGCAACTCGCGGTCTCTCTCCCTCTCCAATTCTTTTTGCCTCATACGTGGCTTTGTCCCTCACCAACCTCATTAATTTCTCAGGCTTGGCCACCCATGTCCTTCAACTGGCCCCCTAATTTGCTCTCTAATCCTCCCAATTTAGCTTCTAAGCCCCCAATTTGGCTTCCCAATTGCTCCCTCTGAGCCCTCGTCTCTTCCTTTTGGGTGTCTAATTTATTTTCCAATCGCTCACCCATTTCATCCATTTTATGCTCCGCCTTGATCATATAGGCTCTCATTTGCATCATAAATAATTTGAAGTCCCCTAGCCCCGTGGGCTCAGCACTCGCCGCCACGTGCGAGGCGCCGCCATTTTGTGCGCCTGCGACCTCCTCTACCACACCTTCATTCTTCTCCTCCTCCAACTCTCCCACTTCTTCCCTGGGGTCCTGGGTCGACCCTAACTCCTCCTCTATCTCCTCATTTCCCCCCACTGGCATTCGATCACCTTGGGTATCCATGGCACGACTAGAATTTTGATTTTAATAAAAATTTTGGCTGCTCGTAATTTTTTTGACCCAATTTTTTTTCAGATATAATTATAAATTTGGTTCGGGTCCAACCCCACTCCCAGACACCAATTGTTGCGGATTCGGGGGTCGGCGCTCCCTTTACCAAGGGGGGGTTAATCCCCTTGTCTTTTAAGCTGGCCGTCCCCCGATCCTGGAAATTATAACGCTCCTTTCCGGTCGAGATTGGCCAGGGTGATTGGTCAATGGAGTCCCAAATTCCTGAGTGCCAATCCGACCGCAAAGCAGGGAGATAACTTCCGCTCGGACAGCGGACAAGATGGAAATTGCCGAGCGGTTTAGCAATCCGAAGCCCGAGCCATTAACAAAGGACTAAACCCGATCAACGGTTCCGAATCGTGCTACAGGTACTCAATGGAGAGAAAAGATGAAGACAATCAAACAAGAGGAAACCAAAGTAAAGAAAGAACAAATATGATTTATTACAACAACCAAAGAAGAGGAAACGAAAGGGAAAGAATATACAAGAAGAAGAAGAAGCAGACACAGGGCAACCTTAACTATACAGTCTTACTTAACCCCAGGACAAACAGACTGACTTACACGTGGTGTGGGAAATGGTAAAGGGTAGGGGAGGAAGGTCCAGGCAGATGGTAGGGCGTTGAGGTCCGGCTCCGGTCCACTCGAGTCCGGCTCCGGTTCCACGCGAAGAACGGCCGGCAGCTTCACGTGGCGTTGGCGCACGACCGGACCTTTTCATATGCGAGGGCTGGACTCCTGCGTACGTAATATGTGCGCCTGCTGCCTCTCTCTCTCTCAATGTTCATACGCGCCTTTCAAATGAGATCATCAATCACCAGGTGCGCTCCGCGCAGTCCGTACTATTCGAGCTCTCCCCGCGCAGTCCGTGAAAGGGCTTGGCGCGTGCGCTTATATAGTGCCCCTTTGAAATCAAGCCGCGTATTCTCGCACTCCGCCCACCGGTGAGCTCACCTCAGCCCTGGTTGGTCAGCCGACAGGGCCACGCCTCGTTCTGGGTGCTCCGTCCCCTTCTTCTCCGGCTTGACCGCATGTGTAATGGCGGCCGGGTGAGGCAGCGAACGCTGCTGGCAAGGTGCGTACCACAATTTGGAGAGAGTCAAGCCGCAAAATGAATGGAATTGAAAAGGACCTATCTTATTTAATTAATGCAATGCAGATGCAACTATTGGGAACACAGCCTTATCTGAAACACATATTAAGGAAATAACTAAAGTCCTATGGTGTCCTACGTGTTGCTTGTGGACTAACTATGGGTGCGACCTTATTAAATGAAGAGAATTATTTACAAGTATTTACAAGTGAGGGGTTCTAAAAACCGCAACACTATATATACGTACACATATATATATATATATATACACATATACACATATACACATATACATATATATTGTTGCGGTTTTGTGTTTTTATAATAAAGGTTAATTTCCCCTCCTAGTTTAGTTGCACTACAACATGTAGCCTCGTTTAAGCTCAGTTATTTCTTAGTAAATGTAAGCGTAGACCTTTCCTGTGTTTAGTTTTGCATTGAGTAGGACAAGGAGAGTTAGGTCCTTTACAATGCCTCGATGCTTTGGGTTTTGGCGCGAAATACCACGAGGCCGGCCTGAACAAGTCGATCAAGGCCGAAGGAAGGCGGGGGCAGGAGGAGTGGGAGTGACCGGTAAGCACGAGCCGCCAATCAGGACTTGAAGGGAGTGACTTACCACTGCGGCAAAGGGCGGGGTTTGGAACATTCGATGTGGGCTAGGGCGGCGGCAATATAACCCTGTGCCCAGAGCCCCCACCTCAGTGATGAGGGGAGATGCGCATGAGTTATGAGGAGTTGAGCTGGAGTCATATCCCCGAGGAGTGCAGACGAGTTGTGCTGTGTCAGTTACGAGAGTGAAAGCGCTCAGTTGTATTAATCGCGCTGTGGAAGACAGCCGTGCCAGGCCACAGACGCGCGTATTTTCCCGCCTGCCTGCCTTTACCGAGATACGTGCCGCGAGGATTTTCCCGCCTGCCTTCGCCGGGATACGTGCGGTGACCGCCAGAGGGCCACGCCGGGTGAGCTGTTCCTGGAGGACCAAAGCCGGCGCGTTCGGCGCATGAACATTCTTCCTTCATCTCCCTGTGTGTGTGAGTGGGCCCATTGTCTGGGGGAAATAAGTTAAGACTGCCCTATGTCTCTTCTTCTTCTACCATTGTACATTGTGTAAATAATAATTAAATCTGTTCTTCCTTTGATTCGACCGTTTCGTCCCTTCCATCATTGACTTAGCATGGTACGAATTAGATCGCTCTGATCGGGTTCCAATAGCAAGGTAACAGCACGGACCACGTGGTACACCATCCGCTCGGGTGTACTCAATTACGCCTGGTTCGTGTGAGACTCGATCCCCGCTGCCGCGGCGGCGTGGGTACTTAGGTACGTGCGAAAATTGTCCCGAGACCCTTTTCCACGTCTGCCCGGAAATGGCGACTCAGTCTCGCGGTTCGAAGACCCAAGGAGAACAAGGGGCTTAATCTCCCCTTGGTAAGGGAACGGGCTTCGCAAAACCGCAACAATATATAAATATATTGTTGCAGTTTTGAGAACCCACACTTGTGTAAATATGACATCATTAAAGGTTAAAGGTAACACCCCATAGATAGGCCACAAGCAACACGTAGGTCACCATAGGACATCAGTTATTTCATTAGTATGTGTATAGATAAGGCCATGTTTCCAATAGTTGAACCTGCGTTGTGTCAATCAAATAAAGAGTAGGCCCCATTCGTCCATTTTGCCAGCCTCTCTCCAAGCGACGCCATTAAGCGTGCCCTCCTGTCTGTGCCCCATGGCCCTCCCAATTTGTTACGCGCCTTTGTTAGCAGTGTTCGTTGCCCTTGAGCTTGAGCTCGCTCAAACGCGGCCATAAGCCACGAGGTGAAGCCCGGAAAAAGGGGGCAGAGCGCCAGGAAGAATGTGGCCACGTCACCCATCCGTCAGGGCGGGGCCGGTACGCAAGAACCAGCCAATCAGGGCTGGAGTGACATCGCCTGATAGGCGTGGCTTTTGGGCTGGCGGAGCGATCGCTGGCTGTCTTATAAAAGCGAGCGCACAAAGCCCTTTTACAGGACTCTCGCTAAGCACTCGAATGAAAGATTGATTAAAAGAGGACTTGTTGGAAGGCGCTTGGTAAAGGACTTATTGGGAGAGCGCATATTTGAGAGGACTTACTCGCTGGCGCTGATTAAAGAAGGACGGCCAAGGACTGTCGTGATTACGAAGAACGCTAGAGTATATGCGCTTGAGCAAAAAGGGCTCGCTGGCATTGGGAGTTCAAAGAAGGACATTGGAGACGGGGCGTTTGGCGCGGGTCGTGCGCCTATTACGTACGCTAGTATCAGCTTCCCCCCCCCCCCCCCCCGCCATTATAACTGTTTGTTCGCGTCACGCTACACGCAGAGCTGCCTGCCGGGTTTCGTCCACTGGACCGGAGCCGGATTGGAGCCTGGACGGCGGACGCGCTGGTGACCATCAACCTGTTCTTCTACAATCCCCGTGTGAGTGACTGTGTGTGAGACGGGCCCGTTTGTCCAGGGAATAAGTTAAGCCTGTAATTAAGACTGCCCTGTGTACTTCTCCTTCCTCTTTATATATTGTACATTTCTTTCGTTTCTTCTTCCTTCTGTACATTTGTAATAAATTGCTTTGTTCTTCCAATTTCCGGGTTTCCTCTTATCCGATCGCATCAGTCTTTTCTCTCATTGGGTAAGCATGGCACGATTCGGAACTGCTATAATCGGGTCTAGTCACCTGATAACAGCTCGGATCGCGGATTGCTATCCGCTCGGCATATCCCAACATATCCGTGGTTCGAGCGGGAGTTATTTCCTCGCTTACTGGGCGGCGTGAATCAGTAGGTAATAAGAAGACGGCTTTCAACCCTAGTTAACGTCGTCCGGAAGTGACGTCATAACCCCCACTCCCCCAGGGTCGCGTCGGCCAGATAAGAGACAAGGGGATTAACCCCCCCTTGGTAAGGGGAGAGCCGACGTTTTGAGAGCCGCATCAATATATGCAGTCACGTGAAAAAGTACATACACCCCATGTAAAGTTTTGACTTTTTCAACATATTTCAACATACAGCTATTTGATCTTCATTTCAACAATATTGATAGATAAAGGTGATATAACACCACAAATATCATGAAACATTTACATTTTGTAGTCCATTGTTTCATTTAAATAAACATAAATGCAAATTTTGCATGTGGAAAAAGCAAGTACACCCTTGGCTCTAATAGGTGGTATTGTCCTCTTTGGCAGAAACAACCTCAAGTAGGCGTTTCTTATAACTGTCTACCAGTCTCTGACATCAACTGGGAGAAATTTTTGACCACTCCTCCATGCAGAATTCTTTCAGCTGTGCGATGTTTGAGGGGTTTCTTGCATGCACAGCTCGTTTCAAATCCCCCCACAACATCTCGATGGGATTTAGATCCGGGCTTTGACTTGGCCATTCCAGAACCCTCCATTTCTTTCTTTTCAGCCATTCCTTGGTGGATTTACTGGTATGTTTAGGGTCATTGTCATGTTGCAAGGTCCACCTTCGGTTGAGCTGCAACTTTCCGACAGATGGCCTCACATTATCCTCAAGCACCCTCTGGTACAAAGAAGAATTCATAGTGGATTCTATGATGGTGAGCTGCCCAGGCCCTGATGCAGCAAAGCTGCCCCAAACCATATAGTGGGGCAGATATGTAACAAAAATTGCACGAGATGTTCACATCCGGCAGAAAGTTTGAAATTTTGCATACAGGGGTATTTTGACATGCTGAGTTCAAAAATTGGCGGATCCAAGAGGTCTGACCAATGGATAGGCCGCCATCTTGAATTCCAATATGGCTGCCAAGACGAAATGTTGATAATCCCTATCTTGGGTTCTAAATGACCTGTGGTGCTCAAATTTTGTACACAAGGGTATGTTGACATGCTGAGTTCAATAAGGCAATACTTTGAAATGTCTGACAAATGGTATGGCCGCCATTTTGAATTCCAATATGGCCGCCAAGACGAAATGTTGAAAATCCCGGGTTCTTTGCAAAAGCAATACCAATTCAATGGATCCCTAGTTGACAAATCATATAACAAGTCAAAGAGCTCATTTCAAAGTATATTTCGTACCAGTTGGCAGCCGTAACATGCTGCAAGCTTTTTTCCATCCGTTTTACTTCTCCTACTGCTCATCTCGGAAGCATTGTCCAGAGCAGAAACATAGTTCTGTGCATGGTAGATTAGCAGCAGAACATTTGCAATTTCCAGCACACCGTTTTTTACACTTGCACTTGATCAGCTCTCGGCACCCTTTTGACGCCTCTGGCATTACTGTCCAAAATGGATGCCAGACATCATCTGCATTTTTAGCCCATCCCCAATCCGCAGGTGAAGGCAGCTCTGGGTTAGCAATTTGGGACTGTCCCCAGATGTGACCGGCCTGAAAGACTGCCCTCTTCACATGTTGACGCAGTGCCTCTTTTGTCGGTGGAATATTTTCCGATTGCCGATTTCCCTGAGCAAACAGCTGCTTGCGTGCTTCGTTCACTTTCTTCAGAGGGGAAGTTCTACTGTACAGAACAACGAAGAACCTCTCTATGTTGTCCATGTCATCATCTGTTACTTCCGCTGGTGCATGTGAGAGATGATTGAAGACCTCCCCCAAGTTTGGCATGGAATTCCATATGCTCCACACAGTCTTTTTGCCAATCCCACATATGGCAGAAACAGTATCGCATCCGGAAACAGTATGCAGGAATAGAAGCCCCCATGAGCGTTCAGGGCCAATGTGAGTCGCAATAGTGTGAGCAGCAATGTGCCTGAAATAGTTTCCATGTCCAAATGCCAACCACATTGCACAACCGTCCATAATGCTTGCCATTGCGATAGCCAACACAACTACATCCGTGTCTGTTGCATGAATGACGATACTTCTGTACCCCTGCTGATATGCATGCCAAGCATGTAGCATCATTCGTGAATCAGCCTCTTCATGCGTACATGGTTGAATTTGAGAAACATCAGAAGGGGGCTTTGATTTAACCTCTTCTTCTAAGGTTGTAAGAAGTGTTTTTCCCTCTGGAATAGGCATCGTTTGCAGGGAATCAGCAAGGAAACTGAATAATGTCTTTTTGTTGGAATCTACACGAAGGAAGCTGCTCCAGTTTCGTGGCACAGATGTCTGTTCAGTCACATGGAGTGGTATGCCAGTGCCACGACCAAGCCTGGTGCCTTCTTTGAGACTGTCCGTTCTGTAGGTGTCCCACACCACATCAACACGCATCACAGTCCCCTCATTTAACTTTCGGGCAATGTACGGAAGGACCTGTTTCTGTGCATAGTCACCAAATGTCCTGATCACACTGTTGCACTTCTTAGGCTCCAAATGATGGACTAAGGCAGCCCCATCGAAAATACGAACTTCTCCTTTGGGCGCATCACGAGGACGTTGTGCTAAAGCTTCCAAACAGGGCAAAAGATCAGCCTTGCCGGTTGGTGGCCGCATTGTATTGATACCTTCAGCCAATGCAGGTGGCCACCCATGACACTCATATTTATAAAATGTGTTAAGATCACCATCTCTAGTTTGGCAAGAAATGTACATTCGTGAGAAGAGCTCCACATTACTTTTCATACGTGTAATCTTCGCCTCAGACTTTCCAGGTGTTTTCTTGGGCTTCGATTTCAACAGTGGCAGATTGTTCTTTGAAATGCTATCATAGAAATTGTCAGAAGGATCCTTGATTCGCTGCCCCACAAATCCGTCAAATTGTGTTTTGCCAGTGTCCTCCATGGATCGCACTGCGGCTATCACTTCATCAGGCATGATGACCTTTGTGTCAAGCACATACAAGTCATTACTGTCTTCCGCAAACGGGTTTCCAAGTTTTTCAAAGGAACTGATTGCATTATTGAGATCTGATGCAAAGGATTTCTGGACACTAGGCAATTGTTCGTGGTGGCGGACATCAGTTTGCCTCTGTCTTTGAAACTGGTCCTCAAACTCATTCAGGATTCTGGCTATTTCTGCACCAGCTACCATCCACCGGCAAAGAGCCCCTTCATTCTCAGTAATTCCAATGACTCCACCATCACCTTTCACATAAGCGTTCTGCTGTTCGTGTATCTGATTGTGTGCCATAGCAGAGAACTTGTGTGATGACTTCTGAGTGACAAAGTTCGCCTTGACAAATTCACGATGGATATCCATGGAATCGTTTGAAAGTTCCTGAAGGTCTGTTACATGCACTGTCAACCATCTGGCGTAATGGTAATGGTCCATGGCAAACATCCACGGAATGATCGCCGTGAGAGTCTCCACATAGAGCGTGTAGTTGGCTTCCCGTTGTGATCTTATGAATGCCAAGAGAAGACACTCCAACTGCAGGACTTTATTCCAGTAGCAAAACTGGGGGTACTTTGTAGCCATCTTCTTGCTCCAAAGATCAAATGATTGTAAATCTTCAGTTTCACATGTTTTCCGGTAGTCATCGTATGCCTTTCGCTGCAGAGCGTACAATGCCGCTACTGTGACTTGGTGTGCCCATTGTGACCTCGATATTTGCGAACCTTTGTGAAGACTATCTGCTCTTCCCTCTGTTGTTACACCAGCACTGGTCATTACACTTGCCCAGCCACTCCCCTCCAGGAAGCTGCCGATCGCTTTCAACAAGGCCATCTCTACATGAAGTCCTCCCATCATCACAACAAACTTGTCTTCACCATATATACCTGGCCAAGTCCATTGAATCTTCTTTGCAATTGCATAGAGTGGTTGATCAACGGTCAGAACTGGAACTTGTCCGGGGTTTACTAGTTTTGTTGCCTGCTTGATTAAATTCATTCCATGCTTCACCATTGCCAATGTGTGAGCACTCTCGCGGAACAGAGGTAGCAGTCCTGTAATTGCAGGAGGCCGAGGAACTTCAACCTGCAGATTTGCCATGTATGCTGACCAGGAGATATTATCTTCACTCTCAAGACCTTCCTTCTCCTGCAGACTTTGTACAAACGAAAGCCACTGACTTTCTTTGTCCTGTATTCCGGAGGACACACTTGGAGTGGATGGACCTTTTGGTTTTCTTGGAATGGGATTATTAGTTGGAAATGTTTCAGGAGGCACATCACTGTAAGATGCAGGAAGGGCGGCTATGGTTTTGGAGCGCTGTTTGTTCTCATTCTCAGTGACATTCTCATGATTTCGAATGCTGCCACTTTTGTCATGTGAAACATGTTGTGTCAGTGATAACGCGGTTCCATGAAATGAACTTTGTGCTGATGCTGATGATGGGTTGTGATCTATACACAAAGAATTAAGTTAAGCACCCCCCCCCCGTTTTTTTACAACCTCACACATTACAAGTTTGTTGTCGTCAAAACAGTGTAATATACCCATGATATTGCTATATTTTCTGGAGAAGTGATATTATGGTCACATAAAAACATAACAATCATGCCGTTTTCAATATTTTATTCTGAATAATTTAAGGTGAAATTTTTTGGGAATTTTAGGCATATTTGCACCTCAATTTAAGTATGGAGCTATAGGTCCATCACGGACAGTGTGGATGACGTTTATGTTTTCTAACGTACAGTCATTGTTCTGAGAAGACCTCTAGCGATCTTTGCGTCAATAACGTGTGTAGGACCCACGTGATCGGATCACTGACTCAACCCTACGTCTCATAGACCCTGTGTATCTGCATTTCATCAATGGATAATTGCTAATGTCATACCAATCATTATTTGATCTCACATACCTTAGAATATATGCCAATGTATACATATACACAAAGAATATATATTAGGGGGTGCTTACCTTAATTCGTTGTGTAGGGGTGCTTAACTTAATTCTTTGTGTATATGTTGTCTAGGTTGCCTGTTGTGAATATTCCACTTCGCAATTTTGTTGGACACACAACGCCGTCATGTTTGTATATTTCTATGACTCTGTTGGCCTCATCTGTGGATACCTCCAGTATGCGATCATAGGAAACACACAAACCATGTTGAAAAAGAACGTCAACGAGATCCCGTTTCCTTGTTTTGCTATGAATGAGAAGACCCAGGTAAAGTGGCAGTGATGTTTCACGTTTCAAATTGTGACGTACTGCTGTAGTTTCCAACCTTCCTCGTTTCATAGTGTTGAATGTTACAAGTTGAGTTAAGGATTGCACAGAGACGCCTCCCTTGTTGTTTGCGTTTTGTTTTTGTATGTTTGTACCAGCAAGAATCATTTCCATCAACGCTGCCAATGATGGTGGTGAGTTGTTATATGATTCGTTAACTAGGGATCCATTGAATTGGTATTGCTTTTGCAAAATATCTTTGCGCACAATCTGGGCAGCTCTCATGAGAATGACCGCGTCGTTGTCAGAGCTTTGTCTACAAGCATGCAATAAAGCTTCACCAATGTCCTCTTTGAATGACAGTGCCACTTCATGGTTGCTCTTATGTGCCTCAAGTTGCGGAAGGTGTCTGAGAAGCTTGTCCTTAAGGTGAGTTGAATTAATCCTCTTTGAGATATCACCTCCCAGTTGTGCCAGACGTTCTGTATAAAGCTTTGTGAGATCGGCTAACTTGAAAGTGTAACTGTCATCTGTACACTTCATTTCTTCCAAATAGGCTATCAATTCGGCCAAAGCTACTGATTCTGGTGGCATATTTTCACTTGAACTGGCTTCCTCATTCTTTCTTACAAATGATCTGTATCGAGTGTGGAGAACAGTCATGCACTTCTTGTGATAAACAGCATCTGATGCCGTCATATCACCTACAGACAATCTAGCCAGGAGTTTTGTATCCCTCAATTCTGTTGCCATCAATCGAACATTGGAATCTACATTTTTTGTTGCCGCTCTGTGGACTATTTCTTCATTACTGATAATGCTATCACAAAAGAAACATGTGCTAGCAGTACTCTGTTCAACGGATGGAGATTTGAAACTTGTTCTGAGTCTTTTCTTAACAGGCGAGTAAGTTTCTTCACCAAGTTTAAGGTCTGAACTTTGCTTTCTTTCCCTTGATTCAGCCCTGGCCACACGAGAGCTGCTGCACTGCACATAACAGTTTTTGTGCCATTTGGCAGCATGCGCAGCTAGGGTTTCTGCAATACCGCAACCATCATCTAGTCGGGAAATGTTTATCCCGCAAGGCAAGGCACCTAAATCATTCAATGCCTTGAGATTTTGAGCAAGATTCTCGTAGACGTCTAGACACGACTGATTGCTGCCCTTACGTGCATCTCTTAGTGGTTCATTTTCAGAACGTTTCTGGCAAAGAGCGCAAATGTTCCAGTCTGTTGGCATTGGAATTGTTGACGATGTTTTCTTTGATTTCGACATTGGATCTGAAAGAGAAAAAACATTAAAAAAAATAATAATTGGAATGTCATGTGAATGTTCAGTTCCGGCAGAAAGTGTTAAATTTCACATACAGGGGTATTTTGGGGCGCTGAATTTCCCAAATTTCTACTGCCTTCGACAAAATTACAAACCCATCAGTAGATTTGAGATGCAACAATTTTCCAGTTATCATAATAATGCTCAAATGATTTAACATTATGACATTACCGTACACTGTGCTATTAAAGCAATGAAAACATCGATGTTTGTCTTGGTGGCCATATTGGAATTTAAAATGGCGGCCATACCGTTTGTCAGACATTTCAAATTATTGCATTATTGAACTCAGCATGTCAACATACCCTTGTGTACCAAATTTCAGCGCCACAGGTCATTTAGAACCCAAGATAGGGAATTTCAACATTTCGTCTTGGCGGCCATATTGGAATTCAAGATGGCGGCCGGTCCATTGGTTATATCTCTTGGATCCGCCAATTTTTGAAATCAGCGCCCCAAAATACCCCTGTATGCGAAATTTCACACTTTCTGCCGGAAATGAACATCTTTTTCACATATCTGCCCCACTAATAATATTTCCACCACCATGCTTTACAGTTGGTATCAGGTTCTTGTGGTCAAATGCTGTCTTTGGTTTTCGCTAAACATGTCTTCTGGTACTGTGGCCAAATAGCTCTACCTTTGATTCCTCTGTCCAGAGCACATTGTTCCAGAAGTTCTGGTCTTTGCCTCGGTGTTCATTGGCAAACTTTAGTCTTGCCCTGATGGTCTTTCTGGACAGCAAAGGTTTCCTCCTGGCACACCTCTCATGTAGTTCAAATTTGTGCAGCCTCTTTCTAATGGTAGACTCGTGCACTTTGACATCAACAGTGGCAAGAGCTACCTGTAGGTGCCGTGATGACATTCTGGGGGTTCTTAGAGACTTATTTCAGCATCTTGCGGGCTGCTCTCGGGCTGAACTTGCTGGGGCGGCCTGGCCTGAACAAGTTGGCAGTTGTTTGGAATCTTCTCCACTTGTAGATCTTCCGGACAGTCGAATGATTGATTTCAAATTGTTTGGAGATCTTTTTAAATCCCTTCCCAGACTCGTAGGCATCTATAGCCTTCTTTCTGAAGGCCTCAAAGAGCTCTTTTGATCTAGGCATGTTGACGCCGCACACTTCAACAACAAAGAGCAAACCAAACTAAATGTCTGAGGTTTAAATAAGACAGGTTCCTCCAATATCCTCTCCAACGATGTTCTAATCATTTGCACCTGAGCTGGTGCACCTGATTCTAATTTTAGGTATTTGAAGTAGTGATAAACCTAGGTGTGTACTTCCTTTTTCCACATGCGGAATTTGCATTTATGTTTATTTAAATTATACAATGGACTACAAAATGTAAATGTTTCATGATATTTGTTTTATTATATCACCTTTATCTATCAATATTGTTGAAATAAAGATCAAATAGCTGTATGTTGAAATATGTTGAAAAAGTCAAAACTTTACTTGGGGTGTACTTACTTTTTCACATGACTGTATACATATATATTTAAGAAACAGGAAGTAAATTCCTGCATGGGGCTGGTGTGAAAAGTTGGACTCAACCCGGGACTCGAACCCAGGAACTCATCACTTACGCGGTGACAGCCCACTGAGCTATTGAGTCTCCGGGATATCCTCAGAGATTTCTCACACTAACACTGCAAGCTTTATCATGGCCAATGTCTTACGTGCCTGCTCGGCAGACCCCGGATGTGAGTGTATGTATGTGTATGTAAGTCTGTGTAAGTGCATTGAAGATGAACTCATCCAACAATTTAAGGAACAGGAAGTAAAGTTCTGCGTGGGGCTAGTGTGAAAGAATTATGACTCAACCCAAGAACTCATCACTTACGCGGTGACAGGCCACTGAGCTATTGAGTGTCCGGGATATCCTCAGAGATTTCTCACACTAACACTGCGAGCTTTATAATGGCCGATGTCTTACGTGCCTGCTGGATAGACCCCGGATGTGAGTGTATGTATATGTATGTGTATATATTGTTGTGGATATGAGGACTGTATATATATTTTTTTTATTGTGTGCTGTATGATTATTATTATTGTTGTTGTGCTGTGCCTCCTGCCTCCGGAGCTGTGTAAGATCAAAAGGGCGTCCCATAGTCCACAAGCATACACGTCAGCCAATCATAGGATATTCATGTTCGATAGTTATATCTTATTCTGTGTTTTAGGATAAGGCTGTGTCTCCCATTAATTGAAGTACTCCATTGCACCAGTGAAAGAGAATAGATCCCCTTCCATTCCCATCCCCAAAAATCCCCATTTCCTTCACATCCCCCTTTCGTGATTGCCGACCCTCGATTGCCATATTACATCCCATCTCGTCATTACTGAGCCCTCGATTCCCAATCACCTCCCCTCCAATAACCGCCATTGACCACGAGGCTCGAGTCAGGGAAGAAAGGCGTGTCTCCACCTCGTCAGAGGAGGGGAGGGGCGCGCCCGCCCGTCGTCGTCCGGGGCGGAGCCCGAGGGTCGTGCGACCAGCCAGGGCCGAGGTGAGCGCCCCGATGGGCGTGTCCAAAGCGCCGGGGGCGTGATCGCTGGGGGCGCTATAAAAGGGCGCAACCGGAAGTGGAGCGGAAGAAGAAGAAAGATGCACTCTGGGTTGGTCGGAGAAAGAGAGAGAGAGGAGGAGTTGGTTGCACCGAGAGAGAAAGAGAGAGAGAAGAGTTGGTCTGAGTCGGGTGCCAAAAAGGAGGGTCAGTGGTCACAGTTGGTTGCGGTGGTGAGAAGTCGGTGGGGAGAAGCGAGTAAGACAAGGCCTGGCAAGGCAACTGCAGGCCGCCGCAGCAGCGACACCCGGCAACCGCAAAAGGGGGCAGGAACGGCGGCTGCTGAACGCGCCGGTTGTGCGGCGGGACCCCCCCATGGACCTCTCCCTCTCCCTCCAGCCATCCACATCCTGCGATTCCTGCAATTCCCCGTGTGAGTCGTCTTTGTTTGTTCTGTCCTGGGTAATAAGTTAAGTCTGTAGATAAGCTAAATTTGCACTGTGTCACCTGCGTCTTGTACTTGTAAATAAACTGAATTGCTTTTTGTTGCTTGTGTGTAAATAGTAGAAATAAATTCAGTAGTAATATTTCAAACCTTTTTTTTGTCTCCGTTTTCCTCTTGCATTGCGTCGCTTTTGTCTTTTCCCTCATTGAGCAGCTAGGGTGCGATACAACCAACGTTCGGGTGGAATCGGGTGAGTTTTGTTAGGTCGCGGTTTTAAACCACCGCTCGGTCTATAACATCCTAACCGCGATCTATAACAATTGGTGTCAGAAGTGGGATCGACCCGGAGCGCGCTTCACGCGCTCAAAATTATAAAGTACGAAATTTGTTTTGTTTTAAAGGAAAAGCCCGAATTTTGAAATCGCGCCATGGCTGTCCAAGGCGACGGGATGCCGGTGGGAGAGATAGAGGGGTTAGAAGTAACCCAGGACTTCGGGGAAGAAAGGGAGGAGGAAAATGGCAATGTGGTTGCGGGAATATCAGGCGCGCAAAATGGCGCGCTCGCTCACGTGGTTGAAGGGTCCCAAAATAGCGGCGCCGCGGAGGGCGAGCCTGCGGTGGCGGCTGGGGACGCTGGGCAAACCGGGTTTGACCTCAGATTATTCTTGACCCAACTGAATGCAAAAATGGATAGGATGGGGGGCCAAATGGGGGTAATGGGAAACCAAATGGGGGTAATGGGGAACCGGATGGATGCTCAGGGTGAGCGATTGGAGGGCCAAATGGGGGTAATGAGGGACGAAGCAAGGGGTACCGTTGAGGGGTTAGACAATAATTTTAAGGGGTTAGACAATAATTTTAAGGAGTTAGACAAGAAATTTGAGGGGTTAGACAATAATTTTAAGGGGTTAGACAATAATTTTAAGGAGTTAGACAAGAAATTTGAGGGGTTAGACAATGGGATAGAAGGGGTGAAACATGGGTTAACGGGGGTGGAAAATAGAATGGCTGCCCAGGAGAATCAGTTAGAGGGGGTGAAAAATGGGTTAATGGGGTTAGAAAATAGGATGGAGGACAAATTGCGGGAAATAGGGGAACAATCCGCCCGGGAAATCGAACAGATGGGGAACCAGATGGAGGAAATACGACGAGGGGTGAGTGAGGAGGTCTCGGGGCTGCGCGAGGAGGTAAAGCGAGGCGAAAAGCGTATAGAGAAAGAGGTGAGAAATAATACGGCAAAGTTACAGGGGGGAATAGAAGATCTGACGAAAGGAGTAGAACAGCTGACAGTGGGACAAAAGGAACTAACGGACCAAGTGGAAAAGAACACAGCAATCATCGGGGGTTTAAAAGCAACACAAAAGGACATAAAAAATGAATTAATAGCGACACAAAAGGAATGTCAAATGGTACATGAGGGATTGACGAAGAGGTTGGAATAGGTGACAGAAGCAATGGAGACGAAGGACCGGGAGGTAAGGACGCACGTAGAAACGGTTAAAGTAGCGATAGAGGAAGAGATAGAAGGGGCGCACCGGGAGATGAAGGAGGTAAAGGAAAAATTAGAGGAGGTGGAAGAAGGGGTGAGTGAAATTAAAAAGAGACGGAGGGAAACTAAGAGGGAGATAAAGGAGGAAGTCATGGAATATGTACAAGGTCTGTGTTCAAATCATGATGCGGTGCTCACTGACCAAATAAAAAGTTTGCAGGTGGCAGAGGAGGTGCGACGAGGTACGGAGGTGAGTGGCAATGTACATGATGTGAGGGGAGATTCAGTCGGCTTGGGGGGTGGTGTAGACCCGGGTGTTCGTGAGGGACCAATGGTAAGATGTATGACTGGTCCGGAGTGTATGGACAGAAGAGGTGTGCGAGAATGTCCGACCATGGGGTGTGTGAGGAAAAAGTGCACGCCGAGGAGTGAGTGTGCCGTCAGGAGTGAGCCGGTCGAAGCGCGTGTGCGAGGGGGTACATGGAAGTGTGGTGAGTGTTACGGAGGAAGTAACGAGAGAGTGTACACCTGTGGTGAGTGTTACGGAGGAAGTAACGAGAGAGTGTACACCTGTGGTGAGTGTTACGGAGGAAGTAACGAGAGAGTGTACACCTGTGGTGAGTGTTACAGAGGATGTAACGGGAAAGTGTACGTCTGTGGTGAGTGTTACGGAGGAAGTAACGAGAGAGTGTACACCTGTGGTGAGTGTTACGGAGGAAGTAACGAGAGAGTGTACACCTGTGGTGAGTGTTACGGAGGAAGTAACGAGAGAGTGTACACCTGTGGTGAGTGTTACAGAGGATGTAACGAGGAAGTGTACGCCTGTGGTGAGTGTTACAGAGGATGTAACGGGAGGGTGTGCGCGAGAAAGGTGTGTAACGGACGGGTGCATGAGGAAAGAGTGTGCCGTCGGAAGTAAGGGTGAGTGCGCTGTCAAGAGTGGTGGTGAGAGTAGTGAGAGTGACAAGGAGAGTGAGCTGGTTGTGACAGGTGAGCGAGGATGTACACCTGGGATGGAAGGATGCACACCTGGAATGGTAGAGCGTGTGTGGGAAGGCACATTTGAGTTGGTAGTGAGGCACGTGGTTGGGTGTGCGGGTGAGAGCACACCTGTGATCGTCACAAAGGAGGTGACCGAGAAAGGGGCGCGAAGAGGTGTGTTAGTGAGGTGTGCGAGCGACGAATGTGTGCCAAAGTGTTCGGTGGTCAGGTGTGTGACCAAGTCGGTGAGCGGAGTGAGTGTACCGAGGTGTGAAAGAAAAGGTACGAGGAGAATGGGAACGGCTGCATGTATGAGCAAGAAAGAGGTAGCGTATGCATGTAAGCCTGCAGGTGAAGCGTCGACGGTAACCAGGCTAGAGGTTAGAACGACTTATAGCCGACTCGGGCCCTCGGTGCGCGTCGGGCAGCTTCGCGTGCCGCGAGGATCAGCGGGGATCCGAACCACGGCGGTTTCGAAAGAACCGCCGTACGCGATCCACGCTGTGCCTCGCTTGGAACGGCCGTGGCCGGGCTCCACTAGGCGGAGCGGGCGGCTGGATAGGAAGGGTCGTTATGGCGACCACGTTTTGTTGAGACGTGCCGGCAGGTCGAGATCGGGACATTGGATGGCTCCACGCCGAGGTGGTGCGTGGGATCTCGGCCCGGGTAAGCCCCCGTCCCTGCCCCGAATGCGGGACGTATCCAGCCGCTGGCACAAAAGAACCCGCGTTCATTGCTCGGCTGTACGAAGCCGGGCTGTAGATGTGAATTGGCGCACCGAGAGGATGTAATAAGTAGACGGATGATGATGGTAGTGATTTGATACAAAATTTAGAAAAGTGAATAGAATTGGCAGTAAATAGAAAATTTTTGAATTGTTGGATTTGGACGAGCGAAATTGGTAGTGAGAGACCCCCGATGTGGTGGGATGGCAAATCCACCATCCCTCACAGAGTGGGGGCAAAGGAGCAATAGTTTATGGGGTGTATGGCAGTGAAAACTAGCCCGGGTGGGTTAGGTTATATTGTAGGGATCTAGAAAGATGACATTAGGTGACGTTAAGTTTAGTAGTGACTGATACCTGTAGTGGGGACGCAGGTAGTTTAGTGTGGATGATAATGACGTGGGAGCGCAATAGTTTAAAGGGACGACTGGGAAGCGCAAGTTTCAGAGGGGAGTAGTTAGCTGAGATGATGCCGTGTGTGTGAGGATTGAACAGGTGAGAATGGAACAGGTGTGATTGCACAGGTGTGCAACTGAACAGGTGAATGGAGCAGTGTATGAGGAAGTAGTGGTGATTGCGTGTTGTGTTGACCAAATGGTCCAGGAAGAGGAGGAGGGTGCAGGTGGCACCAGGTAGGATTGCACAGGTGTGCAACGACAGGTGAATGAAAGACAGGTGTCTGGAATAAATGGTATGGAGTATTGGAATGGATGGTCGTGGAGTGAGTAGGGTGGAAATTGTGGAGTGGAGTGGATGGTGCGAAGGTGTGAATGGGGGAAGAGTGGACCCCCATCACGGATACCCGGGGCGGGTAGTGTAAGAGTTAGGTAGAGGGTACAGGTAAATTGTGGTTGGATATTGGCATCTGTGGTGCGGTTGGAAGAATGATGTTTGGATGGGTGCATTAGTGTTGTGGAAATGGCTGGGCGTGTAGCCTGTTAGTGTGTGTAGTTGGTTTGGGCACTCCACCACTGTAAGGATGTCGGCCAGGTGAGGCCGCAGGTGGGCTCTGGGAGCCGGTAGTAGTTGTTGTGGATGGGGCCCGAGGATCCGGAGGACGGACCCGGGTAGCCCAGTGCCAGAGGGCACCATGGGGTGACAGAGCCAGGAGAGGGGCTGCCCCCAGTTAGATAGGTTAGGGTGAGGAGCTAGGTAAGCTCGGGTGGCAACTACAGTGGTGGAGGTGTGCAGGTGGGTAGACCTGCTGGGAGAGCTACACGTCGCAGCCCAGAAATTGTGCTAGAGCACCGGGAGATGAATCGGGGGAGTGAGACCCCAAATTGAGAAGCACCACAGTTTGGCCAATGGGAATTGGTTATTAGAACCCATAGTGTAAGTTGGCCAATGGTTTGGCCGGAGAAAGACCCCGGGTAGTGTAAAGTGTGTTAAAGTCATTTAGAGGATAGTTAGGATGAAGGATCTCCTCGCACCATCTGCACCCACTCACCGGAGGTGACAGGAACTCCACACCATGCCATGTCTTATTATTTTTACTATGCAAATGTTTTGGATTGTGAGACGCATCATGACGTGGGTGTGACATTGTGCTTTGATGTTCCATCTCTGCCTCCTTATGAGGATTGATGATGAATTGATGATGGCAAATTTTTGAAGTAGAGGGATTGTGGTGACGAATTTGATATAGGGGAAATATGGGGAAGACGTGACAGTAGTGACGAATTGGTAATGTGTAGGTTTTGTACATATGGGGTAAGGGCAAGGGTGGGCTAGGTAACAGGGGGGTGACGTACGGTAGGGACAAGCTTTCTCACTGCGCCCTCCGTACGCATTTCGCCTTGCATTGCCTTTTTGATGTGTACCCTTGAGACCTTACCCCTCGCTCATTTGTCTTGTCCCCCTTTTGTCTCCCACATGACCTGTGCGCCGTTGGGCGCCGAGGGGAGCGTGCGTGGGTCGGCCATTGTGCGCCCGAAATTCCCAGAACCAGCTGTCTGCATCGATGCACCACATTATGGACCACATGTCAGTGGCCGAGCACCACTTATGGACCCCATGGGTTGGGGCATGGCCCCTCTGCTGGAACCGGCCATGAGGGCCCGAAATCTTGCTGGCGGACCTTGGCCACAGGGCACCAATGCCCCACAGGTGAACCATACACA